>NW_028258142.1:23695340-24003636 GCF_053883595.1 Heterocephalus glaber
AGGCCTTCAATTATCTTAGAAAAACAGGCAACCAGTTAGAACAAAGACCATTGCACCTGTTTTTTCTTCACTGGCGACCACAGCATGGGAGTGAACAGCATAAAAGTTTAATTCAGCAGCAGAACTTTGAGGCAAAATGGATGGATTATGCAAGACATTCCTTTTCAGAAAAAAACACTGAGAATCTATCACTAAAAATGGAAAGGAATCCTTTGCTCAGAAAAAGACAAAAGAATCCATTGATTACTACACAAAGGAAGCAATCTGATTAGAGCTTTCATAGCAAGCAGTACCAATCTACACTTCTGTAATATGATGAAGGAACATACTGGACATTTCCTCATGCTAGTGGCCCTTCTTGGAGCAAACAGTGGGCTTTTGTAAGCCTCAGGAATTGTGATTTTAATTAAGTAGCAAACTCACCAGCTGAGACTTGACGAGTTCCTTGACCTTATCTCGCTGGCATAAAAATTTGCCCTTACTTTGCCTGTACAGTAGCTGCAAGACTTCATACTCCATCCTTAACTAGACCAGAGTTCTCTGAGGCTACTGGTACATCCATGCTCCAGCCACCTTCTGATGCTCCGTTCCCAGTCCTGGGTGCCAACATCTCTCAACAGGATGCCTGGGGCAGCCTCCTAGCTACATCCCTGTCTCTTATCCTTGTCGAGTGCCATAAGCACTGAACCAACACTTATTGGCAAAACAACAAAATATAAGTCATATCATGTCACACCCCCAAATAAAACTCTAAGTCCAAGAGTCTCAACATGACCTTCAAGTCCCACTCACACACCTGCATAACTTTCCAGCTTGACCTCTCCCACTGCATCCCTACCACCATCACACGCTTAGTTGTAGAAACACCATACACTTGAGGGAGGACACTTTGCTATGATTTCCTAAGCTTCCCCACTTTAAGAGGGTAGCAAGGAGACAGATGTGTGAGCTCAGCTGTTCTGAAGTCAGGCTCCTCAGACACAGCCATCTCAATTCAGCCAATCCACGTGGCTGTACCCAAATGAAGAGCAACTCTACCACCAACAAAGGCAGACAAAAGTTCTCTGGCCCCTCATCTGTCCTTAACAACCAGGAGATATAGGGGTTTCTCATGTTCTACTTTGATAAGTTTTTTCCTGCACTTGTTTGGTTATTTTTAACAAACATGCATTACTTTAAATATTTTTTATTATAAAATTGATAGAACAGGTTATTCTGAGTATATCAGTACTATTTTCTCTCCATGTCATCAAAACAGTCAGTTCATTAAGTATTCTGTTCCCCAAAATATATGACTGAGGGTGCCGAAAGAATATATTTGGGGGCTCCTATGCAAAGGGGGACAGATATTAAGGAATTCAGCTGTGGCCACATCTTTTTTTCCCCAGTCCATCCCTAGAACATGTGCAACAGTTAGATAAAAACTATGAAAAATAATCTCTCGGTTTTCAAACAGACTAATACAAATTTCAGTTGCATTGTTAAATGGCCAAACATATTAAGTAAGTGTGAGCACTTTAGGTTTATGGGTCACATGGAGGCAGAGATTTGAGAACACAGAAGAATGCCCAGAGAAGGGCAGACATGGCCTCAGGCCTGTCAACTCACTACTGCCTGTGAAATGAGCCAGTGTGGTACTTGCAAGTCTGGTGGCATCAAGTTGTCAGCCACACTGATCCTTATGCCATCTGTTAGGGACTGAATGTCTCTCTACACAAAGTGGCGGGGTTCGGGGGTGTCTTGGGGAGGTGAACACGATTGGTTCACAAGGTGGGACCCACCTGAATGCTATTAGGGCCCTTATAAAAAGACATGACAGAGCTTGCTTCCTCTGTGTTACATGAGGATACAACAATGAGCCATCCGCAAACATGG
The DNA here is from genome assembly GCF_053883595.1 of Heterocephalus glaber. Lineage (NCBI taxonomy): Eukaryota > Metazoa > Chordata > Mammalia > Rodentia > Bathyergidae > Heterocephalus > Heterocephalus glaber. The sequence continues at coordinate 23,697,216 of NW_028258142.1, forward strand.
AAGTGGGCCTCACCAGATACCAGATCTCTAGTACCTTGATTGTAGACTTCCCAGCCTCCACAACCACAAGAAATAAATGCTGATTGGTCAAGACACTCGGTCTATGGTACTCTGTTATCACAGCTGGAGCTAAGACACTGCTTTTCAGATCCAGTAGGTATCAAGGCATCAGCTATGTATCCGTGCATATGCTTGACTGAAGGAGGGGACATAGGAAAGAGAAGGAAGGAAGAAGGTGCCTAGCAATGCTGCATCGCTTTAAGTGGCCACCCTGCTCACTGTTTATCAAAACGTAAGTCATTAAACTCATGGTTATGACACCAATTCAGTGGATCCTACTACTAAAATAAAAATAAAAATAAAAATAAAAATGGATTAGAGTAAAGAACAATCACTCAACCGGAAATTATCAAAACCCAAGAAGAGGAAGGAGCCATTGGGCTTCAGAAAAGCCCAAAGTAAAGGCTATAATGGAAAGCATCCTCTGACCTTCTGCCCTCAGGACATAGAAATGAGAATTCTTCTTCTCCAAGGTGGGCCAGAAAAACCAGAGCCCCTTTCCCTCAAAGCCATCTATAAACCCCGAAAACATTACTGTAACCTTCTCCCAATTGTTTCTGTGTAACCAGCCGTAAGTAAACACCCTGTGGTAGAATCAAGCATATGTGAATGAAAGAGAACTAGTCCTTAATTTCTAAAAATGAAAATCAAGTTGAGAAATGCAAGTAACAGCAGCAAAATCATGATGTGGAGATCTGGAGATAAAAGCTGAAAGAGCCATTTAAACAAATGGAAATGGCTGCCTCTGAGAAGTGGGGAGTGGATATACTTTAGGGCTCTGAGTCTTCTCCTCCCTTTCACTCTCAAGTGCAAACTTCCCTTCCTGGCCTGTAAGGTCTTTCCTGGCTTCCAAACCCATTTCCATTGGCCCGCTACGGTGCCCTCTTCCTCCTCACAGAGCCCCACCCTCACTCATCTCCCACAACTTCCTGTTCCTGTAAGCAAGGCCTACTGAGTGACAAAAGGGACCCCTTTCTGTGGTGTGGATGGAGTGAGCCTACAGCATGGTGTTTGCTATCTAATTTCCTATAATAATGAAGATGCTTATGTCACATGGACCACAAATCACGTGGAATAAGTGGTGCCTCAGTTTACAAACTTAATTCTTTCCATGATTTTGGTCACAAACTAAATTGGATGAGAACTGAATCAAATTTCCCCATCAGGTCAACACTGAACGTAACTACTGAATTTAGTTCAGTTTTCATCCAATTTGGTTTGTGACCAGAATCGTGGAAAGAATTAAGTTCATGAACCGAGGCACTATTACATTTCCTTCACAAGATAACCAGAGCACAGCTCCCTGCCTTAAGGAGCCCTCACACTCAAGGAGGGGACTTCATGGCATGCAGGTGCTGTTCTCCACTTTTGGAAAGACATTAAATATTGCTCAATCACACTTCAAGTGATTAAGGTTTTCTGCCAGACAGCCTTTCTTATTACCCTCGAATGCAATATAAACATCTACAGTAATAGCAGGTACCAAAAGTTCAAAATAAAGTACATAGAAGAAATTTTTTAAATGTTGTTTTTAAAACATCCATTTCTTAATTTTTTTCTTTCTGTGAATTAAGAAAACTGGGCTATTAATTATTCCATTTCAGAGCCAAAACATGTCAGCTGGTGCACACAATACTGGATGGGCCACTTGTGGAATAACATGTTCAGTTCTCAGTTGTATCCTTTGAAGGAGTTAACGAAATACAAAAACATGTCCAAAGAAAAGTTCGACAGGAGTGCTGGATCTGGAAAAGTCTCTCCTCTCAGTTCCCAAATCTTAATGCCTCACTTCATTGGCTTCTCTGGGTCCCATCTCAGGGGTGGCAAACCTACGACATATATGCTGCAGCGGGCTGTTTGTTATCTCTGGAAGCTCTAAAAGGTTTGCCATCACTGGCAAACTTTTGCTCTTCATGACCTGAAACCTGGTAAGCTGCACTTAAATCCCTCTTACTCCATCACCTTTTCCTACTCACTCTGTTTCTTGCATATCAAATAAAATTAAGTCCCTTGAAGACAGAGAACCCCACTGTACCTTCTTTATGTTATTCTTGCCCTATTCCAAACCCAGTTCCAACCTTGGGGAAAGAGTACGCTTAGCAAATGAACAAGTCCCCCAGGCAAGCAGACAATTTGTAGTTAAAATACTTCATTAGTAGCTAAATCCGCAATATCTCAACCCAGTGGCAGGACTCTCACTTGAAACACCTCATGCTCCGCTCAGGTAGAGAACAATCCTCCCTGAAGCACTTTCTTTGACAACCAATTAAATGAAGGAAGCTACTTCCCACAGAGAGCCAAAATTGTTATTAACATCCACAGTAACAACACATGAAATGCCCTCAGCATGAGAGTTGTTATCTTCATTATTTTCCTGCTTTACCTCTAAGACACAAAAGTTTCAAGCTGAGCTTACTCTTATAATCTCCCTTTGATTCCTTAGTTGAAGTAGGAATTGACTAGTAGGTTTGCTTGTAGAACTACCTATATTTAACCACAGGGGGGAGCAAGGATTCAGCTTCCTGGCCAATCACCCTAGGAGTATTAACCAATGAACAAAAGAAAATCCAGTGTCTTCTTCAGGAAATGTGGGCAATGATTGTCTAAATAACCAACCGGGATCTCCTGACATGAGACAACTTCCGTTCTTTCCATACCCACCCTGGCTTTGGCTTTCCACTCATTAAACATGTGACCCAGTAACAAACAAAACAATCCCACAAATCACGGGATGAAGAATATTCCAGTCATACACCAAGAATACCAATGAACAGAACTTTGTAAGTGTGTTAATTCCGCAAGAAAAGCCAAGAACCAGTGGGGAATTTACTAGAAAGAGTTAGGCTGTGGCCAAGTATGCCAAAGGTTAGTTTCTGCAGAATGCCCAAAATCACAACTTGGAATTTCACGGTTTGCACTAATGCAGCTTCTAGAAAGGCAGAAAGTGACTTTTATCTCTGTTCAAGGTCAGATGACATCCACACAAACTAAATTTACAGTCAGAAGGGCAAAACAAGCAAAGAAGGCAACACAAACACAACACAGCCCTAGCTCTCAGAATAGGCACAAACTCATTTATAGCAAGCTGCAACTTTAAGGGCACATTCCCTAAAGAAGAAGAATACCACCAAACTACTACACCAGGCCAAAGTCACTAGAGATCTCAGGATGTTGGGTGAACATGCCACATTATCATCTCTTCTCATTCTTGACAGCCAGGCATTCACCTCTTCCCTCACTCATTGTATTCATTCATTTGCCACATGCTGTTTCAGGACTCTCTTGGGACAGAGTCCTCATGGGTTGACATTAGACAAGTAAAGAGACTAGGACTTGCCTTCAAGGTGACAGAAACAAAAAAGCAGGCATTTCAAAATATGAATTCCCTGACTGGGATATAAAAAAGCACAACACTCCCAGAGAGAAAGAAAAGAAAAAGAGAATAAAAAGAGAAGAGAGACCAATAACAACAAATTCTGATTTTTCACTTAGGAAATGGAATTGCTTTAATTGATCTAAGTGACAAATGAGAGCCAAATTAACAATACAAACCAGGTGTGGTGGTGCATACCTGTAATCCCAGCACTCCGGAAGCTGAGGCAGAAGGATCACCGTCAGTTTGAGGCCAACCTAGGGCTACTAGTGAATTCAAGGTCAGCCTGAACTACTTAAGACTCTTTCTTGTCTAAAACAACAGCAGACAGACCATAAACAACAACAAAAAGAATATAAAGCTCACTTTTTTTGCATTTTATATCCTTATCCTTAAAATGGGGAGAAAATTTAACCCTATATCTGCTAAAGTAGTCATGACGATTAAATGAGCTCAAATACCACCTTCAGGTCACAGATCAGCACACAGCAAGCACTTGCTACGTGGGCTTCTCATCGTCACGCAGAATTCCACATGGGGCAGGTTCGTGCACTGGAGGGCTAAGGGACTGTTCACTGCATTATTAGTATAGTGAGAAAATTCACTTACAATTCAGGAATTTTACTCTTTATTTAAATACATATATATATATTCCCCTCACCACCACACTCATTAATGAAGTCTATGATCTAAAGTAAAAAGATTTGAGTTCAAGTCTTAGCCAGCCACTCATTCCAGCACAGTAACTGTGAACAAGCTCCTTTAACTTCCCCTGAGCCCACCCATAAAAGAGAGGTGCCATCCATCCACCAGGGCAGTGGTGGGCTGCAGGGAATCCTGGGTAAATTTTGGAGCTGCATAAACAGGGAAGAGTGAAAACAGCTGGCATAGAAACTTTAGAAGCACTCTCCTAATTAACCCTTTCCTCAAAAACTTCAAGTGTTAAATAAACAATATACGTAAATAAAGCATATAAAAACCATAGAAAGGGTTGGGGATTCAGCTCAGTGGTGCCGCCGCCTGTCTCAGAAGTGCAAGGTCCTGAGTTCAATCCCCAGTACCAAAAAAAAATCATAGTAATAGGGCAGAGGATTTAACTCAGTTGCACCTCGCCTGCCTTGCAAGTGCAAGGTCCTGAGTTGGATCCCCAGTACCAAACAATAAACCAAAAAAAGAGATCCCAGTTATGTTCCTCTCATGTGCTCATCTGACAAAGGTTTACATAGTGCCACATGTCACGTGTACAAAAGAAGAAGTCATACACGGGATAACTGAAATCTACAGGGAAAAGAGACCTTTCCATCTGGTTCTGGGATGCACACTACAGATTCTAAAGTCAGTATTAATCTACTAAATTTAAGTTAGCTGACATTCTCTAAGTGACTTCTTCATTGATTTGTCTGATCTCTTGATACATGAAATCTAAACCTCTAGTTACCACCTCTGGTAAAATCACTTTCCATCCAGTGCCTTTTTACTTTGACATTTTTCATAAACAAAAGCTTTTAGTTCCTATGAGCTCAAATCTAACACATACTCGAACATGTGCACGAATTCTTTTCAGAAAACCAAGGGAACACCACTGCCTGCTCAGTTCAAAGTCCTTGACAGGCCCAAGGCCCTCTAAGCTGTGTAAGGCAACTGGAAGTGGCTTGAGCACACAAGTCCATGAGCACTGAACATCATAGTTCTCAGTTCTATAGTTACGTCCCCTTGCAAATGGGGAAACCTGGGTGTGTAATAAGTCAATTACTTGCCAACAGCATTCTGGAACAAAGTAACCATGCCATTACTCTACCTGACACAGTTTCATAGTAAAGATGCTTAAGTATCTTTTGTTACACTGTGACAAAACAGGAAAAGTTTTTACTTTTTCATAGCACTGTATGTTCAGTTAAATTCAGTCCTGCAAAATAATTAAATCATTTAAATACATCATACCTTGGATCCATTTCTCTTTGGCAACCCCATATTATGTCACCTTAAGGAAGTTCCCCTGGTTTTCCTTTCCTAATTCCCTCTCCTTGCACATGATAGGCAAGCACTCTCCACTTCTCCTGCCCTAAATGATATTTTTTGAAAGCCACTTCCTAAAACATTCAATATCAGGGGCTAAAACTTTAAGATGCTGCATGCCTATAGGCAAATGGGACTCAGAAACATTTAGTCAGACCTGGCTCTGTGGTTTCTGTCTACTGACATTAAAGCTGGTGCTTTTTGAATTACTCAGACTTGAAATGAACAGGACACAGAATTTCAATGACCACAAGCTGCTGACTAGTATGAGGCCTGTATTCCACCATCAACCATTCTGCTAATACACAGCCAACAAGGTTATGACAGAGCCACAGACAAACAAAATGAATCCTGGACTAACGGGTTACAAGAGCTGCATCTGGGTTTATCTGCAACAGATCTTTCAAGAGTTTATTAAGGATTCAGACACACACACACACACACACAGAATTTAATGACGTCATCTGTTAATCACCACCTATAGCAAGAGCTTTCAAGCTACAGTAACAATTCCCCAACTCAGATGGGCAGAACGATGGATGCTCTATTCTGGTGAAGCGAAGGATAACTAACTGAGAAGATGAGCTGGATGAATTCACTGTGTGCTTCCATTCCTGCTACTTTCTGTCTCCATAAATTTTCCTATTCTGAATATTTCATGTGCATGTAATCATACACTATATGGCCTTTGGTATCTCACTTCTTTCACTTACCATGACGTTCTAAAGGTTCATCTACAACAGCTATATGCAAGTTAGAGTGCATCTATTGAAGGTAAATGCAGATGACTTTGTTAGCCTGTATCCACTGCTGTTTCCCTCTTACTGTTGCTAACAGAACTATAAAGGTTTACACCCAATGCTGGTCATGAACTCCTCAAACTTTTGTGTGATGGAGCAAAGGCAACCAGCCAGGCCGAATTCTTAGGATGTTCTCTATCAGGAATCTGGGCTGAATCAACAACATGTATACAAGCTAAATAAGATGATAAAGCACAGGGCTATTTAATCTTTTTTAAAGTCTCATATGTGTCATCTAGATATTTGACTGTTTTGAAAACAAACACTAAAAATTCTTACCCCCTGCCAAACCCCTTCTCCTGGTAAGCAGAGCTTGTTATATATGCGTGATGAGTGCTTCATAGCTTGGAACTAACCATACTGTATTTGATGGACTCAGCAGAGTGGTTACAGTAGGTAGGAAATCATTAACAGTACAGTGAGAATGCTCTGGGCAATCCAAAGGCCACAGTGAACCAGGAAAAACAAAAGCCCCCACTGCCCTCAGCACTGCATCTTTTGCTCCAGGCATCTCAATGCAGGGTCAAGCTATAGGACTCTATGCAGGAAAGGGTTATGTAAAATTCAGCATTATGTAACAATAGGAATGAGTACCCTCCAGACACACCTGCCCACCAAACCTAGAAGGAAGAGGCACAGTGGGCACTGTTTGTGCCCATGTTTATCACAAGCAGTAACCTGAGAACACAAAAACCCGAGTATCCAATGACACCGAAGAAACAGTTCAGGCTGTGTTTCCTTGTTTATATTATGGAATCTACCATGTTTTGTACTCAAATCTTCATGTTGCTGAGATGTATCCTTTACTCAAAGGCTACAGTATGGGTGGCTAGACATATAAATTCTCATACAGCCCCATCAAAACCACTTCAAAGAGAAGGTTCTTTCACCCATTAGGTTTTCTGAGATAAGAACTTTGCAATTAGCCAAAACAAAGGATGCTGGGATGAATCAATGAGTCATACGCAAAAGGTAGCATCTTGAACCTCCATAGCCAGTAACTATTTCAAAGCTAACACAGCAAGGTCAAACAGACCCTTCGGCGATGACAGGAACATGCTACATGTCCACTGTCCGGTGTGGTAGCTACCTAGCCACATGTGGCAAGTGAGAATCTGAAATGTGGCTAATACTACTGAGGGCCTGAATTTTAAATTTTATTTAATTATGTTAAATCTTAACTTGAACGGTCTCAGGTGGTCAGTGCCTGCTTTTGTTTGCTAGGTATGTTTGTTTGTTTGTTCATTTGAGACATGGTCTGGCTATGCACGACAGGCTGGACTCAAAGTTGTTATCCTCCTGCCTCAGCCTCCTGAGTGCCAGCATTACAGGCAAGTGCTTCCACACCCAGACTGGCCAGTGTTTCTGTACTGGTTAGGGCAGCTCTAGTCTTTGGGAAGTGGGGATATCAGGAGCTGAGATTTACTATTGGAGAATGCACAGTAGCATCCACAGGTGAGCAGTGGGGATGGTTACACCAAGTAGTACTCATCCAGGGCACCTACCCTGAAAGGGAATCAAAGAGACAGGGAGACTCCCACACTCTCCTGCCAGGCAACACGAGCAGCCACCACTATGGGTGCTGAGGTGGAGGTGACAACAATGACAAAACAAGAGTTCTCAGGGGGCTAGGGATTTAGCTCAGTGGTTCTGCCGCCTGTCTCTCAAGCGCAAGGCCCCGAGTACAATCCCTGGTACCAAAAAAAAGAGTTCTCAGGGAGCTGACATGGGGAGGGGTCAGACACCCACAATGAAATCAGCTGATTTTTAGGCTTTGTTAAGTGCTACAGAGAAGACTAAAATGGGTAACTGAGTCTTGGAAAGGATGTGAAGAAACAGCAACTCTCAGACACTGCAGGTGGGAATATAAAATGGTACAGAGAGAAAACAGTTGTTAGTTCCTCAGAGGGTTAAACGGTGAGTAACCATATGATCCAGCTGCTCTGCTGTGTTATACCTAGACAAATACAGCTACACAAAACTTGTACATGAATAGTCACAGCAGTGTCAGGCACAATACTCAGATAGTACAAGCAACTGAAATGTTCAAAACTTGATGAACAGATTGGGGTGGGGGTCAAATCCAGGGCCTCTCACAAGCTAAGCCCATACTCTACCGCTGCACTATGCCGCCAATTCCTGAATGGATTTTAATATATCATACGATGGTGTAGTATTCGGCCTAAAAAGGGAGGACTGATACATGCTACATCGTAGGTGAACCTTTAGAACATCATGCGAAGTGAAAGAAGTGAGATACCAAAGGCCATATAATGTATGATTCCATGCACATGAAATATTCAGAATAGGAAAATCTATAGAGACAGAAAGTAGCAGAGGTAAGGAGTCCAGGTTGGCAGCAGCAGTTTGAGACTCCACAGTTTACAGAGTGTTAAAGCTTTGGACTGTACGGAGGGAGCATTGTGAGACAAGGTGTAGAAGAAAGGACAGAGTGTGGAACAGAACCCTGAAGGTTGTGTGGCAGCAGGAGCCTGGGAGCAAAAGAGGAGCCAGAGGACCTGGGACTTAGCTCAGTGGTTCTGCTGCCTGCTTCACAAGCATAAGGTCCCAAGTTCGATCCCTGGTACCAAACAAACAAACAAACAAAGAGCCAGAGAGAGACTAAGAAGGGATGGTGCGAGAGGCAGAGAAGAACAGACCAAGGAGCAACACAGGAGACAAAGGGTTTCCAGGAGGGGAGAGTCAAATGTCTCAGATACAACAGAAGGCCAAGGAAAATGAGGGCAGATTTTCCCACCACTGTGCAATGGGCAGTGGTGCCTGAAATCCCATACAGTAACAACTTCTGGCACTCTCAGAAGGGACAACTTGTCACCCTGGTCATTTAAGTAGGAATGAACAAATGGTTGCAAGACTGGAGGGAGTAGGAAGACAGCAGACAGTGGCAAAACCAGATCTATTCTCCAGTGGCCACTAAATTCTACAGATGAAAGCACAAACAGAGCAGGGGCTCAAGAGGGACACAGCACTTTCAAGGGAACTTTTAAAGAGTAATGTCATAAGGCCTGTTTTTATATTAATGGAAGCAAACAGAACAAAGGGGTAAATAATGCAAGAGAAAAACAGTTAACTGCAGGAGCAGAGCGACACCCTTGAGAAACTGAGAAGCCGCCCTGGGGGAGGGGAGCAGCCTGGGACAGGGAATGGTGACACTCTGTCTGGGGCAGGGAGAGGCAGCAGGAAGACATGGCGGGGCCTGGTGGCAAGATGAGGCGTCAGGCTGACTACACAGCTTTTTCTAAATGACATAAAAAGCAAAGTCATCAGCTAGGAAGGGACAGAGGTATGGGAGAATTGAAGAGAAAGAGGAAGGTGTAAAGAAAATGTGCTCTAAACTGGTGAAATTACTGGAAAAGTATACTAAGATGCCTGACAGGATGATGACAGCCCATCTGAGGTTCTGGGCACAAATGCGACGGGAGGCCAGTGGGCAGAATTTTGGAATACTTCTCTGGGATAAGATCTAACCGGGGTGGGAGTCTAATCAGGAAGGGGTCTCCTGGGGGAGCACAGGGCAGCTTGGTTGCTCACAGGAGAGAACATGAAGTCTGCACTGCAGAGAGACACCCTCAGGGGGGGGCTCACAGATTTGCACAACTCTGACTTTTAGTTTCCAAGTGAGAATCTCACCAGGAAGAAAGGGAATGGAAGCTAATAGCTAAGGGTACTTTACCTCAAGGTTCTGGAAGCTAAAAACTAGGACAACAAGACCTAAAGAAGGTCATTGAAATGAGGTGCAAAAGGGGGTGGGGGCTGAAGAGGTCATGGTGGAAAGGCTGGGTCGCTGGGTGGTGCTTCATCACCCTCTGGGGCTTCCACACTAAATGCAGCCAGCTGTCATGACAAGGGCCTGTGACCAGAAGGTGGTGACAGCAGCAAGAAGGCACAAAGTAATGGGACCGTTGGTGGCATAAGGTTCAAAGGGAAGTGAAGATTTAAAAGGAGGAAATACAGGTAACTTCAAACAACAGCAGGGAAAAATGACTCCTTGCAAACACTGTAAGGTAAGCAGTGTCTTCAAGGGACAGCCAGCCCAGAGTCCACTGAACAAGAAGGGGACAGAACATTAAGAGGAGGCAAAGGATGAAGGGACTCTGAGGATGACAAGGGACCCAAACGGCACAGGGCAATGAATGGTGCAGCCAATGCAACTGTTATGGTGGACACCACTTTAAAACTGGCTTGGTGGCCAGCAATAAATCAGCCAGGTGTACCCTCATTTATTGATCAGTACCTAAACATACTTTATTTTGAAAAGTTACCACAAATTTTAAGTCTCATACAAAGGGCAAAGTGCAGGTATAAAGGCAACAGCAATACCAGAGCTCACTAAATTGTGTTTCAGACACTTGTCAGCAACTGAAGACAGACAACCAGCACTTCCACTCCAGCCTGTCCCCCACATGGGAGGACAGGATGGCAGCTTTATACCATTGCCTGCCTCCACTAGAGGGCAACACAGCCCCAAAACTTGATCACCTACCTCTCAAGCCCTGGTTTCAATAAAAGTAAGCTCCAAGGAGGAACAGACACAAGTTGAAATTTCTCTAATTCAAAAACTTAGTTCAGGGCCAGGGATTTAGCTCAGTGGTTCCACTGCCTGCCTTGCAACCACAAGGTCCCAAGTTCGATCCCTGGTACCAAAAAACGACTTAGTTTTTTTTTAGGATGAAATGTTACTATTAAAATACAGAAAACACATATGTATGGATATATACACAAAAAGGTCTCAAAGGCTTCACACCAAGCTGGTAAGAGTGGCTGATCTCCAGGGGAAATAAAAAAGAAATTGCAAAATTTCATTTTTTGCCTGTATGTTGAGTATTTTCCAAGAACACATTCACATCTGGGTCTGTTTTTAAAATTACTTTAAAATTAGGGCCAGGGATTTAGCTCAGTGGTGCCACCGCCTGCTTCACAAGAGAAAGGTCCCAAGTTCAATGCACGGTATCCCCCCCCCAAATCAGGAGATACAATACACAGACAGAAAACATCACTGAACAAAACCTTAAGAAAACAGAATAAGGGCCAGAGATTTAGCTCAGCAGCACCACGCCTGCCTTGCAAGTGCAAGGTCCTGACTTCATGCCCCAATACCAAAAAAATGGGAAGACACCACTCACTACAGACAGATCCAGACAGGAGCATTCAGAAGAACCAAACATTCATGTCATCTAACTCTGCATTGTCCCGGAGTATAACAGAAGATACATTTGTTCAACTAATTGTGGCAAACATAAAGTAACACCCAACTCTCTTCCGGGACCCTCACATGTGGGACTCCCTTGTTTTATGTGCTATTAAAATATTATTAGCATGCAATCTTTAATTATCAATTCTCTATCAACCATCATTCTATGCTCTTCTTTTCCCTTCATTCCTACCCAAAAAAGAGACAACTCCTTAAAGGATCACACATCTAAAACAAAATGTCTTCCTCGGGTTAAATTCAGCTTTAACAAATATCTATTGATAATTTCATCTCTTGATAGAAAGCATCATAATCACTCAGTAACAAAATAGGAACGAACATTAAATATCTACCTAGTCCACATCTCCAAATGACCTAGAGTTTACAAAGACAGACTAAGTAGAATATAGTAAGGACCACCCAAGTACAAAAGGGGGATGGGATAACTACATTTGTTGAATTAAAGAAAATTTGCCTAAATTACAGGGTAGGAACATTTTTCAAGAGGTGAACACTTGCTGAACATTCATTCTTGGCTGGGTATTGTGCTAAGAGTGTTTTACCCTTTCACCTCAACTCACCCTCACAAAAATCCATGTGGTAACTACGAGTAACCTCATTATCGAGAGGGGAATGGCAGAGCCAGGTTCAAACTCAGGTCAGCCTAATCCACAATTTTTCCAATCACAGTCATTCATCTTTACTCTTCATATGCATCTCATTCCAACCCCAGACCCTCTCCATCTTTACTGCCTGGCTCAACATTTTTATTTGGGCTGTCCAATCCCACTGACAGCAAGAAAGGCAAAAAATGGCCCATGAACCTAAGTTCCTGAAGATTGTGGGTGATGGGAAGATGCAGAAATGGAGGGGGCAGGCCTTAGGCAAGAGGATTTAATCCTCAAAGTTTCACTGAGTGGAGGAAAGACACTCAAAGATGAATAAGGACACTACCACATTGCCTGCATGGTGATACCATTGATGACACTCAGCTCGAAGGTGAGAATAAGGGAGACGGGTTCCAGGTAAGGGCAGACCTCGGTTCTCAACTCTGCTTTTTAGAACCACCTGGTTAGCCTTTAACACTGCCTAGGCCTACCTGCCATAGCACAATGAAACTAGGGTCTTCTGGGTGTGAGCCCCTGGACAACAGTAAGGTTTCAACCCTCTCCTAGGTAACTCTAATGTGCAGCCCAAACTGAGAACCAGTGAGCCAAATTCCTAACTAGAAGAATTCAACAGATAGGTAAGACGCAGGGGAAAGATAAGCAAGGGAAGACAGCAGAATTTAAGAACTCAGAGGAAAAGCATTTTTGGCTGAGACGGGGACTTATATTAAAGGAGGAGGAAATACCGCTGGATTCATTTTAATTAGAAATGGGGCCAGTATGTGAAAAACCACATTGCTAGGGATGTCAAAGGCTTGGGGATGATGTGGGGGTTTGGGTAAGGATAAAACCAAGACTGCATGCTGCGGTGTGGCCCCAGGAAGATGGCAGAAGGTGGTGTAACTGAGGTCACCATACCACGAGGAACCCTGATTGGGCTGGGGTGCTGAGGATGATCTGGAACCAGCAACACATGTGTGAGCTCAGCTTTCCAGGCCGTGGGAACTGGGGATCTTCACTGGAGAGACAGAGCAAGCATTTCCTCAGGTTCGTTATGTAAGGTGGAAGTAGCAGCAATTTCCTTCGCTGAGAAACGGAGAAATTCGACAGCCCTCCCTTCCAACAGCTGATGGCTTGAGAATTTCAGGACACCGTCAAAGATTTAATGCGAAAGTCCTCAAGTGGTAGCTGACAAGGCCTAGGAAAGGCAAGGTAGTTCTTAGGACTGGTCTTTGTTTTACTCAATTTGTTTTTGTAAACAAACCATTTTAACACAACCATGGATGAAGCAGAATTTCTAAATATAATACTGGAAATGAGGTGGTTTTTTTGTAAAAAAATGAGAAAAGCAACAAGTTCACTTCAGTTGTTTTCAATTTTATTCATAAATTTGGGGGTTACAAATATTCTTTGTCACCCTTATGTCCCCAGCACCATAAAGCACTTGAAAAGCAGTAATGTGGATGCAAAATTAACTGAATTGAACAGAATATGTAAAAGTTCATACATATGCATGACAGTATGTTCATGAATAAATCTGTGTGTTCACTAACATGGGAGATGTGAATTATGAGTCACAAATTGTAAGGTTCACTTGAACTTTCTGTAATTCTGACTACGCTTCAAGGGCTATCTCATGAATGCAAAGAGAAAGTGAGCTAATTAAAAAATCTTGGGGGGAGCTGGGAATGGTGGTGCAACCTATAGCTGCTTGGGAGGCTGAAGCGGGAGGATCACAAGTTTGAGACAGCCTGAGTAACTCTGTTAGACACTGTCTCAAAAAAAAAAAAAGGTTTAAAAAAGGGAGCTGAGGGTGTAAGCAGTGGCAGAGCACTTGCTGCCTAGCATGTGTGAGGCCCTGTGTTTAATCCCAAAAAAGCCTTGGGAGACAGATGGTTGCAGAGCTACGCATCCTCAAGAACATTCCTTCTTCAGCTGTCATTCATACTCTACGTTTGGAGCAAGGCTATAAAAATGAGAAAAAGATCTGAATAAAGCAGAGGCAGCCACTACCCACAGGTTAAGAGCAAGAAGGTTTTCACTGACAGTACCAACAAAGAGGAAGGGAAATGTTCTCTGAGTGTTTCAGGCAAGGATGCAGGGAGCTCAGAATAACATTTGCATTGTTTCGCACACTCCCAGGGAAACACCTTCAAAGGTACCTATTAACATGATTTTTCATACTTATAGGTCCAGTTTCATTTGCTTATACAGTAATTTTACCTTTTCCACAGCATTATGGCTCTCCAATAAAAAGCAAAGAATGCTGTCAGCTTCCCCATAAATAAAGATAATGCACAAAAGCCACGTGGCTGACTTCCAACCACAAAAATATACTCAAATCAAATTTAAACCTGATAAAAAATTAACTGATTGTATATTATCTTGAACATAAACTATTCTAGATAGCAAGAAGGATGGGCTGTTTTTCCTGCTCCAAGACAACTGGGCTTGGATATGGTCCTACATCCTCAATAATATAATGGCCGATTCAAATTAGTGTGTGGAACCACAGCCTGAGATGGATGTGGAAAAAACAAAACACTGAGAAAAGGAAGGGGTAGTTCTGCAGAGGAAAATCCTGAGGTTAAAAATTCTCAACTCTTTCTTCCACTGTCACTGAGCCCTAGCTTTCTGCTGGGTGTGGGGGCTAGGCAATGCTTTTGTCCTATGCCTGAGATTCCCACTAGATGAAGGGAACTCTGGCCAGCATTCCCCTCCCGCCTCTCTTGCCCTCACTCCCTCCACTCGCACGTGTGTTCACAGAACTGGCTGAGCCATGCCAAGCGCAGCAGAGCCCCAGCCAAGCCCCTTCCTCTTGCTTCATTTCATCCTCCATATGGAGATCTGTCCAAGGCTAGACACTCAGTTTGGTGAGGCGGTCCAGGCCCCTCACAACACTCACAGGCATAGTTGGCCCAGTTACACATTACGAAGTCCAGTAGCTTAGCCACATATGCCATACTCTCCCATGTCAACCGCTAGCGCTAATAAAGGATCATGCTTTGGTCCCCTCTGCACAGAGTCGATGCGGCACAGTCCCTGATCCCTTCGAGCTCTGAGGCCTAACACTGTGCTATAGGGCAAGAGAGTTCACAGAGGATGGTGGCTCCAGGTCCAAGAGCCTAGAGCCTAGAGCACGTGCATCTCATCCAGAGAGGCTAATTAACAGTGCAGATTTCTGAGGCCTGGGCCCAGGACTTCTGCTACAGCAGCAGCTCTGGGCAGGGCTCAGAAATCAACATCTGAGGCAACTGCAGCTAACCCAAGACCACATTGTGAGAAAGTACAGAAAAAAACTCATAGCTCTCTGTACCACTGAGCTTTAAAATCTGCATTATTTTATTAAGTCTGATATTCCATTTCCATAAAATTAAATTATTTTATGATTGGCTTGGTGACCCACAAAAAATGTACACAGGACAAGATGACTGCATGCAAGCAATGCATTCTGGAATAGGCCTCATAACCAAGTGACCAGCTGGTCACTGCGGTCAGCCAGGATGCCAACCCAAGTTACCCAGAGCCAAAGGAAGAACACTGTGCGGCATGCCTGGTCCTTCCTCCAGCACAGGAACCACTGAGAAGAGACACAGCAGTTTGGGTAAAATGTTGGCAGTAATGGGTATGATCAAGTTATAAAAAGTATTGGGCCTAGGGCCAAGGATTTAGCTCAGTGGCACCACACTTGCCTTGCAAGTGCAAGATCCTGAGTTCGATCCCTGGTACCTCTCCCCCAAAAGAGTACTGGGCTGAACTACATTTCTTCTCCAGCAACCCCAATCTCCAACCCAAACTTATAGCTGACAAATGGAGAATTTTCTAGGGCCTGACAAACAGATACACTGCACTGACTTTTCTAACCTATTAGTAAGGGGGAATGAATCCCATTCTAAAATCGATAAGACAATGAGAGGCTTGCATCAAAGGTAAAGTTAAAACAAAATTCACTTACTCTGTATTAATAACAACTCAGGAAGAATTTCTGTTTATGAACAGTGGGCTCATGCCCCACTGTCGCTGCTGCACACCATTTCACAACACTCAAGATACATATTCTCTCCATGTAAACAGTTACTACACAGAACGAGGAAAGTGCAAGTCAGTCCTTCAAAGGTCTTAAAAGTCCCAATTGCCCCTTCTCAATTCAGATCATGCTCATAGCCTCCTCCCCTACCAAAGCCCTGGAGGTCAGAATTTAGGATTTCTCCTTAACTTCTATGAGTTAGACCTAGAATGTCCCCCTAAAAGGCTCATGTGTTCAGGGGTTGGGCTTCTGGGAGGTGACTGACTCGTGGGAGTGCTACTCATCAGTGGATTAATCCACTGAAGAGTTCAGAGCTGATGTGCTGTTAGGAAGACGGGACTTGGTCACAGGCAGGTCACTGGGAGCATGACCTGGAAGGGCGTATCTCCCTCCCGGCTTCTCCTCTTGCTCTCTGCTTCCTGGCTAATGTGGTGTGAGCGGCTTTCCTCCACCAGATCCTTCCACCATGCTGTTTTTGCCTTGGAGCTGACCATCTATGGAAGGAAAACATGAGCTAAGATAAACCTCTCCTCCTTTAAGTGTGGCTTCTGAATACTGTATTTTGTTCCAGCAGCAGGAAAGTAACTAAGACATCCTACAAATACAACGAGCTTTTAGAATCATCTTGGGAGGACTTCTATGCGCTCCTCTTAGTATTTTAATATCCTACACTAATTAATGAGGAAAACTCAACCTTTTGTTTCCCAACCACACTAGTCATTATAAGAAAGCTGTTTAAGCATCTACCCTAAGACAGCTTTAAAACATCTTCTAATAACATACATGCATCCCCACGGAGGTTTACACACATTCCACAAGGCAATTCAACATCATGATTTTAAAGCATCTACTTCACAATGAAAGCAGGGGGTGGGGGGGCGGGAATGAGAAGACCAAGGGCACTGAGACAAGTTCTTAATATTTGACAACTTAAAACTAAGTCTACCACTGCAGGATACAGAGTAACAGTCAGTCCCCAAGGATGACTAGGCCCTAATCTCCAGCACCTGTGACTATGTTAAGTTACATGGAAAAGGGGAATTAAGGATGCAGATGGAATTAAAGTTGCTAATCAGCTGACCTTAAAATAGGGAAATCATCCTGATTTATCCAGACAGGCACTGTGTAACCATAACGGCTGGCTCATAGAGGTGGAAAAGACAGGAAGAAGGGTGTCAGAGGAGGGTGTGACAATGGACAGAGGTTGGGGAGAGGCTGTGCTTTGAACCAGAGGAAGGGCCTCAGGAAAGCAAGCGCCTCCAGGCACTGGAAAAAGTCAGGGGAAAAATATCCTAGGACTCTGCAAGGAACACAAGCCTGGTGACACCTTAACTGTATTAGCCCAAGAGACCCTTGCTGGACTTCTGTAAAAATGATGAGGTATTAGCTCTGTCGTCTTCAGCCACTGCATTTGTGGCCACTTGGTAGCAGCCATAGAAACCTATCTTGGATGCCACAGAACATCCTTTTTCCACATACCAGAAAAATTTCTGCTAATCTATGTCAAGGGTGATGCTGAAACACATACAGTACTAGACTGTATTAATTTAAAAATAAGAGGATAAAAGGCTTTTAAAAATACCTCACGATTCCAATACAAAAAGCACCTTTATGGCAGGGATTTGGCTCAGTGGTTTCGCCTCCTGCTGCGCAAGCATAAGGACCCAAGTTCGATCCCCAGTACAAAAGAAAAAAAAAGAAAAAGAGAAAGAAAGAAAAGCACCTTTACCCGACGACAAATGCTCTCCAACAGTGTACTACCACTAGAAGCAACACTGCAGCAGCCAACATAAATCACACGGTTGCTCAAGGATTAGGAACTTGTAAAAACACATTTTCTAACACAGCTGATGAATTTCACTATGGGTCACTCCAATTGTTGTTTTAGGTGTTGCAGGCACAAACATAAAATAGTACAGATGCTTAGAGAATAGTCTGACAGTTCTTCACTTAAGCACAGAGCTGGCATGAGACCCAGCAATTTCACTTCTAGGTACAAACCTGAGAGAAATGAAAACATCCTCACACAAAAATCTATCTACGAATGTTCCCAGCAGCACTATTCTGAATAGCAGGGGTATAGCTCAGTGGTAGAGCATTTGACTGCACTATTCTGAATAGTAAGAGTGGACAAATGTCCATCAACTGACGAAAGCATAAGCAAAACTTTACAGGTGTCCATACGGCTTCCATCTTCAGAAACCATACAATTTTACAACACCCTGTAATCCATACAGAGGAATATTATTCAAACAGTAACAAGGAATGAAGTACCGATTCATGCTGCAATATGGATAGCCAGTGAAAACATTAAGCCACTCTGGGAGGCTGAGGCAGGAGAGCTGCAGGAGGGGAGGGGAGGGAGAAAAACGTAAAGTGTTGGGGATGTGGCTCAGAGCAAGCCCTAGTTCAGTCAATGGAGGAAGGGAGTAAGAGAAGAAGGGAGGACATTACACCAATTCAAGGGTGCTGGCCACAAAGGACCAGGATAGTGAGTGATACCCTGTCTCAACAAAAAGTAAGCTCACAACTTATTTATGGCTTAGCAGAGGTAAGTCAACAAGGTTCAGTCTTTTATACACAAACCCAAGTCAGGAAGGGATAAGTTATGCTAGAAAACAACACCCAATCTCAATGCCATCTTCAACAGTTTAAAACAAAGGCTCCTTTCTGAGTGTAGGTTTGTCCTGGAGGAACTTGGCACTGTGGCTCACAGCACAGCTGCCCTCCAGAATATACCAGGTACGTGGGCAGGAGGAGAACGTGGGCTCTTTGGTTCCAAGGCTTTGCCCCAGCAGCAGTCTCACGATTCACAAATTAGTCAAAGGTGCTCACAAGACCATGCCTGGGCTCCATGGGGACAGAGAATCCCCTCGTGTGCTCTAGAGATGAAAGAATCAAACACCTGTGAATAATCTCAAGACCTACTGCCCAGGGCCAAGCCCCTGCAGGAGACGCTGGGTCACTGTGTCCTCTCACTCCATCTGGAAGCAGCCACCTCTGGGAAAGGGGGGCATATGCTGGCCTCAGGCACCCCAGACTCACCCATCTAAGACCACATCTCTGCTCACCCGCCCCAGCCTGGGCCCGGCCGCAGAAGAATGGTGCTGTCACCTACATGGACACCTGAGCAGGAACCTGGGGTCTCCCCACCCTGGCCACATTCACCTCGATACCAGCTGTCTCAACGGCTCTGCAATCTTTTCCCCTCCTGGGCTCCTGCAGCTCAGGTTCAGGCCCTTGGTCTCAGCAAGATCATCACCAAACTCTAAAACTCTTTCCCTAACCTCTGCAATCATCCTCCACAGCACTGTTAATCATCCTAAACTGTAAATACAGTCACATCACTTCCCAGTTTCAAATCTCCAATGTGATGCAACCTGTCCCCCTTTAAAATCTAAGTTTGCTGGGCCAGGGTGCCACTACCTGCCTCGCAAGCACAAGGTCCTGAGTTCGATTCCTAGTACAAAAAAAAATCTAAGTCTGGCTTCCACCTCCACTTACCTAGCCCCATGCTAATCACTGCACAAATCCCATACATGCAACCTCTCCCCACCCTCTACATTTCTCTCCTGCTATTACTCTTGCCTACGTGAACTTTTCCACTCTTCTCTGGGTGGTGAATTCAAACTTCAGTGCAAGCTCTTGCTCCCCTGTGAAAATGCTCCTGCATAAATCCTGTCTGCTAAAGCAGCCTCTTCAGATCCCCTGAATGCAGGGGACAGCTGCACTCTTCAGGCATTCTCACAGGCCTCACTGCCTGGCCTGGGAGCTCCCTGAGGGCCAGGGCTTTGCCACAAAGCCCAAGCACTTAACCAGCATGAATATACTGATCTAAGTAAGATTCTTTGCTATTTCTTTTCCTCCATTTAAAAAGAAAAAGCTCCGCTGCCTGCCTCGCAAGCCAAGGACCCAAGTTTTATCCCTGGTATCAAAAAAAATTTTTTTTTAATTTAAAAAATAAAATAAAAATAAAAAGCTTTTTTAAGTTCCCCAAATTTGCTTACACCAGTGGTAGCAAACCTATGGCACCCATGCAGCAGCGGGCTGTTTATATCATTGAAAGCTCTAAAAGGTTCACCCTTACTGGCCTACACTGTATCTTCCTTTGTGCCTCAGTCTATGGCACTATCATGAGTGCCACCACAGGAAAGACTCGGTGCCAGAACCTTCCATATATCACTGCACACAGTAACCAATGAGATAAGATTTGTAAAATTATCCACTTTTCACCACCTAGAAAAATGAAAGTCTACTTATGTCATACAACAAAGCTAGTAAATGACAAAGGTAGAATCTAAATCCATATAGTCTTAAATCTAAATCCAATCTCTACTATACCACAATTTGTTCATTCAAATAGTAACAGTACCAAATTAAGGCACACTTAGCCAGGCAGCGTGGCTCAAAACTGTGATTCCAGCACTCAGGAGGCTGAGGCAGGAGGCTTGCCATGAGTTCAAGGCCAGCCTGGACCCCATCTTAAGACTCTGTCACAAGAAAACAAAATAAAAAATTAAAGAACACTTAAGAAATTTAATATTAAAATATTTACATAATCTGTTCCTCTACAAAAATTAACACAATTGTGGATCTAGAAGCTGCTTCTGGGGATCTGACATGAGACCAAAATTCTTTCCTTTAGTGAGAACTGTACTGTGGCCCATCAGGGGTTCCATTTTTTTTTTTTTTTTTTGGACCTGTGGTCTTGGGGATACCCACAGACTCATGCACACTAAACAGGTGCTTTACCACTGAGCTACATGCCCAGCCCCAAGGCCACCATATTTATTTGTTCAATGAACAGCTCAATGCCTATCCAAATAAAATACTGATTTCTCATAGTTTACCAGTCAGCTAACTTGGTACCTCCTCTAATTCACCCAAGCTCTACCCCAATCTAACCATGGGTCTGGCTAATCCCAGACTTGACTATTCTGGGGCTGCTCTTACCACACAAACTTTTCTCCTTGCTTAGGAGTCACTCCTTTGGAAGCCATTTTCAAACATCACCAAGTGCTTGCCTCTACCTGCTATGCTTCCAGAGTTTGCTTTTACTCCAATCCTGAATATCTAGGAATACAAGCCCTCTGTTTTGATTACTAATTCTTTCCTGTTAATTGGCTGAATTTTGTTCCCATAGAAATACTAACCCCCACTACCTCAGAATGTGACTGCATTTGGAGACAGGTCTATAAAGACGTAAGTATGTTCAATGAAGTGATGTGGGTGGGCCCTCATCCAATATGGCTGTGTTCTTATACAAAGAGGACACTTGGAAGCACATAAGGAAGCCCCTGTGAAGACACAGGGAGAGAGAATGGCTGTGCACAAGCCGAAAAGAGAGGCCTCAGAGGAAGCCAACCCTGATGACACTTGAATTTTGGACTTCTAACCTCCAGGATTACAAGAAACTAAATGTCTATCGTTTAAGCCACCTAGTCTGCAGTACTTTAGGGCAACCCTAGAAAATGAATACATTTCTAAATCATTCTCTTGCCTTGTCAATCAAGCAGCAAAAAAGGGGAAGGAGTTACAGGTAAAGATTAGGCCCTGCCTCAAATCCTTTCTAGCACCATGACTTTGGGCAAGTGGTTGAGTTTCTCAATGGAAAGCAAGTACCATCCACTGTGCATGACTGAAGGATTAAATGTAGCCAGGAATTTTATTATAATGCATTTCCATAATAATAAGAAGAACAATAATAACAAAGTTTTAAAAAAATCTTATTCTCTGCCAGGCACTGCTCTTAGCACTCTGCATATATTAAATTATTTAATCTTCATGACAACCCTACGGGACAGGTCCTTCATTAAACTATTTCACAGGTGAGGAAAGAGAAGCACCACAAGACAGGGTTTTTGCCCAAAGTTACAAAGAAATAGCAGGGGACAGGCCTTCTCACCAGGCAGTCCTGGCCTATGCTACTGACTACTCCCAAAGGGACACACAGGGGGTCTCTGTGTCTTACTCTGCCTTAAATCCAATGCCTAGCAATTAGGAGACGCTAAAAACTGAGAAGCCTGTAAGCTCCCTCCAGCAACAGCTTCTTGCTTTTTTGGGTATCTTCCCACAGGATGGTAGTTTCAAAATTATCTAAAACACCTACAGAAAATTAGGCTTCTACTAGGAGTAAAAGCCTTTGGTTGGAGTTGAAGAGGCAAAACTTAAGTGTACAAAGGAACTTCCACGACCCAGGAATCAACTCCACCCACAGTCTAGACCCCAGCTCCTGCCTGAAAGTTGACCTGGGCAGTGTCCCAGGATCTTTGGCCACCCCTCCAACAGGGACATCCCCACCCAGGAGCTGTGACTGGAGGAGGCTACCTGATACCAGCACAGGACTCAGTTGAAAGAGAGGTCTCTGCCCTCAGGGGGCACGTATAGTCAGCCTAAGAATGATTTCTTTCTACAGAGAAAAACAGTCCTGGCTGAGCTGCTCACTAGTGCAGACACTTAGCTTCGGGGTAATCTAAGGTTTCTTTTCTCAGGAGAGTCCCTGAAATCCAAACACCCTGGAAGCCTAGCCACTGGAAAGGGGTAAAGTGTGCTCCACAAGACAACTCAGTCTCTATCACAGACTATGACCACTGCCGCAGATTTCTTATATTTCATTTTTTTTTTCCAAAAAAATACGATTTGAAAACATGCAAGCCACACTGATAAAGAAAACCTGCAATTATAAAATTTTAGTTTAATGAAACTAAGATGTAAGGCAGAGGGTTTGAAGTATAATGTACTGAGTTGACTTCACAGTAATACAGACTTGGGAAGTTAGCCATAATGCATACTGCCCATTTTTTTCTAACCATCTTCATTACCTAAATATGAGGAGTGAAAAATAAAAACATAGGTTAAGAAAGGGGGAGCTTTAGCCTGAAAACATTAACAATGACTCCAAGCAAAGTAAAGATTCCCCTGGCAATTTAAAACACATAGATTAAAATCTTGGCTTTCTATGATGTTATGCTCTTCCACATGTATTTATTAAGCTGCTATCATGTGCTTCCAGGCAAGTGGCCTCTGGAACGAGTAAGACAAACTTCCTCACCCTCACAGTCTCCACCTGGCAGGTAACGTGGTAACCCAACTATAATCCAAGCACAGCATGAATCAACATGGGGGATGAGGGAAGACACCAAGTCCTTGAAAGAGTATCATGTGAACTGCTAAACAGAATTATCATGGCTCACTATGGCATTCCCAGGCATCAGGCATCTTACCTTGTGGGCCTAGTGTTCTCCTTGTGGATAAATTTCCTGAAGCTGGAACATGTCCTGGCCACCATATCTTTTAGTCACTGGCCAGTTGCTAGCCAATCCCCATGAGCTGCTCTGATGTTTACCATACCTTGTAAGCCCCAGATTCTCTACCAGTCCCTAACAGCTGCTGATCTTTACCTTCTCTATCCTAGCAAGAGCTGAAGTTCCAACAATTTAACTGCTAACAACTTCCTCCACTTTTTAGGGCAAGCCCATCACACATACTTCTACCATAGAAGACACACCTCAGAATCCTCACTGGTAGAATAAATGAGTGTGTATATCAACATTTATATATCAATAACTATGACATATTAGTAATGATCATATATAACCATATAATTATAATGCTACCTACCATTTATATGATTATATAATATAATCAATAAATGCTGGTATCAACAATTACACACATATATATATGTACACAAATCTGCCAATTTGTCTGGTACTACAAGATCATGAAAATGACCATGCAAGCTGAAACCATGCAAAGCAATTTAGTAATCAATGGGAGAAAATACGTGCAATCATTCCATGACTTTTAAATATTTCTGTTAAAACATTAATTCTGTCAGTTACAAATACATAAGGAAAAAAAATTTTAAAGGAAAATATTTTAGAATACTGCCACCTAAAACTTTGGGAACACCAAGAATTACAATGTTGTATTTGTTTGTAAAAAGAAACTATGATGAATATTAAAACTGCTTGTCTTCTCTTCTTGTCACATAACAAGCATCTTTTCTATGTCTTAGTTAAATTTCATAATTTGAGGAGGGAGTTGAAACTGGTATAACAACATTTACAATTTTAAGTGAACAATTTGTAGGACTTAGTACATTCACAGTATTATGCAACCACCATTTCTATCTAGTTTCAAAATATTTTCATCATCCCCCAAATAATGGGTATACTGCTTATACCCATTATCAATTATTTTTCATTGACCCCAGCCCAGCTCAGTTCCTGACAACCACCAAATCTGAGTTGTTTCTATGGATGTACCTAGATATTTTATATAAATGAAATGTTAAACATATGTCCTTTTGTGTGTGGCTTCTTCCACTCAACCTAATACTTCTGAGGTTCACTAACACTATAGCATATATCAATACCTTTTAAGAAAAATATACCACTCTACAGCTATACCAAATCTATTTTTAATCTATTCAAATTTAATCTATTCAAATAACAAATACCTTCTCTAACCTAGCAGGAATGAAATTTGTTATTTATCTGTTCATCTATTTATCCATATGTTGATGGACATTTGGGTTGTTTCCACCTTTAAGCTATTGTGCATAGTAGGATATGAGCCATTACTTTAAATAAACATACAGTATTTTAACCTTTGGTACTTTACATGCTGGGAAATAGTTCAGCATTTCTTTAATGTGAAACTTATTTGGCCAGCGTCACTTCCTCTAGGACATCTTTATTCTTTTCTTCAGCTTCCTTGTTTAGGAGAAGTTCACCTATACTGCACTTCTGGGATATACATGTAGTCTCTCCAAGAGCTGTACTGTCAACACCCCCCAACCCCAGTCAGGTACTTCCATGTCTGATTTTATTTCAATTCCACTGTTATCATTTTTAGCTTCTTTGCTGCATGTTTATCTTTTTTGGCCAATCCTCTCTCAATTTTTGATAATTTTGTAAAATGTCACACTGGTAGACAAGAAGACCAAACAACTACACACTTTGCATCAATCAAGGAATTTGTACATGATGATCAGCCAGACAGACTTTGAAGGAAGGGCTGTGGTTGGTCACAAACCTGACGTCCACAAGTTATTTATGAAGTGATTTGTGACACAAGCATTAGGAGGAAGTTCCTGTATTTCACGCAAGTGCTCTATTCATTCAACACCTGGGTAACTGAAATGTGAATTGTGTTGCCAGGGAATGGTTATTTAATCATATTGAAACTTGTGCATATTAGAACAGTGCAAAGTGAAGGCCATCTAATGTGTGGGTATTAGTAACATAAACATTTACATACATGCAAGCATACATAATATGGATAGTATACTCTAGTTAGTTTGAGAATAAATAGCATTGTAACAAATCACTGCCACCACTGAAACAAAGAGAAATATACAAGAGACAGTCTCCAGTCCATACTATTCAGTCCATCCCTGAGTGCTCACTGTGTGTGCAGCAACAGGCCACTGCCATGAGAAGCCAGCCTAGCCTTCACCTCACCAGGAGGCAGCATCTTCAACCTTCCTCACTCACTGCAATCTCAGAAACCAAATCCCAAACTGGTTTTGAGCATGACAAAGGCTCAGCAACCAGGAACCAGCAATAGATAGAAGACAGAACTTTCAGGTGTGGTAGTTTTATACGTTTTTAAAAAGAAGGAAATTTGATGTCAAAACCAGTGGGACTTGAGAGAATTCACTAAAAGAAAAATGTATCATTATTTATTGCCCCAGTATTTTGCCAGATATTTCAAAGGACCAATTCTGTACACTCTCTGATCATGTCCTCAATATATGAATTACAGAGTAACAAGTTTCAGGGAGATGTGCTGGTACTGTTGTTAAAAGGACTGCTTTTATGTTTTTCAACCAGACTTCCCAGGGCCACAGCTCTCCCCACCCTACCATATGTCATCAGTCTTTCCCTTCATTCCATTATTGCCTCTCACTCAAATGAGAATGTGTTAAGATACTGGCGGTGACAAAGGGAGAGGAAGATAAAGAGAAGAACAGAAACTACACACTATACTCCCAACCTTATTTCAAGATGAATGATCACAGTTTAGGGGGAAGAAAGTTAGAAAAAGAGAAAAGGACAAAAATAGACATGGAGTTGATACATAAAAAAAAATAACCAACCAAGGAACATAACACATTGGCTCTTGTTGGTTCCAAAGATTCCTAGTAGCCAGATCAATATTAGGAGCTTAACAAGTGAATTGTTAACCATTTGTTTCTATATAGATTTAAGCTTTTTTTCACTTCATCATGAATAATTCGCTCACTTTCCAAGAAGTACCTAATGTGATACAATGAAAGAGAGGTGGGAAAAAATCTCCACACTGGGTCTTTCCTTCTTCTTGGTCAATAGTGGACACTGGCTGTAAAGTGACAGACAAGGAAAGAAGCAACCATCTGAACAGGTTTTAAAAAGCATCTATCTGCCCTAGGGGAAAAAGTGCACGGAACAGCAATCAAATTCCCATCTGTGAATATAGTTTTCTTTCTCTTGATAGTTCTATAATTTACCAATTTGGGGTATGCAAAAATCTAATTTGCAAACAGAGGCTCACAGGACCAGCCAGATAAGCAACAGTCCCTTGTTACTCAAATGACACTTGACACTGACTAAACCGAGAAATACTTATTGGAAACCTCAGCCCTCATTACCCAAAACAAAGAACAGGCTCTTTCCATGACTAGGCACTCCAGACACCAAATGCAAATTAAACCAGCAAAACAAAAACCGTATTGAGAAGGTGCAGATTGCAAGAGCCTTGTTCTCAGTTCAGCCATTCACAGGCCAGGAGGAGGACATCACACTCAGAAAAACACAGCTGGGCCATGCTGGATATGCAAGAAGTGATGCTTCTTTTAAGCCCAGAAAGTTTGGTTCCACTTACCCAAATCTTTCTGCTTAGTATTTTGCCTTTTCCTGATTACCTATATCATGGTGAAAATTGAAACTGCATCCAAAAGAATAAGATATGTACTCCCTGTTGGCATTTTTAAAAATTATAAACTTCCTTAATCCAAAATCAATTATTTTCTCTTTTGCCTTCAAAATCAGCTTCATCCTGGGCCAGGGATTTAGCTCAGTGGTTCCACTGCCTGCCTCGCAAGAGCAAGGTCCCGAGTTCGATCCCCAGTACCAAAAAAAAATCAGCTTCATCCTGCAACATCCACTTCCATGAACTTCTATATCAGCAAAGTGAGTAGATGGAAGACATTTTTCTCAGGTGTCACAAGAAAAATAAGTCCTGTCCCCTGTCCCCTATTCCCCCCACCCTGGTCAAAAAACAGAAGGAAAAGTACTTTTAGGCCTTTCCTACCATCTTTCTCCTAGAAAAAAGATTTAGAATATTTCAGCCAAGCTGTAGCCCAGCCTAGGCAAGGTGCTTGGGACTGCAGTAACAGGCAATATCCCAACATAGAAAGGGTTCCCCATAGTGTTGTTTCGTTATTGTTTAGTGCTAGGGATTGCACCTCAAGGCCCCATGCAAGATAAGCATGTGCTCTACCAAGTGTGATTTCATCGTACTCATAAAACTTGACTTGAGGATAATGTGTGGGTGTGGGAAGATCACACAAAGGTCAAAAGATGGGAACAGTTCTTCCAGATCTGTTTACTAAAGCAACCATTTATCACCTTGGGAAATTCCCTTACCTGACAATTATCTCTTCCAAGCAGATAACAGAAAATTTTCACTGCACTCATTCATTATTCTGCCCTCCAGGAGGACTAGCTTCAGAAAGCCATAGTATAACATTATAATCCTCAACTTTCAGAGGGTAATTTCAGCCATGAAACTAGGACGCCCTACAGACTGACAGCCCAAGGAGTTGCCCCTCCCACTCTAATCCAGACAAATGCCCCTCTTAGTTCCACTTCCATTAACCCAGGGCAGGAGGTAGGGCCCCTGCTTCCCATTAAGGTCTGAGTAGGCACCATCCCTGCCAGCTTCTCTCATGGTCCTGGCTGCCAGGAAACTCGGAGCTACCATTTGTCTCTGAAGTCCTTGAAATCCATTTCCTACCCTTTCTTTCCTGGTTCTATGTTAATCATTTTCATTTTATTGGGCCTGCACTTTTATTATAAACTGTCTCATATTATTTTGTAAAGCAGGTAAAATACTGTATAAAGCAAGAAACAAAAATAAAACAGGTACATTACTCATCTTACTTGAGGCTGGTTTTCTATGAGGAGTTTTCCTATCCTGTGTGTATTACTAAAGATTGGCCACTGAAGTAGTCCTTGCCAATCCCACTTTCCTAAATCTCCAAACCAAAGGCCATTCTCCGATTCCTTAGGGTCCACTTAAATTGCCCAGGTCAGAGCCCCCAATTCGTTCAACACAAATTAAGCACCTTTTATTTAAAATGGATCCAGAAGGGGCCGGGGATTTAGCTCAGTGGTTCTGCCGCCTGCCTTGCAAGCTCAAGGACCCAAGTTCGATCCCCGGTACCAAAAATATAAATAAATAAATAAATAATAAAATGGATCCAGAAGTGTTTCAGATTTGGGTTTCGGGGATTTTGGAATAAATACATAGACTATACCAGCTGAACATTAGTAATTCAAAAATCTGACACCCCAAAATGCTTTGAAATCTGAACAGGATGCTCTGTGTAACAACCAACCAATTAAGCAAGCAAGCCTCTTGATTATGATGTGGTGGCACCCCACCTCACCCCTACCCCCGTTGTACAATGTGGGGGTCTTGTTTAATGCATAAATTAAATCTCCTTTAACAAGGGGTTGTCCTAAATGGTCACCTGTACCCAGAAGTTTCACGCTCCTACTCTAATAGAGATCAGTGCTACAAGAAGAAAGTTGCTGTCTGGAACACAGAGACATTCAACAAATGTCAGCCATGTGCACGAGAATCCAATCTGCTTTTTTTCCATTCAAAAAGAGTTTCAACCAACATCTGTCAAATGCCTGTCATGAGCAACGCCCTATGCTAGAAGATATAAAGGAAGTAAAGATAAACAACATAGGTGCTGGACTCAAGGAAATGGGGTATAACAACAAAAACAACAAAAACAAACAGATAATCACAATTTCAAATTATCTGCAAGTAAATTCTTTTGACTCCATGATTTCATGTGTGCCAATTTGGACCTGAAAAAAAGTCACTCCCTCAGCATAAAGCTAGTAACTGTACACATGGCAAGCAATACAGAGGTGATCCAGCACTTGTTGAGAACATCTGAATATACTGTGACTTGGTCTTACTGACAAAACCTGTGAGATGAGAAGGGTGTCATCAACCTTCTTTATCAGCTGGGAAACTCAGGCTTAGGGATGCTCAGTGTGATATTCTTTCAGACCCAGTAAGTATACAGTAAGCATTCTCAGCCACCATCTTCTGATCCTACTATTTCTTTGGGCCTCCTCAGGGAATCTAGAATAAAGAAGAGCAATACTCTTGGGAGACAGGGGGGCACCAGAAATGATTCATGGAAGAGTGAACGTGGACCTAAGAGACAGGAGGAAGAGCATCATCATCATTTCAATAGCTAATATTTACTACAGCTCAATAACAGTTTAAGATAGATACTATTCCTGCGGTACAGATGAGGAAACTGAGGCACAGAGAGGCCACACCACTGGAGAGTGGCAGAGCAGGACTTGAATCCAGACATCTGGACTCAGGAGTGCATGCTCCTAACTGCTCAGGACAATGTGTGGCAGTCCAGGCTCCCTCTGGAGACAGAGGTTGTTCAAGAAATGCCAGGAAACAGAACAATATGGGGCCTAAAGGGTTGGACTGGAGTGACATCTAACAAGGCTGGTATCCTGGGGGCAATATATATATATGGCTGTGCATGTATGTCACTATTTTGGTCCTTCCTACAGCTATAGGCTGGTGGGACAGCGCCTGGCTCTCATGGCTGTCCTATGTTTCTGGCCCTCCCAATCTGGGAGATCTCCTTTCAATTCTCTTCAGTCCTCTGCTCAGCCCTGACCTTAAATATGAACTCTCCTCCCTTACAGCTCGCACCCTGCCAATTGCCAGATTCCTCTCTATTTCTGTGACAATTTTCTGGATAAAACTAAGGAAAAACCCACTCTCCGCAGCTATGGTTTTCAACATCACCAGGTCAGTACCTGTCTCTCCCTGTGCCATTCGCATATCTGATTTCAGTGGTCTATTCAGAAGTTAAGGTCCGTGGGCTCAATTAACCTCAAAACTTTAAAGTATCACATACTCTGTGACTTACTCTTGATAAACAGCTGAGGATTCCTGCAGGCTGTGCGACAAACTGCTGAGAAGGCAACCTGGGGCTCACTCTGACCTTTTGTTTCCGATGTCCTTCACCAATTAAACGCAGGACATTTTGGGTGGTTTTGTATTAGTTGAGTTAAACGTGTTCAGTTTAGGTTCTCTGCTTATTCCTCTGGGAAAGAGAATGTTTCCCATTGGATGGGCCTGTGCAATCGCCTGCAGACTGCACACTGCGGCCTGGGCAACAGTTCAGAAGCAGACACTCAATGGCTTTCTCCATGTTCTTAACAGCACTTGGCGAGAAGCTGGCACTAAAATATTACTCTAAACAGTAATTTACAATGGCCTCATTTCTTTCCCATCAGAACAAAAAGCCACAAAAACAGCCCTCATATATCCACTTTTCTTTTTTTTCTTTTTATAAATTAACAAAGCATCCTAAATCCTTTGCCTGTTCAAATGCCATGGTTTGATCTAAAATTTTATGAAGCATTGGCTTTAATGCGCAAAGATCAGAACCTTAAATAGCTTAATGTGAAATCTGTAGAGAAGAAAATATTCCAAAGTTGTAACTGCCACCTGCTATTCTTCCAAGGGTCAATTTACCACAATGACAAAAATTTTGCAAGTCTAAAAGGAATTCACAGCTCTGTACTCCACATTCCATGATTTATAGGCCTGTAGGGCAGATCAATTGTACTTTTCCATTGTAAAGTAAAAACGTATTATAGCAAGTAGAAAGGAGGGAGTTGGGGTTCTGAACTTATTAATGACATCCTTGTTTTAACCAAAACTCACAGTGTAAAATCAACTGCCAGAGGGATTAGTGATAGATACAGATGATCACAAAATAACTTTTAAATAATCAAACCACCCTGAAAAGATATTTTAATCCAATATCCAAAAATAATTCTCCCATATTTTTGGAAGCATATAGCTATTGGCTATAAAGCAGCTATTAGTGTAGAGATGACAATATAAATCAAATGCAAGTCATATGTTATTATTAGGTTCTACCAAGGAGTTAGGTTCTACCAAGGGGTTAGGTTCTACCAAGGAGTAGAGCCTAGTAGGAAGGAACCAAGCTCGTTCCAGTAGAGAAGCCCAAAATGTAAAAAGTTGGCATACCCCAAACCTATGGCCTAAAACTCCTGGTCAAGTAAGGTGAAGCTAGCTGGAAGAATTTAAAGGATAGGGGCACAGTTTTTATATAATCCTGGAAAGTGTTCACAACAAGAAACAGTATGGCAACAAGGACAAGGAAATGGCAGATATGCTTCAGCCTACAGTGTCAATCAATGCCACTGAACCCCAATGGGTGAGGGTGGAGGAAACTCCAGTATTCTAGTCCCACTCATGTGTTCAGGTCTCTCTACTTACCACTGCCCCTCTCTGTCACAGGCAAATCCAATCATTCACCATTGAGGTATAAAGTGGGGCTGGGGTGTAGCTCAGTGGGCAGAGTGCCTGCCTTACGTATGCAAAGCTGTGAGTTCAATCCCTAGTGCACAAAAAAAGGCAGAAAACTAGGGTACAAGTGAGAGTGGCAGCAATTCCACCCAAACTCCCAACCTTCACAACTGTGTTTGTTCTGCTCCCTCTGCCTGGAATCACCTTCCCCACCTGGTCACCTTTCAGATGCCTATGTACTCAAGGCCACCTCAGACCTCACTGGGCCCATGAAACAGCGGAAATGGCTCTGTGTAATGGACAGTCACCCCTCCTTCCTGGACAGCACAGCCACAGAAAGCCTCAGGCAGGCAAGCGGAAGAGCGGCATGAATGAAGGAGTAAGAGACTGTGCACAAGTGACACTGAGACTGATTTGAGTAAATAAGTAAGCGTGCAGGGCTGAGCCAGCAATGAGGCTTGTGCGGACAGGTGCATATGCCTTTCAAATGGGTGTGCGCTCCTTCAGGACCAGTCACCATCCATTTCATTCACACCTGTCCAGAGCCTTACCTGGCACCTGACCCTAAGAACCGCTGAATGGATGTGTTGCTCCTTACCCACCCTCCATGGCCCTGTGTAGGCACATCCTGGGCTCCTGGACAACTGGCCCCCCTTTAGCAGAGAACCCTGCTGAGTGATATCATTGCAGGTGGAAGAAAAGGCACGAGGAATAAAATAATAGGAGCCATACAGCAACATCTTAACTTGTAATATATCAAGAAAAATGCTAACATCTGTATAAATATACATTCAGTGGTGTTATTAGTCACATTCTAGTCACTGGGATAAAATACTGGATACCTACAACTTAAAGGAAGAGCGGTTATTTTGCCACACAGTTTGAAACGTTCAGTCCATGGTTGGTCGGCTCTAAGGTAGAAATGGCATGGTGAAAGGGCAGAGTGGAGGAAATCTACTCAATTCATGGCAGGTGAGAAGCAGAGACAGGGAAGGGAGAAGCAGGAGACAGAATACAGCCTTCTAGGTCATGAACCTGTGACTCACCATTCCAATCAGGCCCCACTTCCTAACAGCACATTCAGTGTGAACTCATCAATGGATTAATCCACTGATGAGTATAATGCCCCCAAGATCCAATCACCTTCCAAAAGCCCCACCTTTGAACACATCAGATTTTTGAGGAATATTTTATATATAAACTATAACAAATGGCCATCTAAAATCTTAAAGAGACAGAGCTAGATCCTTCTAACCTATCAAGGTTGTAGTCAGGAAAGGGCTAAAGAGATATAAATGGAATGACAATGAGTGTGTTTTTAAATTCACAGGCCATGTGTTCTTTCTAGTCATTCATGGAAGAGACAGGTGGAATAAAGACACACAGCCCACAAACTGCTACATTTCTTCTATGTAACCGGGACACATCCACGCTCAACCCATCCCCAGCTTCCCAAGGCTCTTAAGGCACAGCCCATATCTAGTTGGCCC
Source organism: Heterocephalus glaber (assembly GCF_053883595.1). Classification (NCBI taxonomy): domain Eukaryota; kingdom Metazoa; phylum Chordata; class Mammalia; order Rodentia; family Bathyergidae; genus Heterocephalus; species Heterocephalus glaber. The sequence goes on from NW_028258142.1 coordinate 23,730,414, forward strand.
CGGGCAAAGGGAGCCTTCCACCCCTATTCCATCAGCATAGTGACCCGAGGGCACCATCCACTCTCAGGGTGTGGACAGAGGCTGCAGGCAGGGAAAGCAAGAAGGGCTCTGACACTTGACCGAGGGTCCTCAAGGCTGAAATAAAGAACCTACCCCATCTTTCTAAAATAAGTTTGCAGGTTTGCTGACTCTCATCTTAGAAAAAGATTTTTTAGGATGTGTCATTAAAGAGGCACTAAAAGGTTTATTAGAGATAGAGATGTAGGGAACACTCAAAGAATGGAGTGCAAGTTCTCAGAGAAATGAGAGCAATGTATAAGCTAGAGGAGAGCACATTTTAAAGGGGTATCTTCAAGAAGGTGATCTAGGATATGCATTCTCACTGTCAGGTTAGAGTGCAAGCCACCTATGTGTGTTTGAAGTTGAGATACACTGTTATCAATGCAGCTTTCTAGGCAGAAGGAAAGGTTAATTTCAGGTGAAAAAGGACAGGAGTGCCCGGGAGCTTAGAGCTATTATAAAATGACCTTTAGGAAGAGTATTTTCTGTAAGGACAGAAGGAGAGGGGTTCACAAGCTACAGTGGTCTCCAGAAGCAAGAAAGAAAAGCTCATCTTGAAAACTCCGGACCTTGAGCTTGCCAGGCAGGTGGTGGAATCACTGAGCTAAATCCCCGGGCCCAGCTGGAGCTTTTCTTAAAAGCACAACCTTAAAATCTCAAATTTTTTGTCTACTTTTTATCCTCTCCTACTCAAAGAGTCTGCCATATTCAGGCAAGCGCGCCAGGCAGGGAAGAGAGAGCACAGTCGGGTGCCAGAGTGCCAGGGGAAAAGGGAGCAACTGTCCAGTGGGCCTGGTATAGGGGAAGACGTTACATAGGCAGAGCTGGGGAGCCACAGGGAGCCTTTGCTACCTGCACCAGGGAAGAGGCCTTTCTTGCACAGGAAGTGGAGAGTAACCTATGTCAGTGGCATGCTGTCTATGGCAGCATAAGGGATGATGAGAAAAGGGGGTCAGATTCACACCTGCCTCAACCACTCGGAAAGTTAGGCTAGACTACCTGTCCTTTGCTTTCCTTTTTTCCCCCTCCAGTACTGGGACCAAACCTAGGGCCCAGAGGATGTAAGCAAGTACTCTACCACTGAGCTATATTCCTGGGCCCCCGAATGTCCTAACAGTTAGTGGGAAATGAACAATTTTTAAAGAATGGCTACAGGTGCATACTGGGTGCTATAATTCCTCTAAGTTTAACCTATTTTAGATCTTATACATCACTCTTCCAAAAACTTCAGACAATTCCCCTAGTGTGTCAAATGAAGTGTTTGTGTTTAGAATACTGATAGGAATTCCCTTCTTCCGGGATAAATTGTGCAACGTGTAAATTCTGTGTTACATTGTCTGATGACACATGAACACAACTTAAAGTAGGGGAGTGCCACCAAGTGTATCATATGTCTCTGAGCAAGTTTCCTCAAGTGAATTCACCATGAGAACTGGACAGCGCATACTTGATGATCAGAGGGTACCCAGCTTCACTTTGGGTGAGTCCTAATTTTTTTTAACACTGCCTAGAGATAACTCCAGTTTGCTATTCCTGCTTTTCAGGAAAAATCTGCTAATCTATAAAACCAGCTAGCCTAAGGGACAAAAGGTAGCTCTGAAATGTCATTTCTAGCCAACACTGATAGACTGGAAAGCTGAATAAGAAAGTATTTAACCTGTCTTATGCATTTTTTTACCAAACATCTCACTGTTATTCGAGATGGTTGTAAAATTAATACTTCTCAGAAAATTTCTATGTGAAAATCACCATGCTAGATGTCAGGAAAAGTTTTTAAAATCACTATATTCGGCAAAATCTATGTTCCCCCAAAGTTTACAATCTACAAAAAAACCTAGTACAATCACTATGTCATTGAAACATCATTTTGTGTAAGTGACACTCATATTACCTTAATAAAGAATCCATCATTCAAAAGAGAGAATATATAGATCATTTTCCTTTGACATTAGGAACAGGACCTCCTCCCAAAATCTGTAAATATTAAATCCCATATATACTAAAATTTTGGCCATTTGCAGTGCATTTTTTTTTTTTTTTTGGTACCGGAGATCAAAGTTGGGACCTTGCGTTTACGAGGCAGGCGGCAGAACCACTGAGCTAAATCCCCAGCCCTGCACTGCATCTTAAGTCCTATTGTGTCTATGCTTTTGAATTAACTCTTCTACCGACTGCCTCACAAGTGCAAGGTCCCAAGTCTGATCCCCGGTACCAAAAGAAAAAAAAAAATTAAATCTTCTAGATCTTCCAGACCAAAAAGTTTCTTCTTGTCTTCTCCCCAAAGCAGCTGGGGCAGCCTGTGCCCAGCAGCTCAGAGTTAGTACACAGACATCAATTCCTCCTCACCTCCATTTACTCAACACAGTTAAGCAATATTCCCAATAAAACTTTTGTACCCAACCCCCTATTGCAGTCTCATCAGAAATCCCCTGCCTACTCTCCTGACCTGCCAGTTCTGCATCTGTGATCTCTGTTGTACCCCCTATGCACAGGTCCTTGGCCCACCAGGCCCACTCTATCTTAGATTCCAAGCAGAGCCACTCAGCAATCTTCCCTGAAGTAGACACACAATCCCTGATCCATAACCCTTAAATTAAACACAGTTCTGAATCTAAGGTCCTATCATCCATCTTATATGAAAAAGTAAGAGGAAGAAAAGATACCCAGTTGATGTGTCAACATTTGTATTCCTTATATAGCCAATATCCTCTAGCTACTATCCGGATTAAAACATCTTGACCTGAAAGGAGGGTGTTGGGACTTCTCCCCCATTTGCTTCTCCTTTCACCCACATCTTTCATTTGGTTCTTAGAAAGCTTGTTCATCATGCTTGGTGCCAACACAAAGCTACAAAGAACACTTCACATGTAGCATGACGTAATCATGAGTCCCAGAAAAGAAATTTAATGGCTGAATGTGACATCAGTAACTCAGCTCCTAGGGTGTATGTAGGCTCCAATCTTCTAAAAGTAATATCTTACTCCACAGTAAATTACTCCACAGTAGTTGTGATTGACAAAGGAGCTTCCACAGTCCTAGACAACGTGAGTGATGGCATTACCAAGTACGTATTTATATGATGACAAAATCTCATGCCTTAGTGCATTAGCAGAACATAGTATAGGAGTTGAAAAAGCAGATCTGAGAAGACCCTTATGTGAATGAAAACCCTTGCCTCTCCCTCTGCCAACTGTATGAATACTGTCAAGTTCCAAATTCTCTGAATCTCAAATGCATCTCATTTATAAGTTAGGAATAAAGCAAATCTTTACCCTCTAGGCTGTAGTCAAGATTAAATGAGGAAACCTATGCAAAGCCCTGAGCAGTGAACCTGGATCAGAAGAAGCACTCCCTAAAGGGAGTAGATATGTGTATTATCATTTTACGGGCAGCCCCCACATACTGGGCACACAGCAGCCCCATCAGGTAATCTACACATCTTATCTCCTTACATTTCACCTTCCTTTATAAATGAGGGAATGGGAGTCAAGAAAGTTCAGTAACTTGCATAAAAATAAGATAGTGTGATTCAACTCAAAACCTAAGAGGCTCCAAAGCCTGAGTTCTGTCCACCTTCCTACACTGGAAGGCTCTAAAACTTTCCCTCCCTCACTGCTAAATTGTGGGCACTACAGGGAGGATACAGACCATGTTGTGGGTGTAGCTCAGTGGTAGAGTGCTTGCCTAGCATGTACAATGCCTTGGGTTCAATTCCTAACATAAGAAAAGGAAGAAATGGAGGGAAGAAGGGAAGGAGAGGGGAGGGGAGGGAGGGACAGCCAAACTGGTATCTCATCAGTGAGGAGCAGGGAGGGCAGAGATGGGCGCTCACCCAGTGGGGAGACCTGACTGGGGCACAGGAGGGTCCTGAAAGGCTGCTGTGGGGAGACATGCTCACCTGGTTCTTACTCAGCTCAGGGCAGAATGAAGGTCACTGTGTAATGTGTACAAGGCAATAGACTCAAAATAAGGACGAATTTTCTCATCGATAGATGCTACTTTACCAAGGGTAGAAATTCTCCCAAGGTATGGAGTTTGAGGTGAGCAGGGATATTCAACCATCAGCTAGATAATCTCACCAGAGAGGTGACCTGCTTGGACACTGGACTTGGAGACCTTCAGGCTCTTATCCAGTCAGGGAGTCTAATATCAGACAGTGCATTTCTGAAACAACATACTTCAATGAAAAAAAGTTCTCCTGAAGAACAAGTAACAAAGTTTGAAATCTCGCATACAATAAAATAAATCACTGACATTTTCTGGATAATGTCACCATAATAGGAAAGAGTAATTGACGTGAGAGGGGAAAAAAAGGAACCAACAAAAGCTCAGAGCAGTTCCTAAGCCAAAGAACATGAATAAATACAGAGGTTTTACTAGCTGTGCTCAACAGATTTTATAATCTCCTAGCAAGGACTTATGGGTCCCCCACTCTCACTTATAACTTTCTACTGGACCTCTAACCTATTCACATAATGTTCCAACAAATATTCCTAGAGAGCAGTTAGCAAAGACTACCAGATAAGAGCATAATACCAAAAAGAGTGAAAGGTGATACCGAGTAAAAACTGTGGCCAGAGTCACAGCTGAAGAACCAAAACACCCAAAAAGTGTCAAGGTCATGACCAAAAGACTCCTTGTTATAAGCTAAATTATGCTCACACCCCAAATCCCAAGTAGAAGTCCCAACTCCCAGTATTTCAGAATGTCGCTGCACTTGGAAATGGCATCTTTAAAGCTGTAATTAAGTTAAAATGAGATAATCAGAGTGGGCCTTATTCCAATATGACCAGTGTCTTTATAAGAGAACAGGTCACAGATCCACATACAGAGATGACCAGGTAAACACAGTGAGCAGACAGCAGTCTACAAGCCCCGGGAAAAGGCACAGAAGAAATGAACTCCTGCCAACACCTTCATTTTAGGGTTTCAGCCTTCAGAATAGAAAACATAAGAGCCTATTTATGCTACTCTGTGGCACTTTGCAGCCCCAGAAGACTAATACATTCTGAATCACAGTCTTACTCTTGATGGATACAGCATCTTCCATTCACCATATACCATTCTGAGATGCACTGGAAACCATGCAAATCTGGAGTCTACAAAGATTCAAGTGTTATTTCAAATCTCCCATCATCCCATCTCATTCAGTGCCCACCAAACCACTCTCAAAAGTTGTCTCCAAAATCAGTATCTCATATTAAGTACATTTTGTCCTGCCTTTTTTCCTATGAGCAAACTAAAGAATTATAAAACAATATTTGAAGACAGGAAGCCAACAGACATGAATTAAGTTTTCTCTAAGGCCAAAACTTCCACATCCCATTGTAAAGGCTAAAGTGTTTTCTAGTGACTAGGCTGCAAGCTGTAAAGACAGCGGGAGCCTCATCTACCTGCCTATAACTGAATTCATGGTGCCTGGAGCAGCATCTGGCAACCAAGCAGAGTTTAGTAAATATCTGTGGAATTTATGAATACCTGGCTCTTATTCCCAAAAATAACCTGGAACAGCTCATAGCAACAGAGCAAGTAAAGAAGATCATAAATATTGAGGATCAACATAATTACCACACTCAAACCACAAATTTCACTCTCAGCTTCCTCACAGCCAGGGCAAAGATGCAAACCAACCTTTTGCTGATATTGGGGCAGATAGGGAAGGATGATATCTAGACATCTACAAAATGGACACTGGGTAATAAAACAATGCCCCTAGATGCACATATACAACAATGCAATCATGAAGTTCATATGGTCTTTTTAGTAGTACCCATTAATTAGCAGGGGGCACAGATACAATATTAAACTACAACCCAGGGAGACCTAGTCTATGAAAGACCAAATGGTAACAAAATAGCAATTACAATTTAACGTAAGAGACATACAGTCTCACACATTTTTATAACACACTGGTATAAGACAATCAGTTGTAAGATGAATCACTTAATTTTATACAAATTGTGTTAGGCTACATGGTAGCTTCTAAATACTCATGTGCAATAACAAACTACCCTGATTTTATCAGCACGTGGTGGACACATGTATTGAAATAGCACAGTATACCCCATAAATACGTGTATGTACAATTTAAAAAATTAAAGAACTTTAAAAGAAATTTTTCTGCGACAGGGTTTCTCTATGTTACCCAGATTGGTCTCCTATTTGTAAACTCAAGAGATCCTCCCATCTCACTCTCCCAAATAGATGGGACTGTAGGTTTGCATCTTCACACACAGCTAAAAATTAAAAGAACTAAGAAAAACTCCAATGCAATGCCTAGGGAACCATTCAGACAACAACAAAACTCTACGAAGCCAAGATATTGTCTTCAATATTCTCAGCAGAAGTCCAATGTATAGAATAGCTTGCTTTGAGATCTGTGGGTATGGCTTTATCTAATAAAGGAAAACCTAGTAAGATTTTTAGGATCTACAGAACATTTTAAAAAGAATTATACTGGTAGAATCTCATCAGTTTGGAGTAAAAGGCACAGACACAGTATAAAATGAAATTCTGTTGGTAAGAAGCAGATGGAGATGCCCACTCAGCTGGTAATAGGTTAACTTTCATTGAAAAAGATGAATGATAGGATAAATACTAGTTTAAAATGATAAAATGGGGGGTTGTTGCACAGCTTTAGATAATATATTAATAATAAACTTCCCCAAAAATGCATTGAAGATCCGAAATTATCCCTCTAATTGCCTTGTATTCAAATACTGCAGAGCAACAGCAGCAACAACAACAACAAAAGTATGTTTTCTTAAATAATACATTCAAACCATTTAGAGATATATACCAGAAGTTGTATCATAAAAACATCCCTCACCCTGAATCCCCTCTTCCTAGTCTTCTGGGGGTGGAGGGGGGTGGGCCAAGAATATCACTGTTCCACTGCTGCTGGTTTCTTGGAAATTCTCCCCAAGTTTCTTCTTGCAGATACAGGCAGATATGAAAATCTCCTCTTCTCTTCTCCCTTCTGACATACAGGGAGTGTACGTAACACACCACTCTACATCTCAGGAAGCTGTACAGTAGCTGACGAGCTGTCCATTCAAGGAGTTATACCCTGACAAAGGTCTGGGTGATGGGTGTTCTATGTAGCCCAATGAAGTTCAAGTCAAATGTGTTAAGGAGTTTCAAGTCAAAAGCATGTATGAAATTGAGCCAATTCATACTTCTAATCTATAAGCAAAATCTGCTGAAACCTAGGATTATCCTCTCCTGTTTCTAATGGTTATAAAATGAGGTAAAACCCCAAATAGTAATTAGTAGGAATCCAACCACCCATTGGCCAAGCAAACAGCTGTAAAATCTATTTAAAATTCTACAATCTGAACACAAATGATTAACAAATACACTTGCCTCCCTCCAACCTTTAGGGTCAGGTGCCCAAAAACTCTCTGGAGAATCTGTGGTTAATTAGTGCAAAATAAACAATTCCCTTTTTATGAAGAAAAAAAACAACACTGGTGCAAAGATTCAGCTTGGGAGAAAGCTAGACAATTTTCCTTTAAAATAAAGAAAAGATAGCACATTAACAGAGTATCAGTTACACTTTATGTATCTTGTCAACAGTGAGACAGATTTCCTTCACTAAATTTCCCTATTTCACATTACTGTCATGGCAGACTCTCCTGGTCTGAACCCTGAGCTTGTGTTTCCTCGCAGGGGCTCAAATCCTTGTGGTATTTGCCTCGTCATCCCACACATTCATCTTCCTCCTTCCAGCCTCTTCACTCCTGAGTTCATACTACAGAATAGTGGAGAATCATTTTCTTGATGTGTGCTTTCATGACTTGGCTCTCCATTCATCCCCCTGGAATGGCTCCCCCTAGCCTGGAGGACAGAGTCCACACTGCCACCTGGCACACAGCTCTCATACTGCCCACTGCACACCTCTCACCAGAGACAAGCCTGTGGCTCTGCACCTTCGCCCTGAAAAGAAAACAATCAGCCACAAAGAGACACTGGGGATGTGTGCACAAAAGGAAGACAGTATGAGGGTGGAGAATGTAGAGTGCCTGCCATACAACTGGTGTGAGGCCTTGGGTTCAATTTCTAGAACCACAAAAAAAAAAAAAAAAAGGAAGACCACATGAGGACACACTGAGAGGACAGCCATCTGGAAACCTGGGAGAGGGGACTCCAAAGAAACCAACCCTGCTGGCACTTTGCTCTTCAACTATCATTCTCCAGAAATGTGAGAAAATAAATTTCCGTGGTTGAAGCCAACCAGTGGGTGGTATTTTGTATAGTAGCCTTAGCAAACTAATAACTACCCTACCCTCCTTCTACAATGCTAATACTCACCTAATTTTTAATAGCTTTATTGAGATATAACGCATACATTTAAAGTGTACAATTCAATAATTTCTCAGCATAGTAACAGAGTTTTGTAACCATTTTAACAATCTTAGGGCATTTCATTACCCAAAAAAAGAAATACAGCCATCAGCAGTTTCTTCTCCTTTCCCTTCTTCCCCAACCCTAAGCAACCACTAATGTATCTCTATAGATTTGCCTATTTTGGACATTTTATATAACTGGTATATCATTTAAATCATCACACCAATATGTGGTCTTTTGTAACTGGTTTTCTTTCACTATACTATTTGTAAGCTCCATCCATGTTGTAACAAGCACCATTGCTTCATTCCTTTTATGGCCAAATAACATTGCATTGCTGTCTATCCATTCATCAGCTGAAGGACATCTGAGCTGTTTCCACCTAAGAGGAAAGCTTTACCTTCCATCCCAAAGCATAAGTATTAGAGGCAGACTCTGTTCACTGTCAGCATTCCATGGGGTGATGTGTAAATCATTATGATCAGTACCTAGTGCTAAATAATTACACAATAAGCACTTGGTATGATCTTAATTATTATGAACTACTGCAGCACTTCCTGGATATACCACTAACTGGACCCTTATTCATGATTACTGTCTTTTTATGTTCGTTCATTCAGTCAATCAAACTGTAAATTATTACTGAGTCTCTACTAGAGTAAGGTGCCATGGATCTACATATTCAATTAACAAAACATCTTCTTTAATCTTTTAAGTCTTTATTAAGATCTCTACTTAGAATTCTAGTCGCTAATAAAAATATGTATGCTGCTTGACTCAAGAGAAACTGATAGCAAGGGACATTTAGAAGCTGCTGAAGAAAAATGCTTCCCATAACCTTATTAGCATTATAGAACTATAGAAGTAACCAGAGTTCAAGAATATCGGACAAGTAATTAACTGAATATCCACAAAACAGAATATTTTGTAATCACTTACAATGTTTACAATAGCAATTTCTAAAAGGAAATGCTAATTTTACAAATTTAAAAGGTAGTGCAATGAATGTATAAACAGTACTAGCTCAATGTGTCAAAGGATATCCATTAGAAAACAACTAGAATAAAATTTCAAGATGCATATTTAATACTAGGTTATAAACACTTTCTGCCTCTGCTTTTTAAAATTGAAGAAATGTTTTTTATTTCACTCTATAATAAAATAAACAGCCCTGCCAAATATAATGAGAACTTATTCAATTAGCTAGTTACAACCCTATAAGTAAGGTGGGGTTTTTTTTAGGGGGGGATAGGCAATCTGAATTCTATGCAAAACACATTTGTTATGGAGAAATTGCTTGACAGTACCAGACAGTTCAGCAGAGTCAGCCAACTCTTACCTTTTTTTTTTTTTTAATAATAATTAAGATGAGCACTGTGACGCAGAGACAGGGCTCAACTGCACCATGCAGCTTCAGAAATCAGGGGAAAACAACCATCAAAGGTTGTGGCTCAGAAGCAGGGCATGGAATGATTCGAGTCTGTGTGTTTTGTTCTGTTTTGACTGAATAAATCCCAGCATCCCAATTTTCCCACGTGTTCAAACATCCTTTTGTGCAGATAACAATAAATCCTCTATTTATAAGATGTGTTATGTTTCAAATTTTCATTTGCTAGCAAGTTGTTTAAAACTTGGAATGCATTTTCCCAAGTACACATCAGTTTCCAGAGCCAGTAAACTTGCAAAGTGACTGAAATAGCTTAAGTTTTTCCTTCATTGAAAGGTGCAGGGAACAATGCTATTGATGACAGTAATTATCACAGGGTAGCTTTAAAGCACCCCACGTTTAGATTTTCATTTCTCTGACAAGGGATCCCAACCCCCAGCTCCCAATTCTACATCTCTAGCCCACAAGGAAGCCTTGTTCACAGCTTGAGAGGTGGCTCTATACAACTGCTGTCCTCTTTTCCAATAGGTTTTAAGTGGGGAAGGGTTCAGGGAAGAGAATAGGTGTCCTGGGGCAGGGCAAGCCTAGCAGGGCAAGCCAGCCACCAGCATCTCTTTCTGTAACATCTCAGACAAGTTCTCTCCTCTACTGCAGCATCCCTGACTCCAATATTCATTCCATCTGTTGGTGAATTATTGCATTCTTTTTCCTTTCTTACTTGCTTATATTTGGTGTTTAAAACAAACAAAACCCCAACTTTCCATCTAAAGCAGTCAGGTGAGGCTATAGATACCAGTATGTGGAATATACGCCTCATCAGAAGCAGGTACAGGGATAAAGAACTTTTCCTACTCTCTAACAGCAACAAGGTCCCCCACCACCACCAATTTTTCTTCCACAAGTTATCCAGGACATGGCTCAACCTAATGAATATATAGCTCCTCACCTTTCCAGACCAAAAATTGTCTTTAGGGGAATAAGGATACCTAAAAGAAATAATCCCACTTTATAACCTATTTCAAACCCAAGCTTCCAGTGTGTCAAACACTGTGAGAGCCAAAAAACCTCAAAGGTTATGATGTCAAACCTAAATAAAGCTTTTACCAGAACTCTCTAATTTTAGCAAGGCACTGCTCATCTGAAGCAACTGTGCACACATCAGAGCCAGGGGCTTGGGATCCTGCCGAGGGGAAGTCCCCACCTGGAGGGCCTTCCATCTGAGCACTTCCCTAGGGACCACTCTCATGTTCCTCCTCCCTCTCCACCCCTACACTCTGTAGTATTTCTTGCTCACACCTCTTCCAGTTTAGGAAGAACACAAAAACAAACTTCATGATACCACCCACCACAAAACTCCCTCCTGCAACTCCTCATACACACTGCCCTATCAATCCCTCACAAGCCCACAAGTAGCCCCAGCTCCCAGACCCCCATCTCATGTGGCCCTGGGCAGCCGCCTCATGGACCTCAGGCCAGGAAGTGGCCAAGGACTAGCACCTGGAGGCAGACTACTGACATCCCACTGAGCTCTCCCATGTCCTGGCTGTGACTTGGGCAAGCATGAACTCCTTTGAGCCTCAGCTTCTCATCTATACAACAAGATAACAGTAGTACCTGCCTTACTGGGTGTTATGAAAATTTAAAATGAGTATTTTTTAAATTCTGAAGATAAGGTTTCAAGCACCCCATGTGTGTTTGCCCAATAAAATAAATGTGGAAGAGTGTGCACACTGCTATCTATTACCATGCCAGTCTGGTTCCTGAAAGCTCAACATCAGAAGCAAAGAATGCAAAAGATAAACAGACTCTTAGGATCATCTAAGTACCTCTTTCATTGTAGACATGAACAAATGAAGGAAATTCACATCAGAGTCACTAACTCCCGCAAGTGTAGTACATTACATTACACCCCAGAGCTGAGCCAAGATTCTCATGGAATCTGCTTCATTGGCATTAGCTGCCTCCTAGCCTGCGGGTTAATCTGTCCTGAGTTACGTCCACCTTACACACACCCTGCAGGAGCTTGGTGGTTGCCACACCCAGCCCTAAATGCTTTGTCTACCCAGAAGAAACATGCTTTGTCCACCCCTTTCAACATGTGCACTGCACAGTTACTTTTATCAATATTGTTATGTTTGTCTGATTTAATCTTCCAACAGCCACTCATGGAATTAATTTTCGTCAACAATACAGTAGCTGTGAAGTGAACTGACCCTTGCAGAGACTCTGACCAGTTCCATTCAATTCAATCCAGCATGAGCTCCTACCAGGTTCCTGATATCAACCAAGCAAGGAATGGCCTGACCTATGTACCACTCTTGCACTTCTGTTTTCCTCTTCCCTTGAAAGGCCAGAGAAAATCCCATTACCCACTTGTTCCTACCATTCTCATTCAATGTCTCTTTCTGTTCCATTTATATTTTGTTTTCTTAAATACCAGTAAAACACACATAAAGTAGTTACAGCATTACCAGAAATGTATCTTTATCAAGAGATAGGACAGCCTTTTACTGTGAAGTCATATCAGACTGTGAAGAATGTCTACTGAGACCACTGGAACATTCTACTTGGAACAGGTACTGAGGCACCCTTCTCAGGCCTCCCTGACCCCTCCATTCCTGCGCACCTACAGGTCAGGGCCTGCAACACAGCTATCCGTAAAGAAGCTGTGGTTTATATTAATTACTGCAATCCCAAAGCATATTTTCTATTTTTCTTTGGTAATAATACTTGCAAAATTCATTAAAAGAAACCAATAGATACAAGCAACATCACATTTTAGATGAATTTACTCAGTTTGACATCACTGACTTTTTTTTTTTTTTTTTTTTTGGAGACAGAGTCTCACTATGTAGTTCAGGCTGGCCTTGAACTCAGTACATAGCCTAGGCTGGCCTAGGACACAGGAATCCTCCTGTCTCAGCCTCCCAAGTGCAGTGATGACAGGCATGTACCACCACACCTAGTCATCACTAACCTTCTAACAAAACTTTGGAAAATAGTGCTGGGGATTTAGCTCAGTGGTTACACGGCCTGCCTCGAAAGCTCAAGGACCCAAGTTCTATCCCCAGTATCAAGAAAAAATAAAAAATAAAAAATAAAAAAAAAACACTTTGGAAATCAGCTTAATCTAACTGGCACAAAACAGGGAGATACAGGGCCGGGGGGATTTAGCTCAGTGGTTCCAGCACCTGCCTTGCAAGCACAAGGTCCCAAGTTCGATCCCCAGTTCAAAAAAAAAAAAAGAAAATACAAAACAGGTAGGTTCTGACAAGATGATCTCTAACAGTCCCACTCAGCTCTTCAAAAACCCGTTTCATGTGATTTTTTTTCTATCTCTTATGCAATTTCTTCTAAGCAAAAGAAAAAAACCTCCTCAACCTTGGCCCAATTGATATTTCCTTTGGCTCAGATAACTCATTACAGGAGGTATCTCATATATTACTGGATGTTCAGCAGTCTTCCTGGCTTCTAATCACTAGATATCAGAAGCACTCCTACCCTCCCCTCTCACTCCCCAACCCCAGTCTGGCAACTAAACTTTCCAAACATTGCTCAATGTATCAAGGTTGGAAAATTGCTCCCACTTGAGAACCAGTGCTTTAAACAAAAGACCCTAGGGAAACCAAAAATGGAGCTTTGTGATCAGGATAAGGGTAGTAATCCATCAAGTTTTATAGGTGAGGAATGGACATGAAGTAACCCAAAAGTGCTCCCCAGGGCAGGGGAATCCCAGATCAACTAACACATAAAGAGAAGTACCTGGGAGCTGTTCAAAGCCCCTACTCTTCAACTGCGAAAGCTCTATCATGATGCTTGGAATCTGAATTAGAATTAATCCGAAAAAGAATTCCTGCAAGAGCTCCATAAACTCAACAGTAGCTAATGACACACACACACACACACACACACACACACACACGCACTCTCAAGTGTTTAGGACTCAAGTGTATGATGTCTATCATGTACTTTGAAACGTATCCAAAAAGAAGATGGATGGAGTCAGGGAATAAATATGGGATACAGCAAGTATAGTAAAATGCTCAGTTGTATTTTGGCTTGGCCCCAAAATGTGCAATCCAGGCATATGAATGGCACTCACTGTGCATTCTTTCAAGTTTTCTTTCAAATTTTTCATTTAATACTGGAGGAAACAATTGGGACATCTCTGATGATCAGCAGGATTTGCAAAGCATGGAAATAAAATGGTTTCAATTCTTATCTCAGTTGAAGGCTTACACAGACTTAACGTCTCCTCTCTCTTTATGCATTATACAGTCACCCAAAAAAGTGACTAAAGAAATTCATGAAAATGGAATCAAGCTTCAAAAATGATTAAAAACAATCTGCTGGTTCCTTTCCCTCTATGGCTCTACTACTTATGCATTGTACCCTAATATTCCATAAAATAAAACAATATATATCACTTTGCCTAATTTTGTTTAGCTTTGTTCTCGTTAACAGTATGAAGTTTGAGGAAGAATTCATCATCCACTACCAAATTTATTTTATCCTTTACTGCATCCAATTTTTGAAAGGAAGGTGTCCTGTTATTATAAATAAAGTCACAGGTTTGCTCTTCATGTGACATCAGACACCAACCCTGCCTCCCGACATTACAACTCAAATTACTAATATGCTAACACAGTCTGGCTTGGCCCCAAAATACAACACTCTCAACTTGCATATTTGTGGGCTTCTCAACTTATCAAAAAATCCTGACCACAAAAAATAGACAAGTAACATTTCCACTGAACTGTGATCAAGCAATCAAGGGAAACACTCTCTAGTCATCTAGTTTACTATGTTTATCAAATGGCATAATCATTTCTCTTGATGTCAGCAATGGTTAGTTTTCACAGTGTTTTGTGGCAACCTAAAGATTACTTTGTGCCGCTAAAGCAGAGGAAAATCAGAAAATATGTGATCTCTAGATACCACAGGAAAAAAAAATTACTTCCTGAAGACTCATGCCTTCCACCTTTCGCTCTCTAATACAGGAAATCTCTGCGGGTATGACGTATTCTAGTCTTGAAATGCTACCATAAATTGGGCCTATGCAAAGCATACTCCTTCCTAAGAAAATGCATAATTGAAGCATATGCAGGGCTGGGAGTATAGCTTAGCAGTAAACCACAGGCACTATATGTGTGCAGCCCTTAGTTCAATCCCAGGAGGTAGAGGTGGAGCATTTGAGATATATGAACGTTTACTATTATTTTGTCCTAACAACTGCTGTCCACCCAACATCTCACCTATGGAGAAGTATTTGTCTCTGTCTGTGTCTCCCTCTGTTTTTCTGTCTCTGTGTCTCTGTGTGTGTGTCTGTCTCTCTCTCTCTCTCTCCTCTATAACTGTCCACCATCCTCTTACTTTAAGCCAATTATCCTTTGCCTATTGAAATGGTTACAGCTCATATTGTGGCTAGATGCCACACAATCCTCTCTTCCATTTTCCTGCCAAGTGTGCTTTGATTCCCTATCTTAAAATGCACCACCCTCGTTATCCATCAAAGGCAATAATCTATTTTCTTCAAAACAAATGAACTTGCTTACTTTTGAATCAATTACTCAATTTCAGTGTCTTACACCTCTATTAAGCAGATGCTTTTTGATATCCTCAAGTTGCCCGAGATCACCTCTACAGCATTTTTCCTCATGTGTTATTTTTTAAAAGATTTAAGCTGAGTGTGGTGGTGTGCGCCTGTTCCAGCTACTCTGGAGACTGAGCAGTAGGACAGCTTCAGTCCAGGGGTTCATTTGACAACATAGTGACAACCCCATCTCAAATCTGTATTTTATGTACAAATATGTGTATGTGTGTAAGTGTGTGTACGTGTGTATGTTTCTTAACATTTTGGGAAGATGAGAGCAAAATGACAGAGTACAAGGAGTAATAAGAACAGGAGGGGAAAAATCAATACATCCAACACTGATGAAAAGTCAAGCTCATATATTACACTGGTTCTGTTCATGATCTACAGCTTATATTGCCTGCTTAATGCACCTCCTTGTCTGAAGAATGCTGGAAACATTCCTAATGCCACTCCCTCCATTCAGTGATAAGGAACAGGCCCTGACAGGATAGTGACAGTGAGGTAGGAAAACCAGACACAGATCTAAGAATTCCTGTGCTCTCTTCAGCAGCACATATACTAGATCTAAGAATTCCTCACAAGGTATAAAATGACTGAAGTTTGTACAAGCCAGACATTTCACCTTAATGCACTGTCTTACTAAAAGTCTTCATTGCTTCTGGATGTGTTATCTATATATTATTTTTAAATAACAGTCTCATTGAGATTTCATTCATATACCATGAAAATCACCCTTTTGAAGTGTAAAATTCATTGACTTTTAATATATTCACATAGCTTGCTCTATCACCATTAGCTAATTTTAAAAGAAATCTCATACTCATAGGTCAGCCTCCAGCAAATACTAATCTTTCTGTCTCTATGACTTTGCTCATTCTGAACATTTCAAATAAATCTACAGCCTTCTGTATACGTTTTTAAGGTTTATCTACATTGTAAGAGTAATCTGAATTTCATTCTTTAGCAGCTGAACAATGTTCTACTGCATGGATACACCACATCTTGTCTCAATTCCTGTCTTCACAACCTTATTAAAAAGAAAAACTAACTATAAACGTAACAATTTATTTCTGGACTTTGAATTTCATTCCACTCATAGTTTATAGCCATCCTTACAGTAACACTATAATGACTTGAAAACTATAGTGTAAAATTTAAAAATTAAGTGTAAGTCCTTCAACTTTGTTCTTTTTCAAGATTTTGGATATTTTGGGTCCTTTACATTTCCATGTGAGTTTTAAAATCAGTTTATCAATTTCTTCAAAAAAAAAAAAAAAACCAAGCTGGGATTTTATAGGTATTACACTAAATCTGTAAATCAGTTTAGGGAGGACTGTCATCTTAAGACTTCTAATCCTTGAACATGGGGTGTCTCTCCATTTATTTAGGATTTCTTTCCTTCAACGTTGCTTTGTAGTCTGTGGATAAGCACTGCCCTTCTTTTGTTAAATTTATGCACACATATTTTATTAGGGGGTACTATTATACCTGCAATGGTTTTATTCCATTTCTGGGGGTTTTCGTTGTTCTTGTATCCTGTAGCCTTCCTGAAATCGTGTTTAATTCAGTGTTTGTGAGTGTATGTGTGTGGGGGGCAGTGGTTGTATGGATGCTTTATGACTTGCTATGTACAAGATCATGTCATCTGTGACCACCGATACTTTTACTTTTTTTCCAATTTCAATGCATCTCACATTTTCCTTGATTAATTTCCTACTCAGAATCTCTGGTACAATGTTGAACAGAAATGGTGAGAATGGCAAACTTCTCTTTCTACTGATATTATGTGAAGGCACCCAATTTTTCACCATGAAATATGATTTTAACTGTATGTTTCCCACTGATGGCCTTTACCAAATTGTAGGTGTTCCCTGCCACTCCTAGTTGATGGTTTTTCATCATGAAACAGTTGTGAATCTTGTAAAGTGTTTTTCTTTTTTTGTTTTTGGTATCTGCTTAGACAACTGTGTGGTTTTTGTCTTAAATTAATTTGGTATATAGTATGTTAGATTAAGTGTTTTACATGGTAAAACAAGTTTTCTTTACTGCAATAAGTCCCACTTTATCATTCTAGCCAGTTCTTTGTATATCAACATATACAAAAATTTGATTTGCTGGTATTTCATACAGAATTTTTCCATCTATATTCACAAGGGATATATTACAGTTTTGGTGGCTGTGGCTTTGGCTTTTTGAGATAGGGTCTTACTATTCCAGGCAGGCCTTGAACTCACTATGTAGCACAGGCTGGCCTGGAACTCAAAGCAATCCCCCTGCCTCAGCCTCTCAGCTGCTGGGATTACAGGTGTGCACTACCATGCTATTAGTTTTCTTGCAATATCTTTGTCTGGTTTTATATCTGGTTAATACTGTCTTCACAGAAGCAATTGAGAAATGCTGCCTTGTTTTTGTTCTTGTTTTTTTCCCAAAAGAATTTGGAAAAATACTTGGCAGAATTCACCCAATGATTTCATCCAGTATACTATCTGACCCATGCTTTCATTGTGGAAAAATTTCTAGTTATCAATTCAGTCTCTTGTTATTAGTCTATTCAGATTTTCAAATTCCTCTTTGGTCAGTTACAGTAATTTCTACCTGTATGAATTTTTCCTTTTCATCGAATTTATCTAATTTGTTGTCATACAACTGTCCACAGAATACTTTCTTTCTGCCCCTTTACCTCTTCTATCTTCCAGGGCTCCCATGAGGAGTATGCCACATGATATTACACAGGTCTCAAAGGTTCCATTCCTTTCTCTATTATTTTCATTCCTCAGACCAGACTATCTCAACTCATCTAACTTCTACTTCAGTGATTCTTTCTTCCGCCAGTTCAAATCTGCTCTTAGCCCCTCTAATGAATGCTTTGTTTCAGATACTGTACTTTTTAGGTCCAAAATTTTTATTTGGTTCCTTAAAAAAATAATAATTCTCCCTCTTCATTCACATTCTCTGTTTGGTGCACATCAATCCATCTTTTCATTTAACTCTTTAAACATGGTTTCCCATGTTCTTTGAACATATCAATCATAGCTGTTTAAAGCTATGCACAGTATGTCCAGCATCAAGGACTGTATCTATTGACTACCTTTCTTCTTGTGTACAGACCATAATTTTCTGTTTTAGATATCTTCTAATTTTGTCAAAAAGTTGACATTTTAAATACAATGTATCAATTCTGAAAATCAGATTCCTTCTCTCTCCCCAACCTCTACAGTTTGTTTTGTTACTATTTAGTAATTTTCCTGAATTAATTCTGTAAAGTCTCTACTTTTTTTCTCAAGTGCAGCCACTGAAGCCTCTGCTTAGTTTCACGGTTCACTAACAACTGGGCAGAGATTTTCTTAAGTGCACTGAACTTATAAATTTTCTAGCATTTACTAGGATGTGTGTGTGTGTGTCTGTATGTGTGCCCATTCACCAGCACTCAACACTCCTCTGGACAATTTATAACTCTACCTCAGGCTTCACATCCTGTTTGCACAAAGCTTCAAGGTCTGTCACAGTTGATAACTTAGGGCTTTCTGAGATCTTTCCAGGGGTCTTTCCAGGGCATGCATAGAACTTTCTAGAATCCTAGGAATATGCTAGAGTTTTTCAGAGACTCCAATGGACATTTCTTTCCCCAATTTTTTTGTTCAGCCACTGGTTGGCCTCAAATAGCAACATGATCTCAGGCAGCTGTGATTAAACAATTACCACTGACTGTTTTCAAGTTAGAGATGTCTGCATCAAATGAGCTTAGTCAGATCAAATAGAAAGGAGCCATTAAGCAAGCTACCAGACAGGCCAAACAGTGACATTTCTTGGGGGGGGGGGGGGTAGGTTCTTTTGGGACGCTTGTTATGTTCTGCCCATCTAGCAGATGCAGAGATGATGGTTTTCAGAGCTACCATAGTTGCAAAGCTATTGGCTTCCAAGGCCACCATGGAGGCAGAGAGGGGGAAATGGGTCAAGGACAACTTAAAACACCATTTGACTACTCATCCTACTAAGTTCCTAATGTTTACCCTGCATAATCACGCCTCAGATTTCTGCAAGTCTTTAATTTTCTTCCTTTTTAAAAATTTGATGTTACAGCAATAGGTTTGACAATATTCTCATTACCTTTATGGTGTAGATTTTCAGAAGTCCTTACTATGTCGTACAGAATTCAAGGGCCCTTCTTTGTATTGCCATGTGAAATTTTAGTGGCAGATGTGACATTATTTTAATCTCAGTATGACTGTCCTCAGTAACAGCACTATGATACCTATGCATGTCCCAAAAGACTTCTTAACAAAAATTAAACCATCCAAGAAAGATCTGAAAAATTCACAATCATTGCCCTCTATCCAGCCAAACTTTCTTCCAGTGAAATCCCTAGGATTGCTTCCCAAAGTTGAGCTAAAAGAAAAAAAAAATGATTAGAATTTGGAGTGCTTTAATAATGAGTTTCCCATGTTACTAAATTTATATTGACTTCAACATCTGAAAGTTGGTTCCTGGTGAGACAACCTCAATTTTAATTCTAAAATTTCAGGTGGACACCTACTTGAAAAACCATGGAAATAAAGATTTGTACTCATCACACCATTAACACCTGCTGAGGAAGGACATGAGCTCGTCATAACTTCTGATAAACTATTTTACAGCACAGTGTGCAACAAGGAGCCAAAGAAAGTATAACCTTTAAAAAAGAGAATCAGGGCCAGGGATTTAGCTCAGTGGTTTTGCCACCTGCTGCACAAGCACAAGAACCCGAGTTCGATCCCCAATACCAAAAAAAAAAAAAAAAAAAAAAAAAGAATCAAAGCCCCATAGGCTCCACATCATCCTCTACTAACAGCGCACTCCATCTACTTTCAGGGTCAAGTCTGGGCCATGGTCATCTACCTCCTGACATCGCTCAAGCTTCTCTTATTGATCTCCTATAGAATACTTCTGAATTAGTGAACAATGCATAACATAAAATGATTAAGTGAATTTGCTCATTTTTACATCTGAGTGGCCCAAAATCATATTCACTCGTTTCTCATCCAGCTCTCTCATTTTGCAAGGAACAATTGTTTTCCCTTCTGCCAAGATGAAAAGCAAACCATGATTGAGAACAGAGACAGAAATGTTTGTGTTCTTTGTGTTTAAGAATTCTGCAGTTTTGTTACAAAACAGTGCAGTCCCATTTCACCTTCAGGAAGCTCCACTCCACCCCCACCCTCGTGCTCAATTCCCCATCCTGACACAAACAGCATTCCCCTGCTGCCACCACCAGCTGTCACCTAAGATCCTCAAATTCCAGGCCAGCTAAGATCTGCCAACATCCCAGATTACCTCTCCTCATCTCCCATCGATCTGCAGGATGATGTACAGCACTTTCTCCAGCTCTCACTACTCAAGACATCCCCTAGGACACAAATTATATCTCAGAAAGGATATAAAGGTGCAGGCACCTAAAGCACCAAAAGTGTGGCAAAGGCTCCACACCGCTACGCCTTTCACTTTCTACCATGAATTTCAGGCCCAAGTCCATGGGTACGAGACGAGGCTGGTAACCTGGCCCAGAAGGCAATTTTGACAAAGAAATGCAATGTCCATGGTCACCCCATTAAGAGTACATGCAAAACCCCTCCCTCTTAAGAAACCACCTTGAATGACAGTGTTCATTTGGTTATGTCTAGAATATATATTAAAAAATTAATAGTTCATTCCTTATTCTCTTGTTGTTTTTTTTTTTGGTACTGGGGATCAAACTCAGGCCCTTGCTCTTTCGAGGCAGGCACATGGCACCACTGAGCTAAATCCCCGGCCCAGGTCATTCCTTATTGTATCGTTAGCCCAGACTAAGAATCTTAAAACCAAAGCGAAAGGGGATTTTTTTTTTTTTTTTTGCAGTATGGGGAATTGAACCCAGGTACTTCACATTGAGCTATATTCCCACCCTTTTTATTTTGTATTTTGAGATAGGGTCTCAGAAAATTTTTAAACTGCCCAGGCCAAGGTAGAACTTACAGTCTTCCTGCCTCCGCCTCCCAGAATGCTGGGATGACAGCATGCCGTTTTTTGGGGTTTTTTTCGTACCGGGGGATTGAACTCCGGTCCTTGCACTTGCGCAGCAGGTGGTGAAACCACTGAGCTAAATCTCTCACCCCCACCATGCCTTTTTAAAGGTGAAAATACCAAAGCTACATAGGAAACTAGTGCAACTAAAAGTGTGGTCACTGAGGCACCAGGGACACACTGACCAGTGCACAGTGACCGAGCTCTATCTGGCCAGGCACTGTAGATCATCACCAATAATTGATTTTTGTTTGCCTTGTGGGAAAAAAAACCATTTACCCCTGGGGAAATGCACAGGTCATCTGATGGTGACAACAGGAAAGAGGTTGCTAAGGAATGGGAAGATTAGTGACTAAATGATTTGTGTTCATTTAGCAGGGGAATTTTAAGTACCAAACTATCTTTAAAAGACAAGATCTACCCAGGCTCAAACAACAACTGCACAAGATGTCTTAGATCTCACTGACAAGTTCAATGGATGTAAGTTACCAGCACCACCTAACAGTCATCTATAATCTGACAAATCACAGCTGTGTAATGTTATATCAGCCATCCAAAAAGGCTTTACTACCCATGAGAATTCCATCCATGTTGAAGATGACTTCTTTGAGAGCAAAGACTAATCTGACACAGCAAGCCTTACACAATGATGATCTTACTATATTAATTCAGATGTTTCTCAACATACAAGTTACAACCAAGTAAAACCCACTATAGGCAGAAAATGTCATAATTCAAAAATGCATTTACTACACCAAACCTACCAGGCATCATAGCTTATTAGACCAGCCTGCCTCCAACACTTCCCTTAGCTCAGAACACTTCCCTTAGACTACAGTTGGGCAAAATCATTTACCATAAAGCATATTTTATAACATAATGTCAATCTCACACATTTTCCTGAACATAGAAAGTGAAAAAGACCAGGGTTGTATGGGTATGACTTTCACACTGTCGTAAAGTCAAAAAGACAGTGAGTCAAATCATGGTAAGGCAGGGGCCATCCATACAAGCATGACCACTGTATGTAGCTTGGTACTGCCCATGACTTCTGGGCTCCAATCAGCCCTTGAAGTTATGGCCAAGATAGCAGCAGCAGTTCTGCTGTGGCTCCAGCTAATATGACTTTAGGTCAGTGATGTCTTCATCCCCCAGCACAGAGTATAACAGAGCTCTAAACAAAAAGAATAAAACAGTCACCACCACCACCACTGACCACGTGACAGCTGAAGAAAGAAAAACCCTGTTCTAATAGCCAGGACTTTTTGAGCACAAACGATAATGTACTTTCAACAAAACATTATCACCTGTCATGTAAAAATCACATTGTTAATGTAGATTACATTCATTTGAGAATTAGATTTTTTAACAAATCTGTAAATTGGTTATGGTATCTTTAGTGATGGCAATGATATTCTCTAAGGGGGCCTACCTTATTCAAGTTTAAAAACATACTGTTCTATATCATGTTGCCTGCTGTCTTCCCACTGCAGGAGAGGAAACACATGATTAATTGTTCCTCCCAAGGAAAAGCAGTATTAGAGGCAAGATATTCCTCAGTGGGACATTTTGGAGTGGGAGGATAAAGCATATACACAATCAGTTCATCACTGAGTAATACTAACAATAATAGATAAACCATGTTATTTTTATAGCTGTTTAAGAAGTCCCTTTAATTTATTCAGCTTTCAATTTTTTAAAATTTCCCATAACTGCTTTCACATTATACACATGAATCTAAACAAGGAACTTGAAGAAACTGCTTAGTTCAATGCCACAGTATAATCCAGGCCCGCCACCAGAGATATTTTAAAACTCAGTAGTTTTAAGTTCTCCTTTTCTCTATTTTTCATCTTAAAAAAAAATATCGTATATACATATATGCATGTGCCCATGTGTGTGTGTTGCTGAGGACTGAACCCAGGGCCTCAAGCTTGCAAGGCAGTCACACTATCATTTAGCTACACTTCCAGCTTTTCATCTCATTGTGTATTAATCTGTATTGCTCTCTCCCACCATAATGCTTGGGGCTATGTTTGTTTACCAAACTCCAAGACCCCACCCCTAGGCCCACACCCTTCTAAGCATTTATCTTCTAGCGGACTGGAATATAGAGCAAACAACTTTCCCCAAAGAACCACTGCCTGGACTGTGGTGTTTTGGTATCTTTCACGACAACAGCCCCTACAGGTGCAGTACTGACCATCTGATCCCAATAGCCCAACTGTGCCAGGCAAAAAAATAAGACTTGGGACAAACAGAAAGACTTTTTTTTTTTTTTTTACACAAAGAAATGACTCCCACAAAAGCAACTGTGTTAGTCCCAGCCTCATTCAGAGCACAATCAAAGACCAAGTTAACATAGAGATATAACTTTGGAAATACAAATAATGAAGGGTTGCCAAGGAAGGCCAGTCCTTATACCCAAATTCTTCCTGGGAACTGGGATGATAACCATTAGGAGTCGGCAGCAGCTGAAAGATCTACAGAGTCCTGTAATCATTCTAGACTTAACTGAAAACAAACTGATTCTCAAAAGGGTTCCTCACCTCCAGCAAATCAAACTATTTTTAATAGCTTAACAACCTCTAAATACAGTTGGATCTTATATGATTTTTCAAATTCCACTTTTCATCTCCTCCTTTCCCCCAAAATAATAGTGGACACTTGCAAGATTTCCCATTCCCAGGAGAACAGTAGGGCTTTAAACTATAAACTCTACATTTTATCTTAATTATAACAATATTTTTAAAAGAAAAGATGGCAAATGTTCCTATATTTACATTATCTCAATGATGATAGTTCTCTGAATGACCAAAGTCAAGTCCTTCAAGATTAGAAAATTCGATCCACTGCAGAGCTTGCTATAAATACCACTTTGCTTCCTGCCACCTCTAGTCTGGAGCTACCACTACCAAAATCCACCTCACAAGCTAGCATGCTCCTCCTTTTCCATCACTATGAGGAATGAAGCAGCAGGAAGAAGGGAAGAAGGTATGCATCTGGGTTCTGTACTTTGACGTAAGAAGATCTGGGTTCAAAGTCCCCTTCTTTTTTTTTTTTTTTCCTTTGGTACCAGTGATCAAACTCGGGTCCGTGCACTTGCGGGGCAGGCAGCGGCACCACTAAGCTAAATCCCCAGCACCAAAGTCCCCTTTTTGTGTTGTGTTTAGTAATTATACACCATTGGCCAAGTGATTTGTTCCCATCTTGGTCTTCTGATCAGGAAAAAAAAAAAAAACACGAAAAATAGTATGCACTCAATAATCAGTTTATAGATTAATGAAGTAACCATGCAAAACCGAATGTACTAGCATGAGATTTCTCTAAGTCAGCTCTCTCAGCATGTGTGCACCACAACTGTGGGCACTGTCCAATGATCTGTAAGATGTTCAGCAGTAGCCCTGACCTTCGCCTACAAGATGTCCTTTGTACCTCTAAGAACTGTCAAACGTTCTCTGGGTGAGAAGGAAGAGGCAAGAGAGACCCCAGCTTAAAGCCACTGCATTAGGTATTTAATAAATGTAGATGTCTTCCCTCTTCCTAGCCACGTACTCTTCTGAAGCAACAAGTCTGGGCGATTATTTTGGGTGCCTCTTTTTTTCCTCACCTAATCAAGTAGTAACTACAGCTACTGAGATCTTCCTCCAAAAAACCTGTAGCCCTTATCCTGTTTTTCATTTCCACCATCACCACCACCAAATCTGCCAGCACTCAAATCCATTCTCTCCAGTGCTGCCTGGTAAGCATCACTGATTTATTTACCTGGTCCTCCTGCTTGCTATATTACTGGGCTACATCCCCAGTCCCCACTGTGAGCTTTAGAAAAGTCCGGATCTCAACAAGTTTCTAACGGGCCTCATGCAATACAGTCTCAGTTCCCTGTTAAGGCCCACAAGATTGTCCATATCCAGCCACTCTACTTCACAGTCTGGCCACCCAGGTCTCAGCTGTGCTGTCATCCCCTGCTGGCCCAATCCCCACGCCACAGAACTCCCTGACACCCACAGTACAACAGTTCTATTCATGGTGCCAGGAGCCAGATGGCTTCTGTTCCACTCAAGGCCCTGCCACTTACTAGTTCTGTGACCCTGGGTAAGTTACTTAACCTCTTTGTGCCTCAGCTTCCACATCTACAAAATGGAGATAACAATACTTACCTCAAAGTACTACTGTGAAGATTTATGTTCATTTTTAAAAAATTTAATTGATAAAAATAATGATTACTAAGTACATTTTTGAAATATGTACACATTGCAGAATGGGAAAAATCAAGCCAATTAACATATGTTTTGCCTCACTTTTCTGTGGTAAGAATACTTAAAAATTACCCTCAGCAATTTTCATGAATATAATACACTGTTACTAAATACAGATGAGTTTGTTTTTATAACACAATTACATCAGCACTTAACACACGGACAATTCTGTGTCCAATTCTGTGGACGATTCGGAGGTGGACTACCAAATACCAAATTCAAAACACTTGTCATTGTGAGGAAGAGAGACTCAGTTTTCTAGTGTGTTGTGATGGCTTAACCCCAGGCAACAAGGACATCACCTTTCCTAGCCAGAGAGCATGAACTCTAGAGTTGGAAAGGAAAAGTCAGTTCCAAGATGATCTGGTACTGGTAGTCACAACTTCAACAATTTCACTGCCCTTTTAAGAATGAGAATGAGGAAACTGTATAAGTCAAAACAGTCAAAAGTAAACCTGTAGCTGAGTGTGGTGGTGCACACTTGTAATCCCAGCACTCTAGGAGGCCAAGGCAGGAGGACTACAAGTTCAAGCCCAGCCTGGACAATTTAACAACTTAGAGATCCTATCTCAAAACAAAAATATTTTTTAAAGGACTGGGAATGTAGCTCATTGAGAAGGCTCTAAATTCAATGCCCAGCATGTGCGCATGTGCACACACACACACAAAGTGAACCTGTGCTCTTTTATTGAATGTAATTACCTCTCTTGGGACTGGAGAGGTTGGAAGATTTTTCACTTAGAATTTTGCAGAAAGGGCTGAGGATGCAGTTCAATGGTACATCTATGTTCAATCCCCAGGACCACACCCCCTCAAAAAAAAACCTACAGAAAAATAGTTAAGAATAAAATTCCAACTAAAAGTATAGACTAGAAAACAGGAAAGGTAACCTATATTGCAGAACAGATTAGAATTCAAAATGATCTTTTAAAAGAATGTCTTTATTTTTCCTTGGCCAACTGATCTCACGAGATGGTCTAATCTAAAGATCTTTGGAGTAAGCACTCAAGGGGCCTGGCCCTGTGCTTGGGGTGGGAGACAGATCAATAGGATGGAGTCCTTGCCCTGAGGAAGTGTCTTGTCTACTTGAGATAAGCAAATAAAAAAGGATCAACTGCTCCAATCACCTTTGGAGGAGATTATTAAAGTAGTAGAAATGGCTACCCAGGAAGATGCTGTTGAGTCTGGGGAATGAGAATGGATGGAGAGAAAGGATACCTGGCTTTGAAAAGTGACCTCTGAACTGAGTTTTAAGTAAAAATAAAACACACTAGCCATTGTGATTCTGGAATTCCAGCTGTCCTTGGTCCCTGACTACTCCCAAGCCTGGCTCCTTGGTTTTCTTTACAGGTATTTCTATGCTTCAAAAGTTCCTTCAATCAATTCCTATTCTGTTTAAACTGACCAGAATCAGTTGCTGTTACTTGTAATCAAGAAAGAACCCTACCACAGATTTTCCATCACAGAAGAGGTTCTACAAATGACAATGAATGGGGAATAGGAAATTACTAGTTAATGAATAGGGTGTTTTGGTTTTTCAACATGAAACAGTTCTGTGGATGGATGTGGGTGATGGCTTTGTAACAGTGGGAATATACTTAATGCCACTGAACTGTACACACGTTATGATATTAAATATTCATAAATTTTGCTACAACTTTAAAAGCGTTTTAAACTTTGAATTGCTGAGTGAAGTATAGAGGGTACTATGAGTCTGACAACTACAGTCTGGGAGAGATGATTGTTCTCAAATGCCAGAGCCAAAAACAGAGTGGTGTAAACTTCCCATGTTGTCCTACACTATTTAAAAGTTAAGCCTCCAGGCAGAAGCAATGGAGATAGGCAGACAGAGACCTGACACTAAGACCCAGAAACTCCCAGAACCAGATAAGATCACTGGCTGGAATGGGCTGGAAGCAAACAAACCCAGAACCTCATATTTCATGGGAACGGTTTCGTCAAAGAAACTCTCAGCTCAGCTGACACTACTCTGGCTATACAACCTGAGACAACCGATCACAAACTCCCAAACTCATGCCAGAGAGAACCAAAGACAAAGACTTTGCCAGTGTCCATCCCATCCAGGTAGAGCTGTAGAGGTCAATGACAAAGGGAGAGTGGCATACTAGACACACTTCTGCAGAGCCAGAAGCTGCCAGACTGGCAACCAAACTCAGCAACTTGAGGTTCTTCCCGAGTTTTATTTTCACCTTCTCCAAACAAAAGGTTTGTTGTAATCGGCCTGTTATTTCTTTACCATTATAGGTTGAACATTTTCCACATTTTAAAGGACATAACTGCCGGGGATTTAGCTCAGTGGTTTCTCCGCCTGCTGTGCAAGCGCAAGGACCCGAGTTCAATCCCCGGTACAAACAAAAACAAAAATAAAATAAATAAAGGACATAACC
Source organism: Heterocephalus glaber (assembly GCF_053883595.1). NCBI lineage: Eukaryota > Metazoa > Chordata > Mammalia > Rodentia > Bathyergidae > Heterocephalus > Heterocephalus glaber. The sequence goes on from NW_028258142.1 coordinate 23,758,509, forward strand.
TATTTAGTCATAAGTCGCCAGACCATTAAATACAATTCCTTGCAGGTATAACAGAAGTAACAGTGTATCACTCACAGACCCCTGCAATATGTATCTAGATGACTATTTGGGCTGCCTCTCTGGGGAAAAGAAACACGTGCAATTTCATTAAGCCGAGGGCATTCTGAAGGTGACTCAATGTTCCTAAGATAGACTACAGGATCATCATCGCAGCTGACCTCAGTCCAATTCAAGGCATAAAACACTCAGGGTCATTCAACCCTCTTCTTGCCACTGCTGGCTGAAGGATGAGCAGAGAGACAAGCCTTGGTAGAGCTGCGGGACACAAGGAGAGACTCTGGGGAACTGTGGGGATGAAATGGCCTTAATCTTAGGAGGAAGCCACAGGAAACCACCCTCTTTCTTCTTCAAGCAGTCAAAAAAAAAAGAGCATGGCTCTGACTGCCAGCGGCAGCTACTGTCAGATGAATAAGGCTCTTGAAAAGAGCCAAGCTATAGATGGTAAGGTGGAGGAAAAAACAAACTCAGTTCCTTGGTGCCATCCCTGGGCTGACACATATCCTCACTGTCTAGGACTCTAGGTGGACACTCCCTAATTGACTGAACATAGCTCAATGAGACAGATACTGTTAGGAGATCCCAAGACAATTATCAATAATCTAAGTACCTGAGCACCACAGCACACAGGTGCAAACTGGCAACTCAGGCCCCATGATTCTGAGATAGCATTAGCTGGCAGCTGTACCTTGCGAGGCATGGGGCAGCACAGGAGTGTGAGGTAAAAGCAGGCCACTCACAACCACTGGCAGGCACATCACTTATGAGACACATCCTTACCTCTGAAAAGTTAAAAAGCTGACGTAGGGCTATGATTTACCTAATCGAACACAAGTCTCAGATTAGAAGTAACATGTTATTTATCAACTCCACCCTTTGTTTGAGAACGGACTTAAGTCTAGGTTATACTCAACTTCCAAAGGGAATTAATTATAAGTAAGGTGAAAGGCAAAATAAAGAACACACAAGGCCACTTAGGTGTTTGCTGCGTACAGCTATCATTCTGACATCTAAAACTATTCTCTGGGTGTACAGGTGCGCGCCTCTAGATCGATCCACAAGCCCAAGCCGAGGCAGGGAGGATCCCTGCCTTGTGGAAGGGAGTGAGGAAGTCAAGGCCAGCCTGGGCCCCAAGACTTTGTTTCAAAAAATAAATAAAATAAAGCTATCAACACTGAAGTAGAGTTATAATAAGATCTCTACCTCAAAACCCAAGGGAATCAACTGTCCCCATGAAGAGATACAGATCTGAATTTGATCCCAGGCCACAATTTAACTAGAACACTCAAAATAATCTCAAACAGCACAAAACACTACTAAAATTAAATTACTTTTATGCAACCGTCATGTGCAGAGCGATGAAAATACAAATATCAAGTGTCCACATGGAAGGAAATGGAACATACATAAGCGGCAAGTGAGAAAACTAACCAATTTGCCAGTCGCTTCTCTGAAGAATGCTCAATCTTTTATTCACCCCTCCCTTTCCCAACTCAGTGAGGAAGCGTCTTCCCTGGAAATCCAGTGACCCAGGTTCTCTGGCTACAGAGCATGGGCCAGGCCCTTGATAAACACGTTCAGCTGAACAAACAGGATGTCAGCATCTGTACCAAACAAATGTTCTTTCACCTGAACCTTTAAGCACATGTTTCAAGGGGGTTTCTTTCTACTTCACTTTTATTTAATTATTATTTTAATTGTACATACTTAGGGGGTACAAGGTGGAAATTCAATACATCTATAGAATGTGTAATGATCAAATCAGAATAGTTAACATTTCCATCTTCTTAGATATATTTTTAAAATTTTGATTAACATTTGTAATTGAAGCCAGGAGTGGTTGCCCACACCACTAAGGCTGAGGCAGGTGGACTGAGGCCAGCCTGGGCTATGTGATGAGTTCAAGGCTAGTCTGGACTACACAGTGAAACTCTTTGTCTTAAAAAAAAAAAAAAAAAAAGTAATACTTGTATATTTCTATGAGGCACAGTGTGATATTTTTTTTCTTTCTTTTTTTTGGTACCAGGGGTCGAACTCAGGACCTTGTGCTTGTGAGGCAGGCGCAGGAACCACTGAGCTACATCCCCGGCCCACACAGTGTGATATTTTAATATGTGTACACAGTACATACTGATCAGATAAGATTAAATGATGTTTTCATCTCATCATTACTTTGTGTTGGAAGCCTTCAATCTATCTCTATAAAACATACAAGTTACTGTGAATTATAGTCACCTCTCTGTTCTACCTGTCAAACTTATATTAAAAAATAAAGTTTATTGTAGAAATATACAAAATACAAGTAGGCAAGAAAGAAGACAAAAATTACCTGTGATCCTTTTGCTCAAAAAAATCACCATGAACATGCTGGGATATTTTTTCTACATGTAAACACCTTTAACCACAATAGGGTTCTATGGCACCACTGTCTTGTAAGCCACTTTTTCTACATATTTCTACATATATTGTATTGCTGACATCTCCATGTTAGTAAACATTCAACACCTCCCCTCTCCACCCATCACTCCCAGGGCTACACTACACCCCACTCGTTAAAGCAATGGGAGGAAACATTCTCACTCTCAGCTTAACATGTCCCCTTTTGCTAACAGTATCATTAGAAACTAAAACACTGATGCCAAAGACAAGCATGGCCTGCATGGTGTACACCAATTTCTCAAGAATCAGCATAAATATAATCCAGAGTCCAAAATCAACATGGACATTTCAATTCCTCTCCATATAGCTCAATCCTAGAGCTACCTTCTCTTATTCTCTAGTGCTAAGAATTTCAAAACCAATCCACTGACTATACTTGTGGTTGCATCCGATTATCACATACAATAAATGAAATACAGAAGGAACTGGAGAAGGAAGCAAACTGATTCTCGGTTTTGCTTTTTCTTCAAACCTCTGGCTCCTTCCCCTTCTTAAACCAGGAAGTCACCATTATATTGATACCCAAAACCAATTTACTAATTGGAAGATTAAAAAAATGGAGATGAAAAAAGAAGCCATAGGGTTTTCAACAGATTGCTCACTCTTCAGATTGTAAGTGTAGTACAGAGACTTATGGGTAAATATTTAAAACTTTGAATGCAACGGGGGACACACTCTTTTTCATTATTTTTTTTTAAATAACTTTATCATCATTCACTAAACACACACACATATACAAAAATTAAAATTATTGAAAGAAAAGCAATGCAAGGGAAAAAACTATAATAATATTCAAATATAATAGAACTCAACCAAAGCAAAACTGAAAAATACTTAAACATTTTTCCACATAATTTAAAAAAACATCTCAATCATTAATAAGACATCAAAGGATGTGATTTGTTTTAGAAAGATTTTCAAAGCTAATATTGAACAAATAGTGGTCTGGAAAAAAAAATTCTAATTAGCTAGTAAACTTCAAAGAGGCCAAACTTTTTTAATTTAAATTTCAATGCAATCATGTGACACGTGATGGAAATATAATCTGAGAAATATGTTATTGGACAATTTCATCCATGTGTATCGCAAAGTACCACACACAGTGCCAACTTCTAAGTGCAAACTGAGAATGTATATGTCAATCGTCTGTGATGGCCCCTTGATATTATCCAAATACGCAGTTAAACACAGATACATGAGCCTACCATTGGCATAGCAGCACACTGTTTCACAGTAAACTCTTTTACATAAGTAGGATTATGCTCTAAAGGATGAAAAGCACAGCAGGTTATGATAAGTACCTAAAACAGTAACAGTCATTTATCACACTATGGAGTACTGTGTACTATACATAGTTGTATGTGCTTCTTCTGGAAACACACTCTTCTCTCCTTTGATCTCAGTGATTCTTCCTTCCCAACCCACTGATGAGCTCCAGCCTAGTCTCTATCTACATCTCTTCCTATAGTTTTAAACACAATCTGTATATGGATTCTCTCCAGATTCCAGCCTGTAATTCTGATCTCTCCCCTTCCTCTCCTGTCATCCCTACCCCTTTGAACATTTTCTTCCTATTTCAAATTATCCATTATTCATTTTAATCATTTTAATCCTCAATTACACTCTCAGTTTCTCACACTAGAGAAACTATTTGGTATTTACACATGTGTGTCCTATTTATTTCACTTAAGAGTACAGACTCAATATGCATCCATTTAGCTATAAATGTCTCTAGTTTCTCATTCTTTATGGCTGAGTAGTACTCCATTTTATTAAAAAAAAACACATCTTCTTTATCCATTTTCCAGTTGATGGGCACTTGGGTTGTTTCCAAGCTTTAGCTATTACAAACTGTGCTGCTATAAACATGGATGCACATATATCACTGTGGTATGATTCTTTTAATTCTTTTGGGAAGATCCCCAGCAGGGGGATAGCTGGGTCAAATGGGACCTCTAAGCCTAGTTCTTTGAGGTATCTCCGTACTGATTTCCACAGTGGTTGCACCAGTCTGCACTCCCACCAACAATGGATTATTAAATTATTAACACCATCACAAGGTGAAAAAAGAAAGGCTGGATTTGATTGCTGCATGTTGAATGTACATGTTAAAATATCACATTGAACCTTGTCTGCATATTAATTAAAAAATAAAATATTTTTACAAAAAAGTTAATACTGAGTGTTTACTAAACAAAGAAATCTCTAAATAGATTATGCTTGCTTTCATTTTCATAAAAAAAGATCACAATGGCTTTCAGCACTTTATCTTATACATGTAAATAAAACTAATCCATATAATACAAACAGCTTCAATTAAACAAGAAAAATTAATAGGAAGGATTTTCATCATTTTGTTACCTCTCTTCCAACACCTGTGCTCACTAGACTTCTCTGGTGATATTTAACACTCACACGCTTAAACATAAACACAAAACTAACGCATATAGGTCAATTTTTAAAAATCTGCTTAAATTTGCATTTTCCTCCTACAGGGGCAACTCAGTGTGATGCCTCCTTGGGTAAGAATGTGATGCCACTCTTCTCAGCTGCACTTCTCACTACTACAACAACCTCAACGTTTTACCAACAATGGGAATCTTAGCTTTAAAATCACATTATAAAATGTGATCCAGACAGGCATGGTGGCCCACACCTGTAATCCCAGCACATGGGAAGCTGAGGCAGGAAGATCACCACATGTCTGAGGCCATCCTGGGCTACACAGTGAGTTGAAGGCCTAACTGAACCACACAGTGAGACCCTGAGCGGAGGGCGTCCATAACTGCACCCAAGGACACAGAGAGAGCCCAACCTTGAGTCAGACTGGAGGTGGAAAAGGTAATCAGAATGTAAAGACTCTGTTCATAGGCAAGACCCAGAGCTGAGGCCCAACTCAGGCCCCTGTCACTGCGCCATCAGGTCCCCTCAAGACGGGGCACATGTTCAGTACCTGGGAGACGAGGGTGGAAACATGCAGACCCACTTAAGCAATCCATCAATGCTGTGCTTCAGTGTGCTGGAAACCCTGTGTGCCCTGGAGCCCTGGCCAAGTGGCAGATGATGGGACAGTCCCCAAATCAGCAACAGGAGGGCTCCCAGGCCTTGTTTATCCTCTTCATGGGACTCCATCCCCACAAACTTCCGAATTCTATCTTCTCTGGATGGACCACACAGCATATTTTCTTATACCAAAAGAAAACTCACCTTTCAATGGCTCTTTTCCATTGGAGAATAGAAGGTATAAAAAGAATACGAAGTCTCTAAATGCATGTCTGCCTGCCAAAAAGTCACCAAGCACTGAACCTGATGATGGCCAGGGAATCTGAGAGTCTTCACATTAAACTTGGTGAGTTTTGAATCAATACAGAACTCTGGAGTCAGGGACAAAAAGTCAACTGCAGTGTCAAATTTAAGCTACTTACCCCAGATACACTTAGGAAATATGACTTTTCTCACTGAAAGGCATTATACAGCAACAGTCAGCATCTGAACACCTCATGTTCAGAAAAAAATATTACAAATATAATGAGATCCTATATTATGCTGAAATAAGTGGTCCAGATCTATACACCAGTTAAGACTTGAGCTACAGTTTTGCATCAGCAATCAAGAATCTCTCTGCCAATCAGACACAAGGAGTAGTGATAATTGCTCCTTCTCAAAGCTAGTGTCAGTAAGCTATGGAAAGGTTCATGCAGCAGAACTAGACCTGTTTAGAAGTCCCCAAGTGCCCAAGACAAGATTGTGACAGAAAGGACCTCTCCGCATGCTTCAATGTTGCAGTAACTTCTTTCCCGAATTCAAATGCTTCTCCCCTTCTTCTAAAGTTGTATATGCCTTGGGTAAAGGAACCCAGAAAACATGGAAAACCCAAGCTTCCTGATACTGTCCACACTGAAAAACATCGCTGTGGGTGTTTTTATTAGATAAATTTTTAAAATATTTACAGGAAAATACTGTTTACTAAATCTAGCTTTTTTATTGTCATCTATAAATTACAAATTCATTTTCAAATTTCACCAACAAGCAGCAACCAATCCAAAAGCAACATTAAACAGTAAACAGTACAAATATTGCCACCTATGATCAGAAAATGAAACATTGGTCGATACCCTGACCTGGAAGAAAAACAATACAAAAACAGAAACAAACATTTTGTTATACTTCCCACCTCTATCAATAATCCGACTCCTGTTGGAATATTTATTATCACTAATTTTTTTTTCACTAATTATTTTGATCCTCTTCAATGTGGACTATCAAAAGAGCAATGTGTTGCTCTTATTACTACTTAATAAATATTTTTCCCCATTAAGTTTATTGGTACATTTTCGGTATAAAATAGTTACATTCATCATTGGGATCTTGTACCATTACATGAGTCTCTTGGTTCTTATTTTTCTTTTCCACTTCCCCTGCCCTTCCTTCACCCCCTCCACCCTTCCCTATTTGCAAAGACCTTGTTTCCATTTTTTTTTTCCTCTTCTCATATTTTTTCCTTACCCTTTTTTCCCTTCCCCTACCCCTCCCAATTCCCCTGCTCTTTTAGACCTTTTCTTCCTGTTACACATAGCCATGTTTTTATGATCCCATTTTAAATACTACACAAGGCAGAGGGGTGATTAAATTAACCAAGAGATTCTTCTATTCAGAATGAGTACAACTCATTCTGAATACAGTACTCATTCTGAGTACAGAAGCAACTTAGTAGGAATTCAAATGCACTGTTAGAAAATGTTTACACTCTAAAACTATTTATAATTTTAACAGTTTTGGCCTGGAGATTTAGTTCAGTGGTTCCAGCGCCTACCTCGCAAATGCAAAGTTCCAAGTTCGATCCCCGGTACCTCCCCCAAAAATAATGTTAACAGTTTTATTGAGATGTAATTCTCACATACATTTCACTCACTTACAGTATCTGACTCAATGACTTTTAGTATATTCCCAGGGATACATTCCTTGAGATTATTCTTTTTTCTCTTGAATACATACTAAACATACTGATGTTCCCCAGAATCCAGAAACAATTCCAAGTAAGTATCCTGATTGGGTGCCCACTGCCCTGGAGAGATGGATGGGGTACCACACAACAACTTCTCTTTAAATGATGTTCTGCAGAGTAGACACTGAAATCATCTGAGAACTTCCATTTTATCCTCGCTTCCTTTAAACAAATTTATCTTTAGTCCTTCAGTTAAGGAAAACGCTCTTCAGTAACAGGATAATTCAAACATTCTGACTCAACAAAACTGGATGTAATATAAATAAAAATGTCAAGGTCTCCAAATTTTAGGTACCACATCCTTGATGAAAATTAAAATTTAATGAGAGTAGAATTTAAAATCATGCATTGTATTTGCCAATTTAAAAAACTGCTTTGGGCTGAGGGGTACAGCTCAGTGATAGAGCACTTCTGGCTTGTAGCTCCAGCACTACAAAAATAAGTAAAACAAAAATGTTTTTTTTAAATAAACTTTAAAATGTCACCATAAAGCCTAGGCCCTTTCTACAGCCTCTCAAACATTGGCAGTCGTGGCATGTCCTGAGTATAGGACACAGCATCAGCATGCTAGGCCTGACACAGGCCCTTGGAGTTGGCATGACAGGGCAAGCCGGATGTTCCTCTGGAAAATAAACTGCCTGTCAGCAACCACCTTTAGATGCAAGCAACATCTACACTATAATTTCAGAAAGCAATCTTATCCTGACTATTTTGTATAGCTACAGTAAGACAGCACACAGGGTTTGACAAATAATCTCCTGGATATAAACACAGACTGCTTTGAAAAATTAAAATTTTTTTCATAGTGGAGATTGAAGCTAGAACCCCACACATGCTAGACAAGTGCTCTATCACTGAGCTACATCTCAGCCCTTCTCTTAAACTTTGAGATAGGGCCTCAGCAAGTTGCCTAGGTTGGCCTCAAATTTGCAATCCTCCTGCCTCAGCCTCCTGAGTAGCTGGGATTTCAGGGATGCACCACTGTGCCTGGTGATAACTATTATTAATCACTCACAGGTGGCACTAGGCTCCTGATTTCTTCTCTACTAATGCCCATTTAAGAGCATGTCCTTTAGCCCTTTTCTCAGAGAAAGGCAGAAATCAGACTTCAAAGCTGACTTTAAAGCATTGAATTGGAGCTGGAGGTATAGCTCGGGGGTAGATCACATGTTAGAGGCCCTGGGTTCAAGCCTAAGCAAACAGCCCCTCACCCAGAAAAGTGTTGAATAAATGGGGCTGTTGAAACTGATGACTTGGTGCTGTCCAGGTTTCTTACTGCTATAATTCATCAATTCCAAAACATCCATGTTTTCATATTTTAACATTTCTGAAGTAAAGATGCTTCATAAAATTGGGAATATATCATACTACGACAGCAATTTGTCTTTCTTGGTGGTAAGTAACATAATGATGCATCCTAAAACTGTTGTCATCTTTTTTGTTTCTCTTCTTTTGAACCAGGGTCTCACTAAGTTACCTGGGCTAGCCTCAAACTCCTGGGCTCGAGTAGACTTCCTGCGTCAGCCTGTCAAGCAGCTGGACTACAGGAATATGCCACCATCCCTGGCAAACTGTCTGCATCTTAAAGTGAAAGAAATGTGGTGTTTATGCCAAAGGTTAACCTTAAGTGTTTATTATGAAGTTCATAATTACATATGCCTCAGCAAAGAGACCCCTAATATTTTAGACAGCTAAGTTAGACAGAAATTAATATACAATCAGAGAGGGATTGGACCCTCAAAAAAATAAAGACAACAAGATTATGGCTGGAGGCACAAGATGGAAATGCAATGGCCAGGCTTGCATGCCTCCCGAAGGGATAAACAGCAACTTGAGAGTATACTGGAATTAGCACCACCCGGTCCAGTACGTCCAGATAGGCATCAGATGCCCAGGTGGGTGACCAGAGCATCTGGATCCATCCCTTCCCAAAAAAGCCTTCTGGTTTTTCCATATACTCGTGCTACTTGTTTCCCTACTGAATCAATATTAGCTAAGTGGCTACACCTGTAATCCTATAGGTTGCTAGTAGTTTGACTCACATTTGAACCCACATTGTGATTGTGCTGTATAAATTACCTCTGACAAAGGGCCTTGGCGGCTACCAATTCCAGACCCCTCTTGGAAATCTAGAAGCTATTCTTCTGCCCCGTATTCCCAATAAAATTCTAACTTCCTCCTTTGGTTGGAGACTTCATTCCTTGATGTTGTGAAACCATAGACTCAGCACATCTGATATCTAACAGGTCAGGAGGTATACTTCTATATCACTTTGGAGGCCCTAGAAAGATAAATAGAAAGAGGTAAAAGTCTGCTTTTGTTTCATGGCACCCTTAAATATTTTGCCTGGATTCTGGACTATGACTGTTTAGTTAATTAAGAAGTGTCATCCCTTGTTTGCTAGTTGCTTGTGCCTTGTCAACAAGACAGTAGGTTTAAATTGAGAACATGGAAAGATTCTGACACCTTTATATTTGGGTTTCATTGATGGGACATTTTTATTTTTGCAGGCAGGGCCTTGTATTCCTTTCTTGACTTGTTTAACAGTTGTAGAATAGGCTGGTCTCTTATTTCTGGCAGCTCTTAGGGATGGTTTTTTGAACTTCTAATTGGTTTGCCGCTCAGGCTCTGGATGTGTGTGAGGCTACCAGACAGGTTTTGGCAGTTTATCCCTGGTAAGGACGGTTGTTATCAGTATCAGCAGATGGTAATAGGCTTCTATTTGCAAACCTGAAAATATTTTTTTCCACTCCAATTAGAAGCTTCTGAACCCCTGGAAAATGAGTGTTCATCTATAAGGACACTGAAGACAGCCATTCCTTTATAGACCACACAACCCCTATCCCTGGGTCAGAAGAAAATCAGAATTCTTGCTCATTCAGGAAGACGCACAAGGTTCACGGCCTACCTGGTGTCTGAGCAGGCCAATAAGACTGGCAGGAGAAACGCCTATCCTGAGACACAGTGAAGAAACCCGACCCCGGGGTGACATCAGGGGAGCTATCCCCACTCTCCAGTTAGTTAGGAGCTACCTGCTCTGGAGCAGGGAAACTTCAGGGGATGCCCTGAGGGCATATAAAAACCAAGAGGGATTTAAAGAGATGCCTTCCTTTCCCCTTGTTGTTTTGCAGGTGGGAAACTCAATGTTAAATTCCCTTACTCTTCTGAAGTATATTCTTAAGCACTAGAAATCGTTCAACCCTCAGACTCTAAGTAAGCACCATTTAATCTTTTTCTGTACCTGTGCAGGGCCTGGCAGAGGGAAGTGTAGTATATCAAAACAGCAGTTTTGGCTAACAGCTGTGGCTATCAAACAAGTGTAGCTACCCAAACAAGAGAGTCCCACGAAGCCTGTACAGCTACTTCAATAGGATAAACCATCAGCCTAGGTCCCTTCTTTAAAACAGCCTTGCTTTGAAAATATTTTGGGGGCTCAACAATTTCTTTTTCTTTCTTAAATAAACTTCTCTTGAGCTTTCCACGGAAAACTGGTTGTACTAGTTTTCAAGACAGGCTCCAGGCTTTCACAGAACTTTTTTTTTTTTTTGTATTAAATTCTTTTTTTATTTCACAGAACTTTTAAAAACCTTAAATTTTGATAACAAAGGTTATGATTTAGGTTAATATGCATATTAACTTTCAGGTATATATTATCCTCCAAAAGTTCTACTTAAATTGGCTTATAGATAAACAGACCCCCAAGATACTACCTCAAATGCCTGTAGTTCACATAGCTTAACAGTAGACTAATTTAAATCAGTAGGCAAGATTAAAGATGTCTTTAAATTTGGTGACAATTCAATCCAGGTTGTTAAGACAACAAAGATAATAGAAAAAATTAGTTTTATAAATGCAAAATCTATTATTGTCTGTGTAGATGCTGTCAAACTAAACAGTTTGCCTTGGTCAAAGATAATATATACACACATACAGTGGTATCTCGGTTCATGAATTTAATTCACTCCATGATTCTGGTCACAAACTGAATTGGATGAGAACCAAATCAATTTCCCCATACAGTCAACATTGAACCTAACCACTGAACTTGATTCAGTTCTTGTCCAATTTGGTTATGACCAGAACTGTGGAAGGAATTCAGTTCGTGAACCAAGGTACCACTGTATAGAGCTTTAAAAAGTGTCGACTGTCTTGATGAGACATCTAAAGAAACTGCTAAGATAATTAAGTAGGGACTCATTGGCCTTGGAACTGCTGTAAAAAATTCCCCTCTGTGGCTCCACTGATGGCAGTTCTCTGGTTTTTTTCCAGAGTTTAATGGTGGCAAAGCCACCATTATCATACATATCATATACATATGTATGATATATATATGATATGCTGTGAGTCTATCCTTTAAGTGTAAAGAGTAAAGACTACATAATACAAATTAAGTAATACGTGCTTTTTTATACAATATACATCTAGATCTTAGACATATAAAATAATCAAAATTTGGCATCTCTTTAAATCTGGTCCTGCCACTTAAATTTGATCTATATCTATTGGCTTTGATTAAACAAACATTTTGTTACTGTATAAGTAAGACAACACTTGTAATATTGGGTAATAAGTCTATTTGCAGTCATGAACACTACTTCCTAAATTTATAAGAGCTCTAAAGATGTCCCTAATTCTTCTCATTATAGTTACAACCTATAAAACACGTTAAAGGAGTCGCAACTTTGCATTAAGAGTAAAAGCTAAATACAATAAAGGTTTCTATATAGCTGTGATACTAATTATTGCTAACTTCATGATATATTAAATGTACTTGTCTTTCCCAGGCTTTCAAAGATGCAAAACTAAAAAATATCACAATGGTGACTTCCAACTAAAGTTGTTTATGATAACTTTTTCAGGCTCAAACATCTGACTTTACTGTGTTTCAGCTTTTTGTGATAAAATGTGCGCGTCAATCCAATGTGAAACAGCCAGCCACACGATGTGAATACTTTTTCAAGGTTTATGCTAATGTGCTTGTTATATAATTGTGTTGTAACAGTTAGAAGTACCTAAATACTATGCAATCTTGGCAGTGTCACTCAAAAATTAAAGGTTAGACCTTAATAACCTATAAAGTACATCTATAAACAAGTACATTCTACTTAATTGGCACTCTATTAAAAGATAACACATTTAGGTAAAAGTTTCTTTATGTCACTTAATATCCTGTAATTTAAAAAAAGTAACTGGCTAAAAAGTTGTTTTATACTAAAATGGAAATTTAAATGTGTTTCAGGGATAATAGTTCTAAATAATGTTACCATGATTGTTATACTAAAATGTTGTTGTTCTTGATCTCAAATTTCCTCTGTAAAACTCTAAAATTTAGTATCTGTTAACATTCTATGGGAATTCAACTTCTAAGACAACCATGATTAGTAAAGAAATAACAGTTCTTTTGTCATATTACATATTTCAAGGTGCTAGATACCCAGACAAGAATAAACCTACTGCTCCCACTGCAATACTGGTATAACTGATCTCCTGGGTATTTAACAACTGAAGTTTGGAGACCAAAGCTAAAAGAGATAACTGGGCTAAGAAGACAGCCAATATTTTGGCCCTGGCCTTTCAAGGTCAACAAGGACTCAGGACATGAGGGGCATTTTCTACAGGATCTTACAACTCTGGTGAGTCACCTAACCTTGTGAGCAGGGAGATTGTTAGACCCCCAGAAGACAGAAGTCAACCAGTGTGCATTATGCTTAAAAAAAAAAAAAAAAAAAAAAGGTCACCAGAGAGACATCTCCCATGCTTCCACGGGGAAGCCACATGATCAAGACCATGACCCACCCTGGCAGTTGACAATGACAGAGGAGCTGACAGGCTCTGTACATGTTTCAAAAGTAACCCCTGACAAGCTTTAACTGATGCTGATATACACAGCAAGGTTAATTTTGATTAAAATGGGACTTTAACTTGGTCTTAAACACCCAGCAGAAAAGTATAACCAAAAACATAAATTCCCTTAGCTAAAATGTCCTTTAAAACCACAGAGCTCTTTATTTTCTTACAGCTAAAACTGGATGGACTTGTGCACTAATAAATGAAACTTGTTGTCGTTGGATAAATGATTCACATCAAGTAAAAAAGATCTTAAAACAATAAAAACATCAGACAAACAGATAACCTCCATAGCAGATAGGTCTAGGACCCAGCTGGTTATAAAACCTTAAGAACAGTGTCTAGATGTGGCTCCTTGTCCCAATCTGTCTTTTGATTTTAGTATTCATGCTTTGGTCATACATGCTTAATCTCTTGGTAAACTTTGTTTATTCTCACCTAAAGGCTGTCAAACTCCAAGTGATCATGCAGATGGAACCAACAATAAATGTGCCGAACTACTTTTACCAGGGTCCACTAGATCAACTTCATCTACTACACGAAGACAATCCATAACTGCTAAACCCCACCATGACTTCTATCCAAGGCCCCTTCAATTGGCTCTCTGTTGAAGGCCCCTGACTGCAATCTCCCCTACATCAACCCTTGTCAGCCTGAGGCAGTTAGATTGAAACTCTGCCCATTCTCCACTAACTGCAGCTAGGGATACCTCTTCAGAGGGGAAACGTTATAGACTGTTAAATTAGATATGAATATACAGTCAGAGAGAGATTGGGCCTTCAAAGAAGTCAACACAAAAAAATATCAGCAACTGAGAGTATACTGTAATTAGCACCACCCAGTCTAGTAAGTCTAGATGGGCATCAGATGCCCAGGTGAGTGACCAGAGCATCTGGATCCATCTCTCCCCAAAAATGCCTTCTGGTTTTTCCATATACCCTTACTACTCATTTCCCTATTGGATCAATGTTAGCTAAGGGACTATACTTGTAATCCTATAGTTTGACTGTAGTTTGACTCACGTTTGAACCCACATTGTGGTTTTCTGCTGTATAAATTACCCTTGACAAAGGGCATCCGTGGCCACCCATTCTGGAGCCCTCCTGTAAATCCAGAAGCTATTCTTCTGCCCCTTATTTCCAATAAAACTCTCCTAACTTCCTCCTTTGGTTGGAGACTTCATTTCTTGATGTTGTGAGATCACAAACTCAGTCCATCTGACATCTAACAGGTCAGGAGTTATATTTTCCTATATCACTAAAACACTACAGAGCAGTGGGAAGTGTGGCAACTACACACAACTGACACGTCTCAAGGGGCAAAGCCACTAACGGCTGCCAGGTAAGAATATAGCCCCAATGAGCTAAACTGTTCATCATTTTCATGGAAGTTTCCCAGCCTTAAGGCAAGCTAGAGACCACATTAAGCAGGGCTCCTGGTCAAATCTGGCCCTGGAGCAACAGTTTGCAACTAATGGTATTTACCTCTATGTTACATTATCGTGAATAATCTGTCCTCTAACCTCAAACATCTTTCAAGATGCCTGAAAGAAAAAGAAGATTATTTAGTATGTTAAAAACTAGGGCTATGCAATCAATAAACGTGGCCCTATCACTTACTCACTGTCTTTATGCAGTTCACTTAGGCTGAGCTTCTGTTCTTCATCTGTAAATCACAGCACAGCTCACAGAGCTTTTAAATAAAGAGTGAGTTAGCATGTGCATACGGCTTAGCATGGTGCTGGATACATAGGTGGCATTTGAAACAATAGCCAACTGTCTGTCCTTGACTGTATAGAATAAGGAGAAAGGGTGTCAGCCTGGCCTTCATTTGTATGCCACTGGCCTCATTCCAACCACCGAGATATTTCCTATGCCTTATAAGAAGGCTGCCATTCACACCCCAATATTTCATCCAGCAGAAAATTTTCAATAAAAGATACCTTTGAGATTTCAGAAGGCTAACAGTAAGGAGTATTCATGAGTAAACTATGCCAAAATGTGCCAAAATAAGTGGCCAAAAATAAAGACAAAAAAGAAAAAAAAAACTACCAAGGACCCAAGCCAGAAGCAGAAACTAGTCCAAACTGTTCTGATTCCAAACCAAATCTGATCCTTGGCTATGAATAAGAAGTTTTGTTCAATGGCTAATCCCTCCAACACCCAAATTCATCTGATGCTGATTTCAAATTTGGTTCCCTAAGCTGACCTGGTTTAAATGAGAGTGAAATGAATTATAACTCGACAAAGGAACCTCAACTGCAAACACACAACAAAAATTAAACAGCACATATATTCACAGGAGCAAAGTCCACATCTTAATCCTTTTCATCCTACAAAGGAGATAGATCTGGTTCTACCGCCTGCCTCCCAAGCGCAAGGAGTTTGATCCCTGGTACCAAAAAAAAGGGAGATAGATCTAGGCTGATGGTGCAAGGAATAATGTCCTTGGCTTTGGCATCCCACTGTGGCCTAGATTAACATCATGTTCCACCATCAACAGCACTGAGAACTCAACAGTCTTTATGAGACAATACTGCACCAAGTGCGCGCACACATACTATATATGTGTTTCCATCAAATCTCAAAAACAAGGACAAATTTACTGATAAGAAATTTGCTTGATATGGGTGCCAATTTTTGCTAAGAGGTTTGTAAGGAGACTCTAGCAGTCAAAATATCCTCATGTGTTATGTTCTGCAGCACATCAAGCCTGTACACTGAGTGCATATTTAACATATTTAATACACCTTGCAAAACCTACCCTGCTGTTAGTTTCATCAGACATTCTACTTTAAGAGCCTGTTAAAATCTTCCATTTGTTTTCTTACATAAACTAATTCAGGGAGACAAAACAAGCTAGGCAAACTTAACAATCTGTTGTTAATATTCTATGAAGGCATCCCCTGACTCTCTAAAGGGCAACCTGACAGAGTAAACCTCCTATAAAAAGCCAACACCATAGAAATGTGAAGTCATCAAAATAGAATTGGCTGGGGTTTTTTGTACTGGTAAGAGAAGTTGAAAAAAGGAAGACAGATAAGGCTTATCTTGTATAATGTAACGTGTGGAACTAAATAGTACCAGGAACATGGCCATAAAGAAATAAAAGGTGCCCATCACCTCTTGCTATTCTCAACACAGCCTCAGTTACTCTTTTAGCAACACCCAGGATTAAGCCCCACCATCCACAAGCTCCCCCACACTCGGATTGTTTATATGCTTCCTGCACGTTCACACTCCGCACCAGTTAAGATCAGCACTAACTCAACCAGACAAAACTGGCAAGATGCACTGTAGGTAAATCCTGACACTGGCTGCCAATGTAAACAAAGCCCAAATAGTAACATAAATGTGACTCCTTTAGCCAGGTGCATTTTGCAAAATAGTTTTAAAATATTTTTTCCAGGGATCTTTTGAAATAATCACATTATTTTTAAAAATTTTAAAGAACCTAAGATGAGGCGCAGCTGTCTTCATTTCCTCCACACCTCAACAGAAGCAGCCCTTTGTTTAGGGACGTCGCTATCTCGGCACCTCTAAAAGCTCACTGCTTGCCCTCTATTGCTACTAATTAAATGGAGAAGCGGAAAATGTAGGGAAACGTGCCTTAAAAAGTAGAGAGAAAGAGGAGTATCCTCTGGGTAAATGAAATAATGCTACTTTTACCCATCTCCAGGTAGCTACACAAAGAAAAGGGAAATTATTTTACAAAAGCAAAGCATGGCAAAATAATCAAATACACAAGTCACACACTATTTGCATTGTGCTCGTTCTCTGATAAAACACCACAGCAAGCCTTGCCTAGCACCGTCAAGAAAAAAAAAAGTCATACTCTTAAATACCTCCCCACCCCAAGATACCTATTTTATTACACATTTACGTAACAAACACACACACAAACACACACACACACACAAACCCACTGCCAGGTCAGGAAAGCAGCAGAGAGCAAAGCCATAACGTGAGCTGTCTCAGATAATAGCCTCTCTTTAAACCCCACCCCCATAAGCAAAGAAAGGGAACCTCAGAAAGAAAGGGAGGGGCAGAAAGAGAAATCAAGAAAGCCTGAATTTCCAGGCATCAACTTTTCATGAAATGCACAACCAGGATAGGAAATACCTCCCTGCTGAGTAATGCTTCACGGGTTGTAAATTCACCTCTGGAAAGGGGAGCCAGACCTGGGCGCGCACCCCGCCAGATGGCAAACCACTCCTACCTGCTCCATCCAGCCTGCCTGTCACGCCTCGCCCGCGACAAGCCTCCCACCCCCCTTTTTGGTAGAGCAACACACCAATAAGAGCAGAGAGTGGCTGGTTGAAAGAAGGCTCAGCAGTGATTTAGCAGGATTGTTTCACAAGGGAGGAGTGGGAAACGAGAGGAGAGAGTGAGGGTAAAAACAAAGCCCTTTCCAGTCAAACCGACCGTTTGGGGGCGTGGCTTATTTCACTGCTTTATTAATAAAGGGATCCATGGAGCTTTTCTCTCTCCACCCAACCCATAGGTGCGGAGCTTTGAATCGGAGGAAAAAAGAAATGGCAAGGCTGCAAGCTTCCTTCAAGTTTCCAGCAGCACCTGCCACCTTCCTTGACCACTTCCACCCACCAAAAAAAAAAAAAAGACTCCGAAATGCACGATCCTAGCTTCAGACTTTGCAAGGCAGGGACGGTCACACGCCGCTCCCGGCGTCGCCTCGCTCCCACCGGATCAGCACACTCACGCTTCGGAGCGCCCGCTGACAAGATCGTCAGAAAGAAAGTTCCAGGGGGAGATGAGGAAGCTCCCCCACAGCCCCGAACACGCGCCCGGAGCGCGTCTCCCGCCACGACCCAGACGTGACACACAGCATGGACTCCTGCTGCACCGGCGAGGAGCGGAAAGTTGCCCAACAGCCCGGGAAGCCGCTGCTTGCAGAGGAAGGGGACCTGGGGGGCAGAGAGGCGCACGCGCCCTCGGCCACCCCAAGGCTGGCAGCAGTGGAGAGATCCCGGGTTCCACCGGCGTCGCGCCGCTTTATTTACAAACAATGCGCTAGGCTGAAGGAGCACCCTAACTGCTACCCTTCCGGGACCCCGCCCCGGGGCGCTCCAGCGTTTGGGTCTCCCTTGCAGGCAGGCGCAGGGGACGCGCACCTCGGGGTGGCCCCAATCCCTCCGGTGCCAGCGCGGGGTAGCAACTCCCCAGGGAGTCCCGAGTGGGAAGGGGGCTCCGCTCACCTCGTCTTCCGAAAGTCCGTAGACCTGCTCCCCTAGCCCTGTCGCCATGGAGCCGGCGCCCCGCGTGGGGTCCGAGGAACTCCCGGGAGGCTGGGCTGCGTCTCTCTTCTGCCTCCGCGGCCCGCTGGCCCCGCACCCAGCCCCACGCGCGCCCCGCCGGGGAAGCGGCCGAGAGCCGGCAGGTGAGGACGCCGAGCGTGCGCCCCGGCCACTGCCGCTTCCTCCCGGAAGGCTGCGGGACGTGCGGACCGGCGGCTCCCGAGAATGCGGCGCCTCTCCCTGCGAGCGGCGGCGGCGCGGAGCCCGCGGGCTTCCCTTCCCCGCGGCTGCCTCCCGCCCTCCCCGTGTCCGGCCCTCCCAGTCCTCCCGCCGCTGGCGGGCCGCTCGCTCTGCGATCCTGGGGACCCGGCTCTCCCGCCCCCACGCTCACTCAGTCCCGGCCCCCGCTCTGCCCGCCCCCTCCTCCGCCTCCTCCCACCCGGCGCCCGGAGGGGACCCTCCCTGCTCTCCGGGGCGGGCACACTCGCCCCCCAAGCCAATCACAGGCCGGGCTGGGGGGCGGGCCGCGGGGGCGGTGGAGTTCTGCCCCACGCCCCCCCCCCGGGCGTTGGCGCTCCGCTCCCGGGGTCGGCAGGCCAAGGGGTGGTGTGCCGGGGCGCGCCCGGGCTGGTCGGGCTGCCAGCTGACCCTCTCCACGCCCGGCCTCCCCCTGCTCGAGGAGAGCGCGCGGGACCTTTGGGAGCGGTGAAGACATTTTGCAAAGAACAACAAAAACACCCTATGTTTTTTCCTTCCCGTACGCTTTTTCACCCAGAGCTTAGAGCTCGCTGTAATTGTTAAAAGGGGAGAAAGATGGACGTTTCTAGATCCCTTTAAAATTCTTGGCAGCCCCAGCAAGTCGGACTTGGCTACATTGTCAGCTCCCGGGAGTGATCCGCCTGGCCCGGTCCCCAGCCGAGGAGAGGCTGCCCCGGTGTGGCAGCGAGTCGCCATTGCTTGTGTCAACCTTAAGGGGAGCAAGACCAACAGCTCCGGCTCTAAGTATACGCCCACCCACTCGGAAACAGCGAGGTTCTTTGAACAAAAAGGCTGCATGTTTTTGAGACGCAATGTGAAATGTCAAACTCAAGTTTAAGGTTATCCTTTGCATATGCAAACGATTGAGACTTATTAACACTGTAGGAACCTTCCCACATCGTAGCTATGGTTTCTTTCAGCGAGCAGTTCATGTAATCTTTTGGATTTATACGAAGGAATCCAAGAGACTACTTCAAATGAGAATTTCATCACTGGACTTTCAGGAAGCCTTTCCTTAAATTTAAATGTTAAGTGCATTTGTGAATTCAGAAAGAAAACAGATGTAGAACATAACATTTACCTTTGAAAAGAAAACATCAAAGTGCCTACTTGGGCATTAACAGAATGCATTTAGGATTTTCATTCAATGAAATTAAACCAGAACTCTCGAGATTCAACAGAATCATCTTGCTGGTCTCCAGCCTGCCCTTCACCCTCCAGCTCAAAAGGGGGAACACCCATCTTAATGTAAAACCCTTTTGGCCTCCCTTCAGCATGACTGTGGCTTAGTGCGCCGTATAATGGGTGCCTTTTCAAGACCCGCCCCACACAGTCAACACCCTACTCTGGAACCTTCTGCTCTAGCAATTTTGAACCACCGAGTGAATATTATTTAGATGCTGCAGAATCTGAACTGAGAAAAATAAACAATCTTTATGAAAGAGCATTGCAAAGACAGACCTCTGTTCGTTCCATGCCAAGGTTTTTGGACTTTTCAAACCTACATCCTCTTTCTTCTGATAAACAAAACACACACCCACACACACCCACACCCACACACCCCCCCCACACACACACACAGAGATGACCTTTACCTTGTCTATAGGCCCTGTAAATGGGAATTGGTGCCTCTTCACCCTCACCATGTGGGAAAAAGGGTGATTCTTAAATTTTTCTAATACAAGAATGTTTCTGTATGTACACAGGAAATCTTAGAGGTACACAGTTCCAGGGTTAACCTTTAGGTGAAGCCATATTATCTGACAACTGTAGAGAGGTATCAGTACTTACCCTTCCCATCCTTCTTCATCCTGCTGGCACACTCCCTAACCAAACAGCTTGTACCCACCTGCAGTCTCAGGTCATGTCCTTGACTTTCCCTGAGGAATGGTTATTAGAAACTACAATATGAACTTGCCACATGTTATTTATCATGGAGTGTTTATAAATTTGTGATCCATGACATCATTCAATGTAAAGATACTCAAACATGATGTGTATTTCAGTCCTATAAGGGAAAGTTTTTTTCATTCAAGGAACTAAGTTTTTGCACTGTGGATGACATAAAAATTGTCCCAACTGATTGTGTTTTTCTATATGCTTTGGCTACCAGGAAACTCAGGGCCAATTTTATGGCCATAAGCCATAAATGAACTCATAAAAAAATAAATCAGTCCCCTTTGTGACTTTCTCCCAGTCCAGCTTGTCTGTACATTGGATGCATTTTTGAATCACTTAGGAGGTTTCAAATAGACTAAGTGCCCAGTGACCAGCTATGATTTAAGATTCTGAATAGAAGCACAAGTATCAGTAGTTTCCATAGCATCACAGGCCATGATAATATGCATATAAATTTGACACCTAAGCCAGGAGTTCCCAAACTTTGCTACACATAGAAACACCTGGGGGATCTTTATTCAAAGCAATCTGTTTCCTCTAATCTGTTTCGTGTCTACTGAAAAATTATATAGAGCCATAACTTGTAGATTTACCTCTAGAATTAGTTCAGTTATTGGTTTTTTGTTGTGTTTTTTTTGAGATAGCATTTAAAATCTTAGGTTTGATACTGTGGGTGTTTGGTAAATGCTCTTCACTGGAATCAGAATGAAAAATTAGCAAGAACAATTTTAAAGTACAATAAGTAATCACAAATAGAGAACATTTTAATGCTAAGCCTCTTCACAAATTATTGAGTTGTCTTAGCAAAATTATGTGTACCTTAATCACATCTGAGAGGAACCCACAGCAGAATAATACATAATGTCGATATTTATGAAAGTTTCATATAAGCTAAATCTAGATTTTTCTCTTCGCTCTTTGATGATGTCTGTGTTCCTTAAAAAGATTGCCTGAGAAGCAGACACGTTGAATATGGCTGTATAATTGTAAAAACTGGTGTCATCTAGGAACTTAGGTATACTCCATGTGCATAGAAAAATCTCACAAATTTAAGGTTTCTATGGTTATATAAGGAAAAAAACCTGTGCTTCAGATTTTTTTATGAAGAGGTAAGAGTGACTTTTGAATCGTTAATTTTTGTATTGAAAACTAAGCTTTTTAAGGAACACATTTTTAACACAAAGGGATGACCAAAAATTAGGTGAATATTTAAATTTTAAAATTTATTACAGTAAAAGAAACATTGCCATTAATCCCCCTCAAGGTACTCCCCCTTCAAACACATCCCATCGTTCTTGCCACTTTATGAAGCAGTTCCGGAAGTACTCTTTCATGAGTTTCTTTGCAGGGTGTGATAAAAAATACAGTGAATGTCATTGCCATGTGCCATCCAATGAAAGGCAGGCTTGTAAAAACATCACCATATATCTTCATCTACTTTCTTCACTGGATCTGACATGATATGGCTTCCAGCTCTTCACCAAAGTCAAAACAACCATGGACGGTAAACATTTTTAATAGATTTAAGATATCAAGTGAGCCATGACAGGGCAGCTAAAGACATGAAGGAAGACTATCAGAATTGGTTTAAAAAGTGGCAACAATAAATAGTTTGAAGTGAGAGGGAGTATTTTGAGAGATTAATGGCAATGTGTTTTCTACTGTAATTTTTTTTTAAATTTAAGCACACAGGCCCCAGCGGATTCACCAATGAATTCTACAACAACTTCAGGGAAAATCTAACAGCAATACTTCTCAAACTCTTTAATGAAATTCAAAGGAAAGGCATCCCACCAAACTCATTCCTGGAAACTTACATTAACTTGATCCCAAAACCAGACAAGGACTCAATTTAAAAGGCCAATCTCTTTCAAGACCATAGATGCAAAGATCCTTAACAAGATACTGACAACAAAATGCAAGAAATCATTAAAAAGGTTATATATATCACAACTAAGTAAGCTTCATCCCAAGGACGC
Source organism: Heterocephalus glaber (assembly GCF_053883595.1). Lineage (NCBI taxonomy): Eukaryota > Metazoa > Chordata > Mammalia > Rodentia > Bathyergidae > Heterocephalus > Heterocephalus glaber. The sequence goes on from NW_028258142.1 coordinate 23,781,247, forward strand.
AAAGATGGTTCAACATACACAAATCAATAAAACATCACATAAACAGAAGCAAGGACAAAAATCACATGACTGTCTGAATAGATGCAGAAAGGGCCTTCAGTGAAATCCAACATCCATTCATGATATTAAAAATGTGAAGAAAATAGGTATAGAAGGATCTTATCTCAATCTGATAAATGCCATTTATAACAAATGTACTGCCAACATCATATTAAATGGGAAAACTAAAAGCCTTCCCTCTAAACTCAGGAACAGACAAGGATGATCAATATTGCCATTCCTGTTCAATATAGTACTCAAAACTTTCGCAGACCAATCAGGCAAAAGACATAAAAGGGACACACATAGGAAAGGAAACAGTCAAACTATCCTTATTTTCAGGTGACATGATCCTTTTACATAAAGACCTAAAACAATCCACAAAAGACTCCTAAAACTAATAAACAAATTCAGCAAGGTAACAAAATACAAAATCGTTGGCTTTCCTGTACAACAATAATGAATTCATCAAGAAAGAAATTAAAAAATAATATCATTCACAATAGAACCAAGAAAAAATTAATACTTTAGAATTAAACTAACAAAGGAAGTGAAAAAACTCATTAACAAAAACTACATGTACTAGACTAAAAAAGGAGAGATCAAACATGACATCAAAAAATGGAAAGGTATCCCCTGTTTCTGGATAGGCAAAACCAATGTTGTCCAAATGGCCATACTTCCAAAACTAATATAAAGATTTAATGCAATCCCAATTAAAATACCAGTAGTGTTCTTCTCTGGACTAGAGAAAACAATCCTAAAGTTCATTGGAACCAGGGGAAACCTGGAATAGCCAAAGCAGCCCTGGGTAACAAGAGCAATAAGAGCAAAGCAGGAGATGTCACAATCCTCACTTTCAAGTTAAAAAGTTACAGTGATTAAATAATAATAATAATAATAATAGTAATGGCACTAGCACAAAAACAGATATACAGATCAATAGAATAGAATAGAATAATGCAAAAACCACCCTAGGCACATTCAGCTATTTGATCTTTGACAAAGAAGCCAAAAAACACATGCTGGAGGAAAAAAATCTCTCCAGGAAACAGTGCTGGGAAAATTGGCTATCCGCATGCAGAAGATTGAATCTCGATCCATGTCTCTCACCATGCACTAAAAATCAAAATGGATCAAACACCTGGGTATTAAGAGACACACTGAATCTGCTGGAGAATGAAATGGTTAAAACTGTTGAAGACATAGATACAAGTAAAGACTTTCTGAATAGAACCCCACTTGCACAAGAAATAATGTCAAGAATTAGCAAATAGAATTCTATCAAATTAAGCTTCTGCACAGTAAAGCAATCAACTAATAGAGTGAAAAGACAACCTACAGAATGGGAAAAAAATTGCCAGCTACTCCTCAGATCACTAATATCCAGAATATATAAAGAACACAAAAAAATAGACCCTTCCCAAATAAAAGGCCTAATACAAAATGGGCAACTGAAATAAATAGACATTTCTCAGAAGAAGTACATATGGCCAATAACTACATTAAAAAATGTTCAACATCACTGGCCATTAGAGAAATGCAAATTAAAACAACACTGAGATTCCAAATTACTCCAGAAAGAATGCCTACCATCAAATCAAATACAGTAATAACAAATGCTGGTGAGGCTGGGGGGAAAAGGAACGTTTCTACATTGTTGGTAGAAATGTAAACTAGCACAACCACTATGGAAATCAGTATGGAGATTTCTCAAAAAGAAATCCATCTAGCCTAGCCTATTCCCCTTCTAGTTATCTTCCTGAAAGAATTAAAGACATATTACAGTAATACATGTCTACCCATGTTTATAGCAGCACAACTTACAATAGCTAAATATTGAAAGTAGCCTGTATGTCCATCAATAGGTGAATGCATAAAGAAAATGTGGTCTTTATATAAAAGGAGTGCATAAAGAAAATGTGGTCTTTATCCTCTGCCATAAAGAGGATAGATTTGAGTCATTTGTAGGAAAATAGACGCTCCGTGAGACCATAATGTTAAGTGAAATAAATCAGACACACAAGCTTAAATATTGCATGATTTCTCTTATATGAGAAACTCAAAGTATACGTAATTTAAAGAGCAAAATAAATGATAAGGAGATCTTTTGCAAATGGGAAAAGGACCTAGAGATGGATGAAGTTGGGAGAGAAAAGAGAGGAAGGGGTAATAAAAAGAATTAAGATGTGTTGGGTACATGTACCAACTCCCCATGACAAATATAATCATTATGTGCTGCAAACATGTACTAATAAAAATTATTTTAATTTTAAAAATAAATATACTGTATTTTTGATCAACACCTCCTATGTACTGTTATTCATTCTAGTGGTCTAAAAATAGTAAAATCTTACCTGAGATATAGATATATGATTACGGTTTTGTCCAATCTAAAAAACAACTGCTTTTTAACTGGCTATCTTAGAGATTCACTTTTAAAAAATCATTACAATTAATAAAGTACCTGAATTTGTTTTCACATTATTACTATTACAGTTTTTAATGAGACTTTTAATTGAGTAATTTTGTTGTGTTGTCTTTTGTTTTACTATTGTATTTGTTTCCTTCTGGCTGTCATGCTAATCACTGCATTGTCTTTTCATCTTACTGGTACATATTCATAGTACATAATGGTTACAATCCTTCTGGGGAGTTGGTACATGTACATAACACATCTTAATTTTTTTTCATTCCCTTCCCCTCTCCACTCTCCCCCTACCCTCCCTCTCTTGGTCCTCCCTTTTCCAAAAAAAAAAAAAATCTGTCTACCGTTTCTTATTATCTATCTTTTATTTTGCTCTTTATTTATATTTTGGTTTTCTCATGTAAGAGAAACTGCAATATTTAAGTTTGTGTGTCTCATTTAATCACTGCATTTCTATTCTTTTCTAGTTACACTTGACATTTTACACATGTGCCTTAGGTAAAAAATTGAAAATTAAGATCTTAATTCTTCATCTGAATAATACAAGGAAAGTTTAAGAATTGTTTTTGATCAGGATTGATATCCAGTTTTTGTTTCTTTTTCCAGTGCTGGTGAATGGAAGCCAGGACCTCATAAGTGCTAAACAAGGGACTTACCACTGAGCTACACCTTCAGTCTCATTGTTTCTTTTTTATTTTTTTTTCATTAAGTTTATTGGTACATTTTAGTTATAAAATACAGTTACATTCATCATTGGGATCTTGTACCTTTACTTGATGTATCTTGGTTCTTATTTTTTCCCCTTCCCCTGCCCTCCCTTCACCCCCTCCTCCCTTCCCTATTTGCAAAGATTTTGTTTCCATTTTTTTTCCTTTTCTCATATTTTTTCTTTTCCCTTCTTTCCTTTCCCCTACCCCTCCCACTTCCCCTACTCCTTTAGACCTTTTCTTCCTATTACACAATATCAATTATACATTGTTTTAATTACAATATCAAAATTTAGAGGACATTACTACAGATTGTACAGAATTTAAAAGGATATAGAAAGCATACTACAAAAAACTTTCTTGAAATAAATTTGACAACTTCTAACAAGTACCTTGGAAGACAAATTAATGAATCTGACTCTGGAGGAAATATAAAACTTGAGTAGCACCTATTAAAGAAAGTATATTCCCAGCTTGAAAACCTACCTATATGACAACAACAGGCTCATATACATTAAAATGATGAATTATATCAAATATTTAAAGCAGAAAAAAGAAGGAACACTTCTGCCCTTGTTTTAGGAAATCAACATTGTGCTAATACTAAAACTGGATAAAGATAATAGAAGAAAAAAGTATGAACATGGAAAAAAATTTGTTTAACAAAACAAAGTATTAAAAGTCAGATCTGGCAGTATGTAGAAAGTGGTTTTATTAAACTTGGAAGTTATGTAGGAGTACAAAGGACCTAGAAAAGTAAAAAAGAAAAAGAAAACAAAAACAATGTTGAAAGACATATATTACCTAATTTTAAGACTTCCTCTAAAGCTACAGTAATCAAGACAGTGTCGGTGTAAGGAAAGACATATAGATCATTGGAATAAAACAGAGAATATAGAAATAGAACCACACATACATGGTCTACTGAGTTTTGGAAGATTATTTAACATTAACATTTCATAGAACATAAACTCAACTCAAGAGCAGAAGAAAAGATATTGTTTTCAGCAAATGGCACTAGAACGCCTGGTATCTGTATGTAAAAAATTAACTTCAACCCTTTATTGCCATACATAAAAATAACTTGAAAGGATCTACGAACCCAAATATGAAAGACTAAAACTATAAAACTTTAAGAAGAAAGTATAAGGGAAAATGTTCATGAATTTAAGGTAGGCAAGAATTTCCTAGGATACAAAAAACATGATGTGTAAAAGAAAAAAATTGATAAATGAGATTGCATCAAAATTTAGAATGTTAAATGACATCATTAAGAAAATGAAAAGTAATCCTTAAACAGACCATATTTATAAGACATATAACCTATGACCAGAATATATAAAGAAGACTTACAGCTCATTAATAGACAACCCAATTAAAAAGTAGACAAAAGAAGATGATAAATAGCCAGTACAGCATAAGGAAAGGTGTGTAACACTAGAATTAGAAAAATACTAATCAGTACAATAACAAGATCATACTAGACACTCATTAGGGAGATGAAGTTAAAAGTTTTAAAAGAACAAATGTCAGTTTATGTATGAACCAGTTAGAACTTTCTAATACTGCTAATGTGAATTTAAAATGATAAAACCATTTTGGAAAACAATATAGAAATTTCTCGTATTACTGTTAAGAACCAAGAGTTCTGTTCATAAGTTTTTACTTAAAAGGAATGAAAACAATAATGTTCACAATAGATTTCACAAATGCTCACAATAGGTTTGTACATATAAGTTGACTATCCCTTATCTGAAATTCTTCGGACCAGAAGTGTTTCAGATTTTGGTTTGATATCCACTTGATCTGCAAAGAGGATAGCTACTCCTGCTTTTTTTCAGGTTCCTGTCACATGGAGTATTATTTTCCACCCTTTAACTTTCAGTCTATGAGTTTCTTTTTGAATTAAGTGTGTTTCTTGTATGCAGCATATTGTTGGATCTTGCTTCTTGACCCATTCTGCCAGTCTATTTCTTTGGTTGGTGAGTTGAGAACATTAACATTGATGGTTATAATTGAAACATATTGACTTATCATTGTCATGACTTTTTATTTTTGTTGGATTCTCCCCCTTTGTTTTTAATTTCTTGTCCTGCCCAATGGATTCATTTTGCTGGGCTTCCTGGGGTTGTGATCCTCCTTGTCTTTTCCTAGGATATTGTCTACAATTTTTTGGAGTACTGGTTTGGTATTCATGAAGTTCCTAAGGTGCTCTTTGCCATGAAACTATCTTATTTCACCATCAATTTTGAAAGATAGTTTTGAAGGGTACTTCAATCTGGGTTGGAGGCTGTTTTCCTTTAGGGCTTGCAATACTTCACTCCAAGCTCTTCTTGCCTTGAGGGTTTGCATTGAGAAGTCTGTTGTGATTCTGATGGGTTTTCCTTTGTATGTGATTTGTTTCTTTTCTCTAACTGCTTGTAGAATTTTGTTCTGTTGGGTTTCTGGAATCCTAACTATTATATGACTATGTGTAGATTTTTTTGATCAAGGCTAGTTGGAGTCCTATATGCCTCACTTATCTGTACGTCAAGCTCTTTTCCCCTGCTTGGGAAATTTTCTTCCATCACTTCTCTGAACAGTTTTTTTTAATGTCATCTGCACTCTTTCCTGTTTCATCATTGACTCCAATCCATCTTATGATATTCTTCTTTGCATTGTCTAGCAGATACTGGATTGATTTCTCATGGTCCCTTACTATTTTAAAGCAATTTTTCTTTTCCTGGTCATTAATTGCAATCTTAGCTTCTATATCTGAAATTCTGTCCTCACTTTGGCTCTTTCTGCTGTGTAAGCTTTCAATGGAGTTTTTAATCTCCTGGAAATCTGTTTGCATCTGTTTTATGGATTCCATTTGTTTCCTATGTTGGGATTCCATCATGTTCCTCACTTCCTCTATTTTTTTATCTGTGTCCTCTCTGGATTTATTAATCATGTCTTGCACTATGGGCACAATCTCTGCTGTTATGTAAGAAATTATTTCTGATTTTATTTTTTCCAGATCCTTTTTTGTTGCCAATTCAGGGAGTCTAGGGAGTTGAGTATCAGAGTGTTCCATCTGGTTTCCCCTTGGGGTTGTTTTAGGTGATCTGGAAGTCTGGTTTTGTGACTTGTTTATGTGTCTTCTCATTTTGAAGGGGGAGGGGGGTGTTTGTTGCTGGCACCCACATGGCACACCTTCTCTGCACTGAGAGGGGTGGTATGGCAGCCCAAAGTCTCCTCCTGGGCGCTGGGAGTGGCTCATCTCCTCTGCACTATGGGGGATGTTAAGGTGGCCTGCAAGCCTCCTCCTGGGTGCTGGGAGTGGCTCACCTCCTCTGCCTCATTGTTTCTTTTTTAAACCACCAAATTAGATATCATTAAACTTTTCAATTTTTTTAAAGCTTCACCAATATGTTTTTCAGGTTTTTCCTGAGGATTCCTTGTTGATTCTTAGATATTCCTTCAGTATCATTTTCCCTTTTGTAGAGGGACGTCTTTTTAAATTTCTTTTGTAAATGATCATTGGTGGTAAACTCTGTTTTTGTTCATCTGAAAATGTCTACCCTCATCCATGGCAGATGGTGAAATTGTGTTAGGAGAAGACTCAAAGCCTTTGTAGAATATGGCAGGATATAAATAAATGTTCTGAATGTGACTTATGTCACTGATTAATTTCACTAATTCCCTATCACTTTTAAGTCTCAAATTTATAATCCATTTGTTTTTGGAAGTGGTAGGGTACAAGACATTCTTTAAGAAAAAGACCCTCAATCTTATCCAAGGTAGAATTATCTCATTCTTTGTACTTTAAGGATGTTATTCCTTTGATTTCTACCTTCCATTGTTGATGAATGGTTGGCTCTTAGTCTAATTATTGTTTCTCTGTTAGCCATTTACTTCATCTTTCGCTGGTTCTTGGTGTTTTACTCTTTCTATAATTTGTCTATATGTAGCTTTCTTTATCCTGCCTAATATTCTTCACTTTCTCCAACATGGATTTAAATCTTTTATAACTTCTGGAAAATGCTCAGCTATTGCTTCTTCAAATATTCTTCTTTCTTCATCTCTATGTTCTATCATTCTGGGACTCCAATTAATTGTATATTAGCTCTGCTCATTCTAGTCTCCATATCCCCTACCTTCCTTCCTATATTTCAGTTCCTTATCTGTGCTCCATTTCAAGTGATTTTTTTCGGCTCTCTTTCCCACTTTGCTAAATAACTATTTCATTGAGTCTAATCATTTGTTTAATCCATTGACTGTGTTTTTAACTCAACAAATATATTTAAAAGTTCTATATAATTCTTTTTCAAATCAAATTCCTCATTCTTATTTCTTTTCGGTGCCAAACCAGAGAAAGACTAGCCTCATCATCTTATTTTGTGTTTCCAATCTTTATTTCATTAAACATTTCATAACTAATTAGTTTGCATTTTGTTAATTCTAACATCTAAAAATTGTGGCTTCCATTGTCTCTGACTTCATTCCATGTTTACTTGCTGACAATTCATTTGAGTGTCATTTCATTTATTTAATCCTTCTCAACAAAAATCCAAAGTGGATTTGTGTTGGCTTTGTCTAAGAACCAGGGGACACTTTCCACTCTGGGACCACTGCAGCTAAATTTGAGAGTCTCAATAGAGAAGTCTGCTCTCTGAAGGGTCAGTGTCCCCTGCAGGGCTGGTGTAACATTTACTCTCTGATTGCTCCATCATTCTTTGGTTTTAGCTAACTTTTCCAATCTGGAGGAGTATGGCAGACCTGTATTACTTTTCAGTCAATAATCACTTCTCTATCTCCAAGAGATGTTCCTGTCCAGTGATAGTGCAGCTGGCCTCTTAACTTACATGTAATCATATCCCTATGGCATATGAACAGAGGTGGCAGAGTGACCAATTCAAAACAGAGAACCTGAGGCTTTGCAAGTTTCTGCCACCTTGTTGGAGCTCCTGACTTCCCCCATGTGAACATTATATCCTAGACAAGGGTTGCTCCTTAAGCCTAAATGGAGATGCACGTGAAAAAGACTTGAGCTTGACCTACAGCCTAGAGCAGGGTCACCTAATGTACAGCTGTCAACATGTAGCACAAACTGGAAATAAATATTTACTATTATAACCACTGAAGTTCTGAGATTTTTGCTACTAATTATTATTGCAGCTAAAGCTAAAATATGGGACAGTCAGGGGTAAATTTCCTTTATGTACTGCAAGAGTAGCAATATATTTAAACAGAATGGTTAGTAATCTCTATTGACTTCTTTTACAAATAAAGCACTTGAAATTCAATACAGTTAAGTTTTTTCGGGGGGAGGTTTTGCCTAAAAGAACCATGGCCAAATTTGTTCTTTTAACAATAACTTTACATTCTTATTCATCCCCATTAACTCATTTAAAACTGAAACTTTTAAATGGAACTTTAAACTTTAAAATTGAATACCAAGTTATTTTCTAGAAATTAGACAACCTATTGATTAGTTTCATATGGCCACTGTAACAAATTACCACAAACTCAGCAGCTTAAAAAGGAAAAAATTTATTCACTTACAGTTCTGGAGCCCAGAAGTTCAAAATCAGCATCACTGGGCCCAAGCCAAGGTGCTGTACCCTCTCTGGAGGGTGTAAGGGAAAACTGATGTTCTTGACTTTTCTGGCATCTAGAGCTGAATCCTGTGTATGCCTCAGCTCATGGCCCTGCCTCCATTAGGCAGGGCCTCAGCATCTTCAAATTCCTCTGCTGAGGCCATCATGTCACCTTCTGTCCTCTACCCACAGACAAAGCCCTGCCACCCTCTAGTAAAGATATATTTTTATATATGGAATCTATCCAGATAGTCTCAAGATCCTTAATTTAATCACACCTGCCAGTCCCTTCAACCAAAAGACAGAATAGTCATAGGCTCCTTGAATTAGGAGTTGGACATCTTTAGATGCAATTATTTAGCCAACCATAAGAAATATGGTCATAAATTTCAGTATTTACTTTTCTGGATGCCACAAATGCTGTTATCTGAGTTCAATTTTGGCAAGTAAAGGGAATGATTTGATTTTTCCTACTTCCTTTGCATTTTCACTTTGTAGATGCAAAATAAATGATGTCCTTCAACTCTGTGGTAGAAATTCTAAAACAGCTGCTTAAATTAACAATCTTGACAAGTTCATTGATTATTCATTCAAAAAATAATAATTTCTTTAGTAACCTGAAAAATTTCTAATTAATTTAAAAGGTAGAAAAATATGTCTTTTCACTTTAGAACTCTTTTTACTAACAAAATTTTTTAAATGTTTCCAAAGGATTCTCTTTAGATTTAACTCTTTGAATTAAAGGCAGAATGAAGAAAACAAACTCATTATGTAACTCAACTGAAAAGTTTCAACGATGCCACTAACAATGTTAGAACAGTTTCCTGCAGTGTACTGGGGGTGGGGTAAAGTAGAGGAAGGAACACTGGGCTTATTTAGTCTCCAGAAGATAAATATTGGAGAAGAGAAAGAAGATTCACATACTGAAAGTGTTCCTTTATTGCTACTGGAGTCCTCACAATTTGAATTTGTACTTGAAACAAACTGAACCAACCCTTTGGCTAATGGGGTGAGGGACAGACATCCTCTGTTTTCTCTAAGGGTTTTTCCATCCCTGTCCTCAAACACAACTGGTTGATCTCACTATCCTCCCACTCCCCCACTCTTACTTCTTTGGGGATGAGATATTTTGATTCTATGGTCTATTCTTTCCGTATCAGTGATTATGTCAGAGTGAGTTCCCAAACACAGATGATTCCTTAGAGACTTTAAATTCTGTTCACCAGCACCTCTGTGAATTTGCATCACAAATGAATGTTTCACAGTATCTGTCAGGACCATGGGTGGAGGTGAGGAGATGCTTTTCCTTTCTAAGGAGAGCAAACCTTAAGAGGAGAGAAAATACAAGAGAGAAAATAAGCCAAAGGTTGACAACACAGCCTGTTGGAAAGATAGTGGGGAAACAAGACTTCCCACATTCCTCCCTATGGAGAATACCTGATATTTACTTTGATACATATTCATTAATCCACCAGTCCTGCTTCCAAAGACTATCTGCCCTGGAAAATATAAAGTGCAGATGCATTTTATATATCAAAATATTGGAAGCAACCCCAAATCCCCATCAACAGAAAAGTGACTGACTCTATTGGTACATCCACCCTTGTGGAGTATTGTGCAGCTATAAAAGGAAACAAGGATGCTCTCCTATTCCAATATGGAGTAATTTCAAAGATATACAAATTAAATAAATCAAAGTACAGAGCCATGCTTATTCTGTCTGGAGTACCATTTGTATGCCATTGGGAAAACATGCCCACATCTAGAAATTCAGATATTATTAGGGTTCTATCTCTTGGCTTTTTATGCTTCTGTTTGGCCTCTTCTGGAGTTGAGTTCATTCTCCCTGCAAAAAGAGAGCTAGGTTTTGTCAATTGCATCTTATTAAGGCTCAGGAGGAAGTTCAGATAGGAAGAGCAGGTCTTTCCCAGACGTGTCTATCAAACAAAGACCTACCCCTGTGCAAGGGGGAGGAAAAGATAGGTAGAGTAGTTGACAGCTGCACCAGGACTATGTGTCATGAGAAGAGAAAAGGTCCCCAAGTGAAAAGGGTGTGCTGAGCACACAAAGACAAGAGATGTCCACTATAGGCCCGGATCTCTAACGGTGAGAAATGGAAAAAGTGATCTCTTTTGTCCAAACTTCAAGATTCTACACTAGACAGTGAGATAATTGACATCTTGAGCTTTCTTATCTTAGGGTATCAGGTGTAAACTAAGTCTCAAAATTTCTTAAAACTTCTTGTGCAAAACAATGTTTTGAATGTATTTAGGGGGTTGCATGATAATCGGCTTCTGGTTTTTCCATTGCACCTACTCAATTTTTTCTTTTTTAAATGAAAATTTTATTGTGTATGTTGGAATTATATAACACAACGTTACAAGATACATACGTATAAAGTAAAATGGTTTCTATGGTGAAACAAATTAACATATCCATCATCTCTCATAGTTGTCTATTCTTCCCCTGTAGCTAGGATAGCTCATGCAGCAAAGATTCTGAATATAATCCATAATTATTAACTAGAGTTCTTGTGTTGTACATTATCTTTCCACTCATTCATCCTACATATTTGGTAATTTCTATCCTATGACTTAGTCTCCCCTTTCCTTTCTCCCCACTGCCTAGATTTCTTTTTCTTTTTGCAGTACTAGAGATTTAACCTAGGACTTCATACATACCACTGAATTACATCCTCATCCCTTTTTAAAATTTTTTATTTTGAGACAGTGTCTCGGTAAATTGCTCAGGTTGATTTTGAACTTGTGATCCTCCTGCCTTAGCCTCCCAAGTAGCAGCGATTACAGGAGAGCACCACTACACCCAGCTATCTTCTTGATTTTTAAAGTGAATCTGAAGCCTAGCCTCAAAGAACAAAGCAGGAGCTCAGGATGTGAATTCTGAATCACAAAGATGGAATTTAAAACATCAGAATTAAAGACTGTACTAGGACAAAATAGCTTTCGGTGTTCTGTTTCCTGCCAAGAGAAGCCTGCCTCCCTTCCTGTGGTGGAGGCTTCTGGAATTCCCTGGGGCAGCAGTAATGGAGATTTGAGAGGGTTTGGTGGGTGCTGTACCTTGAAAGGAGCTAATGACCTCAGAAGCACCCTGGGACAAGCAGAGATTCTTTCAGCAGGCCTTGTACACATAGGCTACCTGCTCATTCTTAGCCTTTCGAAAGACCAGAAAAAGCATACAAATGAAAGTAAAATTTCAGGGCATGAAAAAGCCAGGTGGATGAAAAAACTCAGATTCTATGGAGACTTCCACCTGTTTCAGCACGAAGACTTCTGAAACCAGCTGCTGTAATAGATTTTTACAAAACCAATTTCTCCTTCTTTCTTTTGCTTTATCCTAAAACCAAACATCTTTGGCCCATCTCCCATGGTTGAAACTAAGCCAAGAGAAAAACCTTGTCACCTTTGAGAGATAATTCCAGTCAGCCTCACCAGCTAATGGCCACTTAGTCTGTGCAGTCCCCTGTAGCTGCTGTGTGAGGCCTCAACTCCAATTAATGAAAATCAAATCTCTCTTTCATGACAATAGAAATTTCTCATAATAATATAAACTCTGGGCCTTTAAAACATCTTCTGTTATTTTGTAACAATGATTACTTTTAAGAATCAAAATGTATAACTGATAATGTGAAATAGGAAGAAAAGGTCTAAAGGGGTAGGGGAAAGGAAAGAAGGGAAAGAAAAAATATGAGAAAAAGGAAAAAATGGAAACAAATTCTTTGTAAATAGGGAAGGGTGGAAGGGGTGAAGGGAGGGCAGGGGAATGGAGAAAAAATAAGAACCAAGATACATCATGTAAAGGTACAAGATCCCAATGATGAATGTAACTGTATTGTATACCTAAAATGTACCAATAAACTTAATGAAAAAAATACATTTCCTTCCTTCAATTTTAATTTTTTCATTAGAGTTTAAGTTTAACACTGTAAAGCACTTCTCTGGAACTGGCATAATGGCACCCATTGTCTTTCTTGCACATGACCCTCTCCTCCTAAGCCCCCTACACATGCTGAGGGCAGGCTGGTACCTTTTCACCTTTGTTCTGTTCACCTTAACTCTGGGATATGATGAACATATGCCCAGATGCCCCCTACCTCCAGCTCCCTGGCTTCTTAGGTCCTTGACTTCTTTATCTCTAACAACCAAGGAGGGCCTTCTCTGTACCATACTAGATTTTGGCACACCCAAACACAGCCCATCCACACCCCTGCTCTGCTTCTTCCTTCTTTATCTTAGAGGTCAGTCATCCCAAGAAATCCTGGACCCCTTCCTTTCCAGTTAACTACTTTCTTGCCCACTGGATATATTCAATCAGCATTTTAATTTTCTTCTAACCATTAAAAAGGAAATAAGTGTGCTGTTAGGAGGTGGGACCTGGTTGGAGGTGGGTCGCTGGGGGTATGAACTGGAGGGCTATATTTTTGTCCCTGTATCCTCCTTTCCCTCTTTGCTTCCTGGCTGCCATGGGATGAGCAGTGCCTTGGAGGATGATAGGTTTAACTCTGAACGGGATGTTTGAAGGTCTGAGATGCCTGATGGACATGGAAATCAAAGTGTTGGAAGATGCACTTGTGAAGGAAAATGAAAAGGGTGAACAAAAAGGTAGGAGAAAAACTATGAGCACTGGTAACAGAGAAAGTATTTAAAGAAAACTAAGAAACAAAGGTTTTTAGTCTATAGCCTCCAACTCAAACCTTTCCTAGAAGCTTCAGACTCATAAATCAACACTTAGTGGCCATTTTCATGTGAACAAAAACATAGGTGAAACAGATTAAATATTTCCTTATGTAAAACTTGTGTCCTTGTGAATCAGGAATCAATTCCATTATTTTCTATTTGCACAGAAAACAGAGCCCTTGTAGATTCCTCCCCTTCTTTATTCCCTGCCACCAATTCTTTTATTTTTGCTTTCTGTTTGTTCCTTTCTTCTTTGCTCCTAGGTCTTAATATCTTAACACAATCTCCATATTTTCTCTAAAAAGGAAACACAAACATAACCTTCCCTCTTGCCCACACATTGACCCATGCTAGTGGTATTTTCATCCTAATCTCCTCTGAACTGCTCATATGGACTCAAGAAGAATGATTTGAGATGGCCTTGGACTCCTTTGCTAGGAAAGAAATGACTGACAGCAGAGTAGGAGCAGAGCATAGGAAAGGCAGTGTCTAACCACATAGGATCTGTGACTCTAAAGCCAAGATTCCCTGTTGGCTCCACCTCTTCTCCCCCACGACCTGCCCACTGAGATCACTGAGGAAATGGACTGGGTGAAATCAAATGAGTAGTTGTTAAAGAAAATGTCTGATGTGTGGAGATTAAAAGAACTCTTAAATATGTTTCTATTTGATTGGAACATCAAATTGCATCCTTGGAGTGTGCAACGGTTTGAATAATTCCCCAAAATGTATGTGTCGGAAACGCTTTCCAATGCAAGAGTCTTGAGAAATGGGACCTTTAAGAATTGATTGGATCAAGTGGGAGGGGTAGAAGAAAGGAAACAAGGGAATGGAATTAATATGAGAAAATGCAAAAATGGAAACAGCCTTTAAATAGGAAGAGGTGGAGGGGTTGAAGAGAGGGTAGGGAAATGGGGAAAAAAATAAGAACCAAGAGAGATTATGTAAAGGTACAAATTTCCAATGATGAATGTCATTATATTGTATACCTAAAATGTACCAATAAAATTAATTTTAAAAAGAGTTAATTGGATTGTGAGGGATGTGCTCTCAAGAATGACTTAATTCAGCCCTCTTACCAGGTGGTATCTTCTGCCACATTATGACACATCAGGGAGGCCCTTAGCAGAGGCAGCCCCTCAGTCTTAAACTTTCCAACCTTCAGAACTATGAGCCAAATAAACTTCTCTTGTTTACAAAATACCCAGCCTGTGGTATTATGTTTTAATAGCACAATATGGACTAACACAAAATATAAATTTCGAAAGGTCTGGGTCCCTGTAGAACATACATGTCCCCCATGGCAGCCTTATCATGCTTAGAGCCTTTGCCCCATACATAATAGGCACCTAGTCAATATTTATTCAATAAAGGGACATTTTGTTGGCAACTGATGTGCCACTTTGAAATGATCTAGCTTACAACATTATGATAAGGAGGTATAAAACAGTACTGTGATGCACTCACAGTGGCAAAACCAACCTGAATAATGACTGATGTCCTTGTCTTGATTCAAGTCATCATCCTCTCCCAATACCGCTTCCTTTCTTGGTTGATGTAAAGCCACACAAAGTAAATACTTCTTTTATGACAAAGAGCTCATTTGGAGAGAAAATGTCTCTTTCACATGGTTCCTTTCTCTAGAATGAATTTCTCGTTGCAGTAAGAAACTTATGACACTTGGCACCAGAAGTGATAGAGCTTCAGAATAATAATAAGTTTGAATAAGTGTATAGTTAGATCAGTGGTCAACAGATTTAGAGAAAATGTGTATTACTTATCATTATGGCAGAAACTTATTGTTTGCCAATTTGCAAAGGATTTTACTTACAGCCCTTTAGTTCTTGGCAGTTTACACCATGAACGTAAATATGATGTTCAATGATATGGCCTCCCAATGATAGATGTTAGAATACTGGCTTGATTCACCATCAATCTGACCTAATGCAATGAGCTATTTTAACTCTAGCACTATAAAGAAATTAGGAATGACTTATCATGTAAATTGTAAGTGCACTCAGTTTAGACAAACCATCCTTGAGTCTCTCGTGAAGAATAAATATGATCCTTTTCATATTTTGCTCCAGGCCCTCTAAACCAGCTGTGTGCACACATGTATGCATGTGTCTGTAGCCATGTACAGCTTTCCTTTCCACATAAATAAGAATGAAAATAAATGGAGCAGCTGCCTGTATTTCCCAGATGTATGATCTTGAAGGTAGTCTTGCAGTTTCCACATTACTCCCAGCATGTCATCTGCTTCTAAGTTGGTGTGGACATCTCAAAACAAAACTAATTTCTTGTTTTCTCCAAAAAGAAACTTGATTGCAAAAATGAAAATGTCAAGTAAAGCCAAAGAGCTATGATAAGCAAAACATCAAAATGAAATAAAAAACAGCATGCTTAGAAATCACGGATCCAGGCACCTAAGATAGAACCTTCAAGCTCTCTTTTCTAATTCACTAGGGATATAAAATATTCCAAGCTGAATTTTGAAATTACTCTTACACCCCACTGTATTTAAACAAATTCATGGAATGGGATGCATAGCTCCTCTATGGAGGGAATTAAGGAGAATATTTTTATTGTGAATATAAAATCATACATCGGGGAGGTCATTGAATGAATGAAATTAATGGCTGTATCAGTTAACAAAATCACTTAATTTGGGGCCGGGGATTTAGCTCAGTAGTTTCGCCGCCTGCTGCGCAAGTGCAAGGACCCGAGTTCAATGCCTGGTACCAAAAAACCCACAAAAAACAAACAAACAAACAAAAAACCAAAATCACTTAATTAAATAAAAAGCAAACAATAAACCTGAACTTCCTGAAAATCAGTCAATTCCCAATGCTTGGGGGTAGTTGTCCTGAGAGCCACCATGGCATTCCTAGTAAACAGAACATTTTTATTACCTGATCAAGATAAAATAAGACTTCAGCACAACAAACAATAATGGATTTAGTGCATGTGGCTTAGAGGGAGAATTCAAGCCCATTTAGGATAAGTGACAAGGGTATGTGAGCACAGCTGAACCTCAGGACAGTCATTATACTCTGTCTTCCTCATCCTGCGAGTGGACCTCAGCAAGGCTGTATTAGAGCCTGTTAGGAATCTTATTCTCATCATCAAGGATTCCTGGGCCTCAGCTGATCTGCTTGTTTATAGTCTGTTCTGATGCAAGCAATTGGATGACAGAGGAAATGGAAACATTTCCATGACAACAGTGCTTTATTAAGAGAAGAAAATGCTAGAATTCTTTTTATGACCAGAATGTTCTGAAATGAAAAATTGGCTAAAGAAAAAGGTTACCCAATACTTTTGGTTATTTTTTTTAGTTTTTTCTAACCCAAATAGTGTTTCAATGATTTAGTTAAAATTGAGGACTAATAGCCAAGACTCTTGGATCCTCATTAAATATATAATTTAATTATATTTTTCATTTTGCCAGCAGAAAATAAAGATCATCATAATAATGTCATGTAGAAGCAGTTTTTAAGATTAATTAGTTCATGTTTGTAAAGTATGCTTTGAGGTAGTAAAATGAAAAAATATTGCTAGATCTTATAATATCTATCAATTTTGTTTTTAAAAAAATCTAATGTACTCTGTCCCAATTATGTATGAAATTTATGTACTTTTGCTCTTGTTTCTAAAACTTAATAGCCATAAGGTAATTTTGAATAGATTTTATTAGTATCTCTTTAACCATAATTTAGAAAACATACACACAGACATACAGAGCCTATAAGCCACAAAGATACAAGACACAGTGAGCTTTCCAGGGATGTGGCCAGAATTCTACCTCTGATTCCATTTCTTGCTTCTGTTCCCATTTTTCACTGATTTAGAACACGAGTTTTCCAATGCAGTTCCAAATTTGACCTTCTGGTTAAATATTCAGATAAACAGAGAAACATCATATAACATATTTGAAGTACTAATTTTCTAAAAATAAAATTGAGTAGAAATAACAGTAAATTATAATGCATAATGAATAATCCATTATTTATACTGACATAAATAATGCATTATTTATATTTACAATTTATATTGACAATTTGGAAAGTATTCTTGGGTAATAATTCATATTAACCATCTTTATATTCTACTATGCACTTATAGATATTAAATAGAATGCATAGTCAAAGAAAGTTCACTTTTCTTTTTTATTTTTGTGTCTTATTTATTTCAGTACCACCAGATAGAAAAATCTCAACATAGGGAATTTAATAATTTAAAAATTAAACAGTACCAGCCACAATCATTCTATGCAGGATATAGCATTTTACATATAAGGAAACTGGGGCCCAGAGAAATTAAGGAGCTAGCTCAAGGTCTCACAGCCCCAGTTAGAGCCCACACAAATCTGCCTTACTGCCTCTTCACAGTCCACACCATGAATGTTTCTGTTTGTGTCTTGTCGGTACAGTACAGTGACTACATTCAGGGATGTGTACACACATTCCCCAACATTTCATTGAGCTTATGTGCCCAGCACCAAAGGTGTCCATGTATGGCTACCAGAGTATGGCTACCGCCATGTATATGGTCCCATGGTGATATCTCAATGCTGAGAGGCCTCCTATCCTTCAAGGCTGGATTTTTCTATTCATGATGGGACCCTCACTTTCCTTTGGGTTCCTTGACAGGCTGGCTCTTCCAAAATTGATGATGATACTGTCATCCAGACTTACAGCCCCCTGTGGCTCTCCTACCTAAGATCTTGTGCTCAATGACAAAAACAAAACACCCCAGGTCCTTAATATTACCATCTCCATCAGGATCTCACAGCCCAGGATTAGGTCTTAGCTCCTGTCCCCCTCTTTGGTCTCTGCCTGCCCCACTCCCTCACTCTTCCAATAGTCCAAGTACCAGAGACTCTCAGTTTGCCACTGTCACAAACTCAGGCCCAGCTATTTTTCATCTCAGAGATGAGCTAGGTGGACAAAGTGGGGAATGGGTTGGGGTGACTGAGGTTGGAGTAGTGCCTCAGGCTGTGTCAGAGCTGAAAGAGTATGAATGTTGCTCACAAACAGGGTGGGGGGAAGAATCAATAAGATGTGTAAAGTTCGGGAAAAGCACAACTCATAAAAAAACAAAGTTGACACATGCCTGAGGACCATCTCTTTATCCCCGAGTATTGCCAGTCATGGATCTCTAACTAAGTAAGTAGGTAGACAGTTACTGCACAAAGACGAGGCCCTTCACAACTTCCTTTCCTACACTTTAAGAAAGTGATATCGTGGAAGAGGAGGGAGAGGTAGCGGAGAGGAATCTGGACCCCAACTTAGTAATAGGTATTTCTTTTCTGTAGACAGCTACTGTATTTTGAGAATCAAAAAATCACTGTATATGTTTGAAAGATAAGTGAAACATCCTTTCCGAAGAATGACATAGACTATTTACAACCTTGACTTGCCCATACAATATAGGAGGTATGGTCTCCGTACCTCACATAGGTACATCCAGCCTCCACATGGGAAGAAGGTGTAGCACACTGGTGACTGAAGACTGATGTGGGGGCAGTGTGAACTTGGTCACCTCATTTCACTGAGTTTATCAAATATTTGTTGAGTGCTTGGGACTGGGAAGTGTAGGAAATGTAAAGGTGAACTAGATAAGTTTCTACTCGTATTTTTCTGATTCCCAGTTTTCTCATTTCAGTTGAAGACCTTCCTTATTTTAAGAATGTATGATTAAAAGGTCCTCTATTTAAGAGTGAGGAAAAGTTAAGGAGGTGTGCTCTCAAAGGCATCTATTGCACTTCGATACTCAAGCAGTGGTTAACTTAAATCTTGAATAAACTTTTAATAATCTGGGCCTTGGTTTTCCCATCTGTAAATGGGGAGAATAACATTTCTCCTAACATCATCTGGAAATATGCTTTGTCAAGCCTAACTGCTATAAGGATTTTCTCCACAATGACAAGAGGTGAGATCAATGATCGTCAGTTCTCAGACTTGACAGTATGTTAAAATAAATTGGAAAAACTCAAAGAATACCAACACTACCAGCCTACCTCTAGAATACAGTGATACCTCAGTTCATGAACTCAATTCTTTCCACTATTCTGGTTGCAAACAAAATTGGATAGGAACTAAATCAAATTCAATGGTTAGGTTCAATGTTGACCTTATGGAGAAAAATTTAATTCAGTTCTCATCCAATCTGGTTTGCGACCAGAATCATGGAAAGAATTAAATTCATGAACCAAGGTACTGGTGTGGGGCCTGAACATCTGAGTGTTTGAAACATCTCTAGGTGATTCTCACATGCAGTTAGGTTAGAATAGCTTCTGTCAATTAATTTTATTTTTATTTATTTATTTTTATTTATTTTCTTAAATTCTTTTATTGGTACATTTTAGGTACACAACACAATTACATTTCTCATTGGGAATTGTACCTTTACATAATGCATCTTGGTTCTTATTTTTTCCCCATTCCTAGCCCTCCCTTCACCCCCTCCACCCTTCCCTATTTACAAAGACTTTATTTCCACTTTTTCCATTTCTCAGCATTTTTCCTTTCCCTTCTTTCTTTTCCCCTGCCCCTCCCACTACCACTACCCCTTTGGACCTTTTCTTCCTATTTTGCATTATCGATTATTCATTCTAATCATTGGTACATTTTAGGTATACAATATAATGACATTCATCATTAGAAATTTGCACCTTTACATAATCTCTCTTGGTTCTTATTTTTCACCGTTGCCCAGCCCTCCCTTCAACCCCTCCATTCCTCCCTATTTACAAAGATTTTGTTCCTATTTTTCCATTTTCTCATATTAATCCCATTCCTTTCTATCCTTTCCCCTGGCCCTCCCACTTCCTTCCCCTTTGCCCCTTTTCTTCCTATTTCACATTACCTATTATACATTTTAGTCCTTATTTACACTTTTAGTTTCTCACACCAGAGAAACTATTCAGTATTTACACATGTGTGTCCTATTTATCTCACTTAAGAGTATTGCCTCAATGTGCATCCACTTAGCTATAAATGTCTCTAATTTCTCATTTTTTATGGCTGAATAGTACTCCATTTTATAAAAAAAACCACATTTTCTTTATCCAGTCTCCAGCTGATGGGCATTTGGGCTGTTTCCAAGTTTTAGCTATCACAAACTGTGCTGCTATGAACATGAGCACACATATATCACTGTGGCATGATTCTTTTAATTCTTTGGGGAAGATCCCCAGGAGTGGAACAGTGGGGTCAAATGGGACTTCCAGTCCTAGTTCTTTGAGGTATCTCCATACTGATTTCCACAGTGCTTGCACCAGTCTACACTCCCACCAGCAGTGGAGCAGGGTTCCTCTTTCCCCACACCCCCACCAGCATTTGTTATTGGTTGATTTCATGATTGCAGCCATTCTTTCTGGAGTGAGGTGGAATCTCAGCATTGTTTTCATTTGCATCTCTCGAATGACCAGTGATGTTGAACATTTTTTCATGTATTTATTTGCTATTTCTACTTCTAATTTTAAAGACATCTACTTCTAGACTTTGATGGTTTGAATATGATGATTCCTTCATTTAAATCAGGATCTTTTAAAAGTTATGCAAATAAACACATGCATGCCACTTCTCCCTTCAGCTATGATTGACAGCACACTGGCAGTTATGGTCACAGGCACATGCTGGCGGACACAGTGCAGAGGGGCACTGGATGTTTTCATTTTTGTTTTGTTTTGTTGTGTTGTACTTTGTTTTGTTGCAGCTTATTTCCACTCACCTAACTCCACACTCCAGCTTCAATGTAGGGAAGTGTTACCCATTTCTCTTTTTGGCTTTAGACTTGGGATAGAAAAGCTGGTCTGAAGTGTACTCGAGGACCAGACTTAGTTTCATAATATGCCTGCCTTGTGCATCTCATGACATACAACCTAGTGAAAGGTGGTAATACACAGCGATGGCCACATTTGCATGAAGATGAATCAGGTCAGCAGCAGTGAAATCAATCCAAACCTAGGTCTGTAATTTATTAGACCTTCTGGAAGGCTCATGTACAAGCAGCCACAGTATGTCTAACTTGCACTTCGAGTAATTTGGATTTTATTCCGCAAATGCATGATTGCATGATTCTCTGCCTAAGAGATTGATTTCCTTCCTGGTATTCCTCAAGACACTTTCTGTCTTTGCTCTGGTGACTTTCATAAACATTTATAATGCATTTCACTCAATGTAAATCAAATGGCAAGACCTGATGGGATGTGAAAAGCCTTTTGCTCCTTCCAAAACTCTGTGTACATTTGCTCTGGTTAAGTGCTAAAGTAACATGCTGTTGAACAAAAACAGTAACAGTCAAGGTGCAGTGAGGAGGTCTTTTCTTGTTTTCATCAGAACACCATGTCACACATGTTTTAGGAAATAAGAAAAGCAAAAACACTGACATATTTTACCTTTTCTAATGGTCTCTGGCCAATATTTTTTTTTTTCCTATGCATTCTTCATGAGTAACCCAAAAAGGATAGCAGAAATAGTTCGAGCTTAAATTCATCACATTCTTACCACATACTTGGCACTGTGTGAAAAACTCTATGGATCTGCTCTTTTGTAATCTTTACTATACACCCACAAATGTGTGTAGTTATTGTCTGCATTTTACAGAGAACAAACCTGAAGTTCAAAAGGTTAGGTTTTTTCACCTGGCCTATTTCCATGCTTATGTGCTTAGGAATTATTCATTAAGCCAAGTCTAACAAGAGAGGCCACATTATGCTTGTGATCTCTTAAAATATGGAAATACATATCCATTCATTCAACAAATGTTTGGTGAGTACCTAACATGTGTCCGATCATATACTAAGATCTGAGGATAAGAAGTTGACATGGCTTCTGCTTCCTAGAGATGGCAATCTAATTGGGAAGATAGAAACTCCATAATAGATACAGAATAGATACTACTTAAATTAAACTGTGGAAAAAAGTCAAGAAGAGAAATAGAGTGAGAAGCTGATAGTGGTGAGTATAAATTGCAGAGGGAGAAAGTAGGGTCAGTTCACAATGAGTGCTTATTACAGGCCAGGTATTATTCTAAGCTCTTTGTCATTTGTGTATGAATCAAAAAATACAGTTACTGGGCTGGGGATTTAGCTCAGTGGTTCTGCTGCCTGCCTTGCAAGCGCAAGGTCCTGAGTTCAATCCCTGGTACCAAAAAAAAAAAAAAAAAAACAACACCCAAAACAAAAAAAGCAGTTACTGCTTGAATTTAAAACATTATTACAGAGTCAGAGGCCTGCCCAGAAACCACTGATAAGTGCATGCAGGCCCCAGCCAGAAGCCTGCTTAGACTTCAGTGACTCAGGGGCACAGCCACCAGCCAAATGCCCTCCTGGACAACAGCTGTGCAGGCATGCATGCTCCAGCCAGAGGCCCACCCAGATACCATCCCTAAGCATGTGCAGGACCAGCCAAAAACCCCACCTAGACAACAGTGCAGTGCAGGAACCCAGAAGGCCATCATTCTAAACCCAGGAATTGGTACAGTGGCGAGCAGCAGACAGAAGGCCTCTCTGAGGCTTGCTGAGAATTGAAGACCACTGGGTGAGAAAAGAGTCACCTTAACAAAGGCACAGCAGACTGCATCTGTTGAAATGAGAAGACACCTAAACAGGACTCAAAACCAGACTTTCAGATCACCAAAGGTAACCCCAGGGAACAATGAGATGGAACAATCTGATACTCAAACACCTGGACTCCCTGAACTGGCAATGAAAGAGGATCTGGAAAAAATAAAATCAGAAATAATTTCTCAGATAACAACAGAGATTGTGTCCATAGTGAAAGACATGATTAATAACTTTAGCACAGACACAGATAAAAAAAATAGAGGAGCTGAGGAACATGATGGAATCCCAACATAAGAAACAAATGGAATCCACAAAGCAGATGCAAACAGATTTCCAGGGGGGATTTAGCTCAGTGGTTTTGATGCCTGCTGCGCAAGCGCAAGGACCAGAGTTTGATCCCCGGTACCAAAAAAAAGTCCATTGAAAGTTTATCCAGCAGAATGAACCAATATGAGGACAGAATATCAGATATAGAAGACAGGATTGAGATTAGTGACCAGGAAAAGAAAGATTTCTTAAAAATAGTAAGGGACCTTGAGAAATCAATCCAGCAGCCACTAGATGATGCAAAGAAGAATGATATAAGACTGATCAGAGTCAATGAAGAAACAGGAGAGAGTGCAGACAACATAAAAAAAAAAACTTTTCACAGAAGTAATGGCAGAAAACTTCCTAAGCAGGGGAAAACAATTTGATATACAGATAAGTGAGGCATATAGGACTCCAACTAGCTGTGATCAAAAAAAAAAAAATCTACACCTAAGCATATAATAGTCAAGATTCCAGAAAACCAACAGAAGAACAAAATACTACAAGCAGAGAAAAGAAACAAGTCACATACAAAGGAAATCCCATCAGAATAACAGCAGGCTTCTCAAAACAAATCCTCAAGTCAAGAAGAGCCTGAAGTGAATTATTTCTAGCCCTAAAAGAAAACAACCTCCAACTCAGATTGATGTACCCTGCAAAACTATCTTTCAAAATTGATGGAGAAATAAGATACTTTCATGAAAAAGAACTTCATGAATACCAAACCAGTACTCCATGAATACCAAACCAGTACTCCAAAAACTTTTAAACAATATCTTAAGAAAGGACAATGAGGGTAACAACCCCGTGAAGCCCAGCTGAATGAATCCATCAGTCAAGAAAAGAAATTATATTGGAGGATGGAGAATCCAACAACAGGAAAAGGTCATAACAAGGATAAGTCAATACATATAAGTTATAACCATCAATGTTAATGGTCTCATTTCACCAATAAAAAGAAATAGACTGGCAGAATGGGTCAAGAAGTAAGATCCAACAATATGCTATAGACAAGAAACACACTCAATTCAAAAAGAAACTGATAGACTGAAAATTAAAGGGAGTAAAACAATACTCCATGTGAAAGGAACCCCCCCAAAAGCAGGAGTAGCTATCCTATTTGCAGATAAAATGAATTTCAAAACAATACTAATTTAGAGAGACAAAAGAAGGCCATTACATCCTTGTAAAGGAAACAATCCAAGAGGAAGAGATGACAATCGTAAATATATATGCACCAAATACTAGTGCACCCAACTATATAAAACAAATATTAATGGACATGAAAAATCAAATAAGCACTAATACAATAGTAGTGGGGGACCTCAATACCCCACTGTCACAAATAGATCAACTACACACACACACACACCAAAAACCGAAATACTAGAACTCAACCAAAGTCTTGAACAAATGGACTGATGTTTACATTTTAGTCCTTATCTACACTTTCAGTTTCTCACACCAGAGAAACTATTCGGTATTTATACATGTGTGCCCTATTTATCTCACTTAAGAGTATCGTATAATAGGTAATGTGAAATAGGAAGAAAAGGGGCAAAGGGGAAGGAAGTGGGAGGGCTAGGGGAAAGGATAGAAAGGAATGGAATTAATATGAGAAAATGGAAAAATAGGAACAAAATCTTTGTAAATAGGGAGGAATGGAGGGGTTGAAGGGAGGGCTGGGCAAGGGTGAAAAATAAGAACCAAGAGAGACTATGTAAAGGTGCAAATTTCCAATGATGAATGTCATTATATTGTATACCTAAAATGTACCAATGATTAGAATGAATACTCGATAATGCAAAATAGGAAGAAAAGGTCCAAAGGGGTAGTGGTAGTGGGAGGGGCAGCGGAAAGGAAAGAAGAGAAAGGAAAAATGCTGAGAAATGGAAAAAATGGAAATAAAGTCTTTGTAAATAGGGAAGGGTGGAGGGGGTGAAGGGAGGGCTAGGAATGGGGAAAAAATTAGAACCAAGATGCATTATGTAAAGGTACAATTCCCAATGAGAAATGTAATTGTGTTGTGTACCTAAAATGTACCAATAAAAGAATTTAACAAAACGAAAAAAACCACCACCACCACCACCAACAACAAAAACTAGATGTTTACAGAGTGTTCCACCGGACAAAATCAGAATACACATTCTTTTCAGGTGCACATGGGTCATTCTCCAAAATAGACCACATACTTGCTCATAGAACATGTTTAAGTAAATGCAAAAGAATTGAAGTTATCCCCTGTATATTATCAGATAATAGCATGATAAAATTGGAAATCAATAGCAAAAGAAACCACAAGAATTACATAAATACATGGAAATTGAACAACACACTCCTGAACAACCAATGGTTCACAGAGGAAGTTGAAGAAATCAGACAGTTTCTACAGTTAAACGACAATGCCAGTTACAACGTATTGGAACCTATGGGACACAATGAAAGCAGATATTAGGGAAATTCACAGCAGTGAATACTAATATTAGGTAAACAGAGTGAGCTCAAATAAACAACCTAATGCTGAACCTCAAGCTTGTAGAAAAAGAAGAGCAGGACAAACACAAAGCTCACATAAGGAAGGAAATTATAATGATCAGGGCAGAAATCAATGCAATGGAGACTAAGAGAATGACAAAAAAATCAGTGAAGCAAAGAGTTAGTTCTTTGAAAGAATAAAATTGACAAACCCTTAGCCAACCTTATCAAAAAAAGGAAAGAAAAGGCCCAAATCCATGCAAATAGGAATGAAAGGGATGAAATTACAATGGACCCAGCAGAAATCCAGAGGATCATCAATACCTACCTTGAGAACCTATACCAATAAGATGGAAAATACAGAAGAAATGGACAGATTTCTAGATACACATGAATTACCAAAGTTGAACGAAGAAGACCTAAGAACTCTAAACATCCCAATACAATCAACAAAATTGAAGATGTAATTAAAAACTTACCAAGTAAGAAAAGCCAGGGTCCTGATGGCTTCACTGCTGAATTCTACAAGACATTTTCAGAAGAACTATTGACACTACTGTTTAAACTCTTCAATGAAATTGAAAGGGAAGCAATACTCCCAGATTCATTCCTGAAAGCAAGGATCACCTTGATCCCCAAAGCAGAGAAAGACCCAATTGAAAAAGAGAACTATTGGCCAGCTCCCTAATGAATACAGATGCAAAAATCCTCAATAAGATACTGGCAAGCAGAAGCTGTACTAGGAAATAAGTCATCTCACAAATCTCCAGCCCAAAATCACAAAAATTCTGAACAGTTCAGAAAAGCTCTAGCTATGAGCTTATTTAAAAAATTGTCCCAGACTTGGAAGAACCAAATATAAATATCAGAGAGCCTTACTTTCATCATAGGCTCAAGCAATTCTCTCAAAATTTCCTAAGGAAAAATTCAGAGATCACAGAAAATAAATAAAGACAGATGAAAGGAAACCAGGTCCCAAGAGGGAGAGAAAACAAATAGAAAAAACTGGGGGCAGAGCAGACCCCAAAATTTTCAGATATTGAAATTACTCCAAAGAAATTATTTTTTAAAATACTAAGGAATGAGATCGGGGTGCATCTCAGTGGTAGAGCACTACTTAGCCTGCCCAGACCCTGGGTTTCATCCCCAGCACCACCACCACAAGAACCAATCCAAACCAAATCAAACCAAATCACTAAGCCTATTAGATAGAAACAAAAATCCACAAACAGAAAAGCTTGAAAATATTTTCAGGGAATATAAAACAAAAACAACAAAAGAGAACAGATCTAACAATTGGAACCTCCAGAAAAAAGAAATTCAATGATTGAAGTGAAAAACCTGTTGGACACATTAAACATTGTATTAAATGTGGGTGATGAAATTTTATAGAATGCAGCAGAGAGATGAAAAATAAAAGGGGATATTAAAAGACACAAAAGACAGAGTTTAAAAGTCCCATAATTGTCGAATCAAATTTTAGAAGAGAGGAGAGCAAGGTTGGGCTAAAATATGGAAACTAAGTTTTATTTTGAGGCCAATAACAAACCATGAAAGCATTTACATTGGGCATCCATGAGAAGTATTACAAAAGATGCTGCCATTTGCCCATGTTCAAGGGTATTTGGCTAAGCGGGCTGAAATATAGGCTGTGTCCTATTTAGCAGGCTGATGAGAGATTGCATCTGCCTGAAGGAAAGGAAGCTTTTCTGGTTGTTGTTGTTGTTTTTATTGAAGTACAAATAAAACATGTACACAAACAATCTATTTTCTTTGCTGTGCACCCTAGCCTTGGAATTGAGCTGCTCTGCCCACTGAGGCTTTGTGGTTCTTAGAGGGAGCATCCTGAGCAATCTCAGCACATTAAGCTCTGCTGTGGATCAGCAGCACTTCCAGCTCCTTGGCGCTGTGGACTGGGGACTTCTGACAGCATGTGCTTTCTTTTCTGGTTGTTCTCATCACCAATGTTGGGCATTGGCATCTGGCTCCTAAATGTTCTTCACACCCTGTTGTCAATATCTCTGGGTTTCTGCTAGATGTGTTCAACTTTGACACAGTGATCTTACAAGTGCCTGATGAACTTCTTGTTCTACTTTTTTTTTTTGGTACTGGGGATCGAACTTGGGACCTTGAGCTTTCGAGGCAGGTGGCAGAACCACTGAGCTAAATCCCCAGCCCTCTTGTTCTACTTTTGGATAGTCTTTGGATTCATGAATGTTCTGAGGGCAGCTGTGGTGCCAGGGGTGAGGAAGTCAGATGGAAACTGTAGAGGTGTAGATGGTCAATAGTTAAGGCTCAATGACTAGGAGACACTACATGGCTCGTGACAGCGCCGGATCTCTCATGATAGGCTTCAAGTTTTGCTTTTTGGAAGTAGAACAGAGAATGGCTTTCTCAAAGCAAAGTGATATAAAATCAGTTTTTATTCTCTTGTGCCAAAGGTCAGACTTCCACACATTTTTTTCTCCATATGCAGGCAGAAGGTCACCCTAATAAGAAACAACACACACACCCATGTTTATTTGTTTCACATTAAATCGATTGCAACCAATTTTAATTTTTTAAAAATCTGGATTCTACCTTATGCAGAGTTCAACTATTTTTCCCTTTAGTAGTCCTTTTTTCTCTTTTTTTATCCATTTTGGGGTGGAAAAGGGAACTTCATCTTTTTCATCTTTGAAGTATGTAATGGAATAAGCACATCTCTTTGCATTCTAAAGCATGAGGGGTATTCTCTTTAATTTACCACACAAAAAATATAGTCATGACTTTGTTCATAACTTTGATATTATCTTAAGTCCCTAACCAAAAGAGTAATTCAATGTCTTATCAACTGACATGTATTATGTAAGTTATAGTGAATAAGGGATGGTGGTTGGTTCATAGCTCATATTGAAATATTATTAAAGAAGGGCAATTAAAGTCAAAATAATGTACAACTTGAAGAATAGGAATTAGAACTAGACAAGAAAGACAGACATTTATTTGGTGATAATTATACTGAAGGGAAATAAGGTTGGAAGTTGGTGTAGATTTTAGTGTTTATTTGGAAGTGGGAGCCAAGATCTGAGTAAGAATTGTGTATGGCCTTTGTAGTTGGACGTGAAGCTGGGAGGGAGAGAGGCATTAAATCTGATATGGGTCTTGAGAGAAGAGCTTGAGAAATGTCTCCTGAGCTAGCCACTGAGAGAAAACCAAAGTTACCCAAAATATTCGGGTCATCTTCTGTAAAACACCGGGGAGCCAGCACCAGCTCCTGAGATCAAAAGGAGCCAAGTATTTGAATGCCAGAGAACTACTGTCAGGAAATTACAGTACCTTATTTGCTGAAAATCAGGACATATTTAGAGTATTTTGTGGAGACTGCAGGGAAGGGTTGATGTTTCTACTGAAGAAGGCATAGTAAATTGAATTAATTACATAGCACCACTAATACTAATTAAAGATGTGCAATGCTTCATTGGTATTTTCTTATTTAGTATGTGCTCAGCTGCTCATTTGGCTTCAATGAACACAGAAAATATTAATAAAGGCTTTCATAGACTCACTTTAAACTTTGGAATCCAATTCTATTACCATACAGCTGAAAGTGCTTCATTTCCTAACTTTCCTTTTATGGGAAAATTCTGAATTGTACTCCTTTTGTTGAGTGATAGCATTGCCTTTACATTTTCAAAGAAGAGCTTGTTAGAAATGTCACTAGCATATTTCTAAGCAGAGTTTTCTCGCTCTTCTCACTTTCTGAGAAACAACAAAAGCATGAGCCAAAACTACAATCCTTGGGTTTCATGCCAAGCGACGGAGAAACAATAATGACTATGTCACAAAAGCCTTTTTTAAAAAAGAGGTAGCACTGAAAGGAAGATATACACATAAATAAGTCACATAATTCAATATAGTAAGCATTCAAGTAGATGATTATATAATTTATAGTTGTAGCACAATGGAAATAATACTTTATTCATTTAAAAGTATTTACTAAATAACTGCCGTTTCTAAAACACTATGTTAGGCATTGAATGTGATGAAGGAATAAGAAAAAAATTCTTGCATCTTTTCTTTGTGGAGGGGTGGCAACAAGCTAGTAAAGACATTTCTTTTAAGGTATCAGAAAGATTACTTATGCTTAACAGCTTCCTAACACAGATCTCACTACCTAGGGCCTTGAGATTGAGGAAAGAGACAGAAAAGAATGGCATCTGGCCACTCTTTCATCCCAGGGAAATCTGCTTCTCTGGGAACGAAGATGTGTGGATATGTTGGGTCTGGCAGCTTTTATCTCTGGTGTACCAGAGCATTGCAAGGACACATAGCCAAATTACATCTGCTTTTATCAGAGCTCGCTAGCTGGGCATTTGGCAAATATTTAACCAACAGGTTTGCATTTTACCAGCAGTATAGTTATTATAATCTCTCTTTTCTGTCAGACTCATGGATCAGAGGTCAATAGTAGCTTTGAGACTAGTTATTAATTTATACAATCAAATATTCCTTGGTCTTTATCAAACATAGATGCCATTCCTCATCCAAACTAACTTCTATGAGGTAGCTGCTACCTGGAGAAAAGAATTCTTGTAAGCCCTACTGTACAAGAGAATTTTAACAACAATGTGTGTATTGCTGGCATCTGATTTCATTCAACACCAAGATTAATTGCCTTTCAAAGAATATGTTGACTTTGCCACTACTTTAGTCAGTATTTACTTTGGAACCAATAATGAGAACGAAGACTTTAAAGGTGAAGTACAAAGCCTGCAGATTAAAGGAGCTTCAGACAGACAGGAACTAAAATAGTAAGGAGGAAACAGAAAAAGCACATGTTGCTTTTTAGAGGCAACCGTTTTGCTTTTGAAACTCAAGTCAGGATTCTTGGTGAAGCCAACACCGGCCTGAATCTCAGGATTTTCTCAGAAGGAAAAATTAGGTTTGGCTGCCCAATTCAATGAATTGTGCAATGGATACAGTTTCTTCCCAGAGAAGGGGAGTCAATGGGAGTAACATTTGTGATTAATAGCATTCATGAAGCATACCAAATGTGTGGTATGCATGCCACTCCACATGCATCACACAAACTTTCCTACAGACTTTAGACTGGAAAAAACCTCTCTGCCTGCAGCTCATTATAACAGCCTGTTAACCATAGTCTCAGCTTCTACTTGGGGAAATTGATACTCAGAAAGCTTCAAACAAACAAGGACCATGCAAGGAACTGTAGATCCCCAAGCTGCTCTGCTCCATAATCCTTACTGTAGCCCATTGCTGTATTTATGAATGGAGAAATACTGTAAACTGTGCTTCTCAAATATTACCTGCATCCAAGTCCCCTGAGGGTCTTATGAAAATGAAGATTTGATTCTGCAGGTCTGGCACGCACCCCAGATTTTTGCATTTCTGACATACTTTTGGCCTTGCCAGTACTGTTGGTTCATGACCTTGAGTGAGAAGGCTGCCTGTGATTATGTTTTCTATATTGTGCTTGCCTGCTCAGTACCTTCCAGATCTCACTGGGCATACATTTCAAAATAATTATAACCTTATACTAAATATTAAATCTGATGTCATTCATTGTGTTGTGAAGTAATGCTCAAGAGATTCACACATAGGCCATCTTCTTACAAAAACTTTACAGTATCTTTAGATGATTTTTCTTCAACATCATCCCCATCACTGTTGAGACACGTGCCGGGACTAAGGATGAAAGTGCGGCAGATAAAAAAATACAGGGAGGAGGTGGGCCCGAGATTTAGCTCAGGGGTGCCACCGGCTGCCTTGCAAGTGCAAGATCCTGAGTTCAATCCCTGGTACAAAAAAAAAAAAAAAAATATATATATATATATATATATATATATATATAGAGAGAGAGAGAGAGAGAGAGAGAGAGAGAGAGAGAGAGAGAGAGAGATTATCAACAGTTGTAACAAAACCTTTTAAATATATGTTGGGTCCACCCTGAGATGTGTTTTTCAGGGATGCAGTAGAGAACAGTAGCTATTGGGTGGGACGGGACTCAGGATTCCTGGATTGCAGTTTCTCTGCCTCTCCCATGCAGCCATGCAGGGCAAGGCTCCAGCCCTCCAAGTCTCATGTTGCAGACCTGTAAAGAGAATGGTTGGAAAAGATGATCCAGAATGACTTCTAAATTCTGAATTTGTATAGTTGGCAATGATTAGCATCTTTCATCTAGATGAAAATATGATGAAACCTTTTACCAAAGAAACAGAAAGCTGTCTTTTCCACATGGATAACCAGGAAGATTTTAATGAAAATGACCAGCAACATGAGCCAGTTAGTTGCCTCTCTCAGTTTGCTTGTTGCTACATCAGAGTTATGGGTTAGGAGACAATACACAGGTTGTATAATGTTGAGCAAGTTACCGCACCTGAGGCTCTATTTCATCACCTATGAAATGATGGGATTGATGCTTTACATCTGTTTTGGTGGTAATGACCCATATAATACATGGAAACAGTTATAAAATTCTTGAATCTAGATTTCCTTTCTCATTAGTCCCCATCTTTACCCACAGTGAAGGGACTGGGCCCCTAACCACACCCTCTATTTCATAGGTGTAGTAATTATAAACTCCTATGGAACAAAGGCATGTATACTCTTCTGGCCTTCTTTCCATGGCCTTTGTACAATGAATGAATGAGTGAATGAGACATTGTCACAACAGGGTGCAGAGGAGACAGACTCACTGAGGTCAGTGCAGCCAGATTTCTCCAGGAGCTGGAACCAAGGTCTCCAGCTCATTTTGCAGAAGCTATTGGCTGGCTGGAGGGATTGTGGAAGGTATTTTCAGCCCCTGAAGTCTTTTTTTCTTTGTTCAGAAATCAAACCTAGGCTTAATGCATGCTAGGCAAGCACTTCACCCTTGAGCTACATCCCCAGCCCAGCCTCTGAACTCTTAAGGTACCCAAGTTGTCTGAAAACAAGATGAGTCAAGAAAGGGTGTTATTAGCAAAGCCACGAAGGTGCTGTGAACCCTGGGAGGGAAGAAAATGAGCAAATTTGGGATCCTCTTTAGTTTTCATTTCAATCCTAATGCCAAGTTTTAATTTGAGTTGGGAATTGAGTTTAATCAGAAGCATTTCCACAGTGAGCAGAGCTTGTGAAATTAGAACTCATAAGCAGATGCTTCACTTGGTAAACTTGGTAAAACCTAATCTTGTAGGGAGCCTATGACCAACTGGGAATTGTGGGCAGATATAATTAATAGAATCATAGATGTCAAAATAGGAAGGCTCCTCATCAGTTACCCCTACCCTTTGTTTTGTGCTCTTCTCAAAGGCAAACTTGGCATGTAGAGGAGGGAAAGAAGAATTCACTACACCAGCTTGGGAAGCCACTGCCATCAGAATTATGCTGGCTCTGGGAAAATGCAGAGATCAGTTCTAGGATAGCATTTATTAAGAATGCACACTCTTAAGCTGGGTATAGTGGCACACATCTATAATCCCAACACTTGGGAGGCTAAGGTGTGAGAATCGTGAGTTTGAGGCCAGTTTGGGCTACATGAGGAGAACTTGTCTCCAAAAAAGAAAAGAAGCATATTTTTAGGCCCCTTCATGTCCATATTCTGCTTTTGTAGCAGAGCTGGATTTTTACCAAACTACCCAGATTCTTAGACACTCTAAAGTTTGAGAATTGAGCTTTGAGCAACTTGCAGTCATTCTCACTTCTACCTGAATAAAAGTCAGCTTCTTTTCTTATACCACACTGTATGTTTTTAAAGAAAGGAGAAAGAGAACCTATGATTAAGCACATGAGGGTATTTTGTAATGATTCTGGGGAAACATGCATTTGGGGAAAAAAATAGTACAAATGTGAAGAAAGGATGCAAGGGGGAAATCATTTTATCAGAGGTTGGTTTAGCACTAACATTGATTTAGGCAAATTTTTAGGAGATTATTCAGAACCAAAACATCTCTTTCAAGATGTTTTTGTACAATGAGGAAAGGATTGTTCTTTAAGGTGCACCCCTAGTTTAACTCCTTAAATTACTTCTGGGGTGGTGATGGTAGTGGTGGTGGTGGGGAGTCAAAGATAGGAAGGCCCTCAAAGACATTTTCCAAGACTAGACCTTCTCAGGAGCTGACACACCCTTCTGTGAGCACAGCTGACTTGACACACTTGTCTTTCCTGCCTCCTTCCACAGACTATAGAGATAGATTCCCGAAAAAAAGACATTCATTGAACACCTAGCTCCTTTCTCAAATTCACACTGTGCTTCTTGATGCAAAGGGTTGTTGTGATAGTAGAGCTAATAAACAGATGCCTTTTCCAGGGAGGCTTTCCCAAGGGTTGACAGTAATTTACAAGCAGGGGCCTCATGGGAACTGAGGAATTTATGTATTTCATAAGAATGAGCTGAGTCCCTCCCTTGGGGCTAACATTACTAAGGAATACGGAAGACACAAAATCCAACGTCTCTATTTTCTCAAAGTTTATAGTCTTGTCAGGGAGTTAAAACAGACATAAATAAAGCAGAAGGCAATACCAGACCTTATAAATTCTGGTGCTAATGTGAATATTATTTACTTAACAAGCTCTTATACAGCACCAACCAATTTCCATATCAAAATTCAGCTCAGATGACAAATCCTGTTTTTGAAAATGTTTTCTCCCAAATTGTATTAGGAGCTTTTTGTTTTTTCCTCCCATTGGCTCCCTGTGCCATGTGTCTTAGTTACTTTCTTGTTGCTGTGACAAAATACCTGACACCCACAGGTTAAAGAAGGAGAGATTTATTTTGGCTCATAGTTTGTAGAGGTTTCGGTCCGTAGTCAGCTGGTTCCAAGGCAAGGCTGCATGCCCCAAGGCAGGAGTATGACAGAGGAGAAACAGTTCATGACAATGGAAGGCAAAAAGCAGTAAGACTTCTTTCTTCTTTCCCTTTTTGTTCCATCCAGGCTATAAGCTATTGGTTGGTGCCCCCCACCCAGGGTGGGTCTTCTCTCTTTAGGAAGTCCATCTTCCACACCAAGATTTATGCTAAACCAATTAGTGGACTGATCCAGT
Source organism: Heterocephalus glaber (assembly GCF_053883595.1). Taxonomy (NCBI): domain Eukaryota; kingdom Metazoa; phylum Chordata; class Mammalia; order Rodentia; family Bathyergidae; genus Heterocephalus; species Heterocephalus glaber. Next base: position 23,816,055 of record NW_028258142.1, read on the forward strand.
ATCACCCAGCCATAATCCAGTCACTTCAAAAAGTCCCACCTATGCAGCATGAGGCTTTGGGGGGACATCAACATATAAACCATAACAATAAGCAAATCCAAAATTGGGGGAGAGGAAATAAATGTACTTGGCATGTTGAAGTGATATTTATTGTGGCCAGAGGGCAAAAAGTGGCAGGTTAACTTCTCTAAAATAACTGCACCGATAGATTCCCATTCCCACGTGCTTTTCTTCTAATGTGAGGAACGCCCCTGCCACTGAGAAATGGAGGCTATATTCTGCTGCTTTGATTGTGGAAAGGAGCTGAGGATAGCATCCGACTGACAGTCCTTTGAACCTTATACCACAAAGAAACAAATTCTGCCAAACACCTGAATAAGCTTAGAAGTAGATGTCCCCCAGGTGAGTCTATAGATGAGAACACAGCCCAGCCAACACCTTAATTGTAGCCCTATGAGATCCTAAACATACAATCTAGTTAAGCCATGTGGCTTAAGTTTGAATCGCAGGATCTGTGACATAAATATGAACTGTGTAAGCCACTGTATTTGTGAGAATTTGCTATTTAGCAAAAGGAAACCAATACAGGCAGGAAAAGGGGACTTCAGTTCCTAGCTTTTGAGACCTCTAGATGATTCCAAGTAGATCAGAGACAAATTGTCCCCAATGAGCCATATCCAAAATGTAGATTCATGAGCACAATTAAAGTTGTTACTTGAAGTCACCAATTTTGGGGACAATGTTTTATGAAGCCATGGTAACTGGAACAGGTATAGGCAATTTCCCTATTCATAAATTTTGATGATGGCTAATACCTTCCTGGCACAAATCACTCATCAGATCTTATTTTCTAGATTCTGGATTTTGATAACTTTTATAAGTCTTCCCTGTGTGCCTCATAACTTGTATGCTGGTCCCACCTTAAACCAACAAAACCATTCTTGGAGCACAGGTGAAATTCACAGCCATACAACACTCAGCACATATATATATGTGTATATGTATACACACACACACACACACACACACACACACACACACACAATGCATCTATCTATGAGCTCCATCAGACCAGTAAGTTAGTGCTTTTATAAATCTGGATATAAATGTTCAATCCATTGAATGAATGAGTGAATGAATGAATATGTTATTTGCTGCAGTAAAACCTTTGCTTTTAAAGAACATACAGTCCAGTCCTAAAATACATAGCCCAAATTATAAATGTTATGAAAGCAAGAAAGAAGTATGGACTTGGAAGCCTTCACAGAAGAGAAGAAACTGAAATTTAACATTAAGGGGGATTTTTAAAATTTGGGTGTGAGGAGAAGATGTAAGAAGGGATTTTTTTTCTCATTTTCACCCCCTACCCCCATACTCAGGACCTTCTACTTGTGAGGCAGGTGTGGCACCAATGAGCTAAATCCCCATAAAAAGGAATTTTGAACTAGAACAGAGAACAAAATTATATAGGGGTAAGGACGGGGGAGAAGACTGGCATTTTAGGAACCTCACAGAGATGTTCTGGGCAGAAGCTCTTCTCCAGGGAGAAATAATAGCAACAATCTGTTATTCTATGTGGCTACTGGATTCCACAAATGTTTGCTAATTTGCTTTTCTCCAATTCTATAATTTAGACATCTTTTACTGAGTATCCAGATTTTTTATTAGTTGAAACAATGAAATATTAGGTGGATTAGTTATTAATCTATACTGTTAGGTTGCCATAAATTGATTCATATCCATCCATACTGAGCCAGACCCCAGTGAAATTTCAATTCAACACTAGGTAGATTAATTTGATGTGTGAAGTCAGGTCTACAAATTGTAAAGTCAAGTTAGAACACTTAGATTTCCTAAGCATCGAGAAAACTTGTGAATAAAGTTGAATACTATGGCTAAAGCCTGCCCACACGTCTTGGGGTTGAAGGTTCATGTAATCCTAGGAATTATGATGTTAATAATCTGGCCTCACCAGAGTTGGCTAAAGTATAGTGAGACTAGCAAGTATCCATATTAATTTGAAAGATCTGAATTGCCTGGTTGTTATGGCAACAAGTACTATGCATCTTATGTTGGAAGTTTTCCATGATATAAAAGGGAAGCAAGTCCACTATGGAATCTAGATATCTTTAGTTTCGTGCCATAGCAAAACTTTTAACATAGGCACAGTGATGCCTCATAGGCCTCATTGTGTGGGGACAGGAAACCATTCCCCATCAGGAGGAACCTGGAATTGAGTGGCAGGACCTGCACCAGGTTTCTCAGTCAGGGACATAGGTCCTTACATTCAAATGGCCTCCTTGTCAGTCACTGGAGTCCGAATTATGTTGTAGAAACAACCCCAAAGCTCAGTAGCTTAAGGTGACAAAGAATATTTGTGGCTCAGACTGTTTATCAGGTATGAGTCATTCAAAGGTCTCTGTTTTGCTTTATTCTCACATGAAGACACAGGCTGGTAGTTCCATCTCCATGTTTCCAAGATTTCCCAGATGGTGGAAAGAAAGAAAGAACGAAAGAAAGAAAGAAAGAAAGAAAGAAAAGAAAAGAAAAAGAAAGAAAGAAAGAAAGAAAGGTTGGAAAGAAATTGTAGTGTCAGGCATTGACTTTTAATTTTTGCCTAGAAATGGCATACATCACTTTCAGTGACATCACATTGACCAAAGCAAAAAACATGCCCAAACCAACTCCAAGAGATACAAATCTTACCATATGCCTGGAGGAAAGGCTTGCAAAAATGGGTGAGAAGCTTCAGAGACAAGCACACCAATATTTGCCAGCATGCTTACAGATTTTTCAATACTGTCGAAATCAGGGCCAGATACCTCTTTGTTGTGGGGGATTGACCTGGGCATTGTAGGATGCTTAGCAGCATTTCTGACATCTACTCACTTGGTGCTAGTAGCATCCCTTCCTCAGACTGTGACAGCCAAAATAGTCTCCAGACATTGCCAAAGGTTCCCTGGAGGACAGAGGACAAAATTACCCTCCATTGAGAATCTCTGGTTTATAATAATGCATACCAGAGGCCACACCTTTTAGGTTTCAGAGTTAGACAGCTAAGATCTTAGGTCATTGTGTAACCATGAGCAGTGGCCTTGAACAAGCCCCTTCTGGGCCTGTTCCTTTATATGTAAAATGAGGGTACTGGTTGTATGTCTCTCATAACACTGTTACCGAGATTGAAGGAGGCAATAAAACACATGCTTGCAATAGTACCTCACATATAATAAAATATATAAAAATAAACTTCAGACAAAACCCACCTTCTCTTTCAGTGTGGCCTATTATCTGCAGTCAAAGTTCTAGTTTCAAGTTTATGTTTTATGTTATGTTGAATATGTCATTAAAGCAAGCTAATTGTCAACATTTCATATTAATTACATGCAATGTATCTTTCATATCATAGGAGTTGCCTTGGCTAAGAACAAGTTCAATTCTATAGGGTTAAAAATTTTAAAAAAGGATTCAGGGTGACTAATGAGAGTGACTCAATAGACTTATGTTTAATATGCTTTGCTTCTGTTCTTTTCTCTCATTTGATGATATGGGAAATATTTTTAGTGAGTAAGAATTCAAAGTCTGTTCTTTATTTGAAGGCTTGGTCAGGGCAGAATGCCAATAAGAAATAGGTCAAATGTGTCTGATCCTTATAGACCTAGAACCTGGAACAGACTGCTGCCTGAGAGATGCCATCATGAACACTGCGGGCAAGAGTTGAGGGCTGCCTCAGATGCTTGGGGACCACCAGCAGCAGCTCAAAGGTCTCACTTTAGAACTCTCACATTGCTGTGATTCAATTCTGCAAAATTTTGCTCTACTTCTATTCTTTTTTGTGGCATTGGCTAGCGACAAGTGCAGGGCTGACACATAGTAAATGTTCAATAAATGTTTGTACAGTTAAAGGCACTGTGCTTTGGACCAACCATTTTTGAAGAGAAGAGGAGGAAAGAAAACTGCTTTATCACCTGGAATTAAGAAAGGATGGGAAACACACACACACCTATTTTTTTTTCTGCCTCTCAAATCCTCACAAAAATGACAATCAAGGGATTAAAAAAAGACATAAACCCATAGGAACAGGGATTATAGGAGAGGAGACAACAGCAAAAAAAATTTTGGGAATTGAAGAAATGGCTGGTGAAGGGGGTTGGCAGAGCCAAAAAAGCTGAATTCTAAGCTGGGACTGGGGAAAATAGAGGTACGAACTGTTATAATTATACTACAGAATGAATGGCTTAAAGGCCCAAAATTGCTGGCTCCAGAATCTTCAAAATTGATGGTTAAACCTGCAACTATACTACAAAGCTACTGTGATAAAAACAGCATAGTACTGGCAAAGAAACAGGCTTGAGGACCAGTGGAACAGATTAGAAGATGCAGAAACAACTCCAGACACACTCAGCCATCTCATCTTTGATAAAGGAGCCAAACACCCTCACTGGAGGAAAGATAGCCTCTTTAATAAATGGTGCTGGAAAAATTGGGCTTCAACTTGCCAAAGATTAAAACTAGACCTGTATCTCTCACCATGCACTAAACTAAAATCGAAATGGATTCAAGATTTAAATATTAAAATAGAAACTCTGAACCAGTTGGAACAGAGGTTAGGTAGAACCCTTGAAGACATCGGTGTAGGAAAAGATTTTATGAACAAAACCTCAGTTGCCCGTGAACTAGCACAAACAATCAACAAATGGGATCTCTTCTTATTAAAAAGCTTCTGCACAGCAAGAGAAACCACCAGCAGTGTGAAGAGACAATCCACAATGTGGAAAAAAATCTTCACCTGCTCTTCCTCAGACAAAGGTCTACTATCTCGAATCTATAAAGAACTTAAAAAGATCAGACCTCCCAAATTTAAAGACCCAATCGAAAAATGGGCATCTGAAATGAACAGACATTTCTCAGACAAAGAAGTAGAAATAGCAAATAAATACATGAAAAAATGTTCAACATCACTGGTCATTCGAGAGATGCAAATGAAAACAACACTGAGATTCCACTTCACTCCAGAAAGAATGGCTGCTAGCATGAAATCAACCAATAACAAATGCTGGTGGGGGTGTGGGGAAGGAGGAACCCTGCTCCACTGCTAGTGGGAGTGTAGACTGGTGCAAGCACTGTGGAAATCAGTATGGAGATACCTCAAAGAACTAGGACTGGAAATCCCATTTGATCCCGCTATTCCACTGCTGGGGATCTTCCCCAAAGAATTAAAAGAATCATACCACGGTGATATATGTGCACCCATGTTCATAGCAGCATAGTTTGTAATAGCTAAAACTTGGAAATAGCCCAAATGCCCATCAACTGGTGACTGGATAAAGAAAATGTAGTTTATTTTTATAAAATGGAGTACTATTCAGCCATAAAAAATGAGAAATGAGAGACGTTTATAGCTAAATGGATGCACATTGAGGCGATACTCTTAAGTGAAATAAATAGGACACAGATGTGTAAATACCGAATAGTTTCTCTGGTGTGAGAAACTGAAAGTGTAAATAAGGACTAAATGTATAATAGGTCATGTGAAATAGGAAGAAAAGGGGCAAAGGGGAAGGAAGTGGGAGGGCTAGGGGAAAGGATAGAAGGGAATGGGATTAATATGAGAAAATGGAAAAATAGGAACAAAATTTTTGTAAATAGGGAGGGCTGGAGGGGTTGAAGGGAGGGCTGGAGGGGTTGAAGGGAGGGCTGGGCAACAGTGAAAAACAAGAACCAAGAGAGACTATGTAAAGGTGCAAATTTCCAATGATGAATGTCATTATACTGTATACCTAAAATGTACCAATTATTAGAATGAATAATCAATAATGTAAAATAGGAATAAAAGGTCCAAAAGGGTAGGGGTAGTGGGAGGGGCAGGGGAAAGGAAAGAAGGGAAAGGAAAAAATGATGAGAAATGGGAAAAATGGAAATAAAGTCTTTGTAAATAGGGAAGGGTGGAGGGCGTGAAGGGAGGGCTAGGAATGGGGAAAAAATAAGAACCAAGATGCATTATGTAAAGGTACAATTCCCAGTGAGAAATGTAATTGTGTTGTATACCTACAATGTACCAATAAAAGAATTTAATACAAAAAAAATTAATGGCTAAAAAGACATTCCTGGGAGGGGGATTTAGCTCAGTGGTTCTGCCGCCTGTCTGAAAAACGTAAGGTCCCGAGTTCAATCCCCAGTTCCAAAGAAAAAAAAGACATTCCTAAAGAAAAGAGGCTTATTTTAAAGTGTGCTTAAAAAATCAGTCAGATCCAGTACCTAGGAGAAGGCATGGGGAGAGGGACAGATAATCTCATGCATGCTGGATGTTGAAGCTCCTGGCCTTTTTCTTTCCTAGGACAGCGGCCAGGCCAATATTTTCCTGGCAGGAGCCTGGGAAAAATCTTATGTGAAGACTTACCAGGTAAGGAAACACTAAAAAGTGCAAGGAAAATTGGGTTTCTCCACCACATGGTACAGTCAGGTGATTTTATGGTGACGTTAGTTGTTGAGAGATCTTCAGCACCTGCCTAATGCTTTCTAAGAACATTTTCTTCCCCAGATCTGACATATGAATTGACAACCAAGGATTACTGGCTGCCAAGGAAAACCTCAAACAAGATAGTGACCAAAGCAAATAAACAGAAAAGTCCAAGGTGTAGGAAACAAAAACAATGTGGATAGAAGAAAACTTTTAAAAATCTACCAAATATTCTTAGATAATGAAGACATCACAACCATTAAATGAGAATAGGATGCTATAAAAAGACAGCCCTTGAGGGAACAAAAACACCTGTTAGAAATTAGAAGTATGAGGATATAAATTAAAAACTCAATAGAAGATTTAGAAGATACAGCCAAAGAATTTCCCAGGAAGTGGAGCAAAAAGAAATAGATGCAAAGGGGAGAAAAGTATAAGAACAATTTTAAATCACCACAGAATGTCTACCATCTGAATACTAAAAACCCTAGGGAAAGAGAACAAGAAAAAAGTGGGCATTGAGGATCATTAGGTAGAGGACATAGTTCAGTGATAGAGTGCTTGCTTAGCATGTGCAAAGGCTTGGGTTTGATCACCAATACCAAAAGGAAAAAGATTGTCCAACAAAAAAATTCAAGAAAATTTCTTAGAGTTGAAGGATATGAATTTTCAGATCAAAAGGGCCCAACAAGTGTGCAGGAAAATGAATAAAAATAAACCTATAATTAACACACTGCCGCAGGAAGTACAAAAATACTTGGGGCAAAGGTGAAATCTTAAAAAATTCCTGAAGACAGGAGCTGTTCACAATGAAAAGATCAAGCACGACAATACCCTGTATTTCGCTAAGGCAACACTGCAAGCTAGGGAAATACAGAGCACTACTTTCAAAATTTTAAGGTAAAATGATTTTTTAAACCTAGAATTATGTTCTCAGCCAAACCATCAATTAAATGTGAAGATGAACAAAGACACTTTTGGAATGTAAGGGCTCAAAAAAGTACCTCCCGTGGACCATTTCTCTGGAAACTTCTAGTGTTCTCTTGTCTAATGTGGTAGCCACCTGACACTCCTATTTAAATTTACATTTATTATAATTAAATAAGGGTACTGGCATGGTACTGGCAAAGAAACAGACCCGAGGATCAGTGGAATAGATTAGAAGATGCAGAAACAACTGACGATATACTCATCTTTGACAAAGGAGCCAACCACCCTCATTGGAGGAAAGATAGCCTATTTAATAAATGGTGTTGGAAAAACTGGATTTCAACCTGTCAAAGATTAAAACTAGACCCATACCTATCATCATGCACTAAACTAAGATCTAAGTGGGTTAAAGATCTGAATATTAAGACAGAAACACTAAACTTGCTGGAAGATAAGTTAGGTAGAACTCTTGAAGACTTCGGCATAGGAAAAGACTTTATGAACAAAACCTCAGTAGCATGGGAACTAGCACAAAGAATCAACAACTGGGATCTCATCTTATTAAAAAGCTTCTGCACTGCAAGAGAAACAACCAACAGAGGTAAGAGACAACCTACAATGTGGGAAAAATTTTTCAGCAGCTGCACCTTAGACAAAGGACTACTATCTAGAATATATAAAGAATTGAAAAGAAATCAGACCCCCCAAATTCAAAGACCCAGTTCAAAAATGGGCATCTGAAATGAACAGACATTTCTCAGACAAAGAAGTAAAAGCAGCAAATAAATACATGAAAAAATGTTCAACATCACTGGTCATTCAAGAGATGCAGATGAAAACAACACTGAGATTCCACCTCACCCCACAAAGAATGGCTGCTATCAAGATATCAACCAGTAACAAATGCTGGCGGGGGTGTGGGGAGAAAGGAACCCTTCTCCATTGTTGGTGGGAGTGCAGACTGGTGCAATCACTGTGGAAATCAGTATGGAGATACCTCAAAGAACTAGGCTTAGAGGTCCCATTTGACCCAGCTCTTCTCCTGCTGGGTATCTTCCCCAAAGAATTAAAAGGATCATACTACAGCGATATATGTGCACCCATGTTTGTAGTGGCACAGTTTGTAATTGCTAAAGTTTGGAAACAGCCCAAGTGTCTATCAACTGGAGACTGGATAAAGAAGATGTGGTTTTTTAAATAAAATGGAGTATACTCAGCTATAAAGAATGAGAAACTAGAGACATTTATAGCTAAATGGATGCATATTGAGTCTGTACTCTTAAGTGAAATAAATAGGACACACATGTGTAAATACCGAATAGTTTCTCTAGTGTGAGAAACTGAGAGTGTAATTAAGGATTAAAATGATTAAAATGAATAATGGATAATTTGAAATAGGAAGAAAAGTTTCAAAGGGGTAGGGGCGGCAGGAGGGGAAGGGGAGAGATCAGGTTACAGGCTGGAATCTGGAAAGAATCCATATACAGATTGTGTTTAAAACTATAGGAAGAGATGTAGATAGAGACTAGGCTGGAGCTTATCAGTGGGTTGGGAAGGAAGAGTCACTGAGATCAAAGGAGAGAAGGGTGTGTTTCTAGAAGAAGCACATACAACTATGTATAGTACACAGTACTCGATAGTGTGATAAATGACTGTTACTGTTTTAGGTACTTATCATAACCTGCATTGTTTTTCATCCATTAGAGCATAATCCTACTTATGTAAAAGAGTTTACTGTGAAACAGTGTGCTGCTATGCCAATGGTAGGCTCATGTATCTGTGTTTAACTGCGTATTTGGATAATATCAAGGGGCCATCACAGACGATTGACATATACATTCTCAGTTTGCACTTAGAAGTTGGCACTGTGTGTGGTACTTTGCGATACACATGGATGAAATTGTCCAATAACATATTTCTCAGATTATATTTCCATCACTTGTCACATGACTGTATTGAAATTTAAATTAAAAAAATTTGGCCTATGTGGAGTCTACTAGCTAATTAGAATTTTTTTCTACAGACCACTATTTGTTCAATATTAGCTTTGAAAATCTTTCTAAAACAAATCATATCTTCTGATGTCTTATTAATGCTTGAGATGTTTCTTTTAAATTATGTGGAAAAATGTTTAAGTACTTTTCAGTTTTCTTTTGGTTGAGTTCTATTATATTTGAATATTTTTTCCCTTGCATTGTTTTTCTTTGAATAATTTTAATTTTTGTATATGTGTGTGTTTAGTGAATGATAATAAAATTATACATTAATAAAAATAATTAAATAAAATTTAAACTTTCATTCTTTAGTCATAGTGTCCACATTCAAATGCTCCATAGCCACATATGGCTTGTGGGATTCACACTGGTATATATAGATATAAACACTGTCATCACTGCAGAATTTCTACCAGATACCACTACATCTGTCTGAGGCTGTGCTCCACCAAAATGAGTGGCAAGATGTAATCAGTACTTCTACAGAAAATGATACATAATTTATATATGTGAATCACACTGTCTTTTGTCTTTTTTTAAATCTGAAAGTTTCTGAAGGGTGAACATGTTTCGGATAAAGGATCATGTTAATAAAAATATAATCTAGTAAAGAGCAAGATGGTGCGGCAAACATTCAGTATTGGAAAGGTGTCACTTTCCCCCTAATTAATCGATAAATTTCACCTAATTAATTAAAAAAATCCCAATGGCAATTTCCCCCTCTTTGGGACTTGACAAGCCTAAGTTAAAATGCATTTATAAGGAGAAGGGTCAAAGAGGGAGAGGAGATGACATTTAGAAGAACAAGGTGGAAGGGTCGGCTTTAAGAGATAGTCAAGGTTTAATAAAATGCCACAACAATAGAGTGATGGTAAGAACAGGTGTCTAGATCAATGGAGCAGGAGAGAAGGCACAGAATCAGGCTAATGTAGCTACTTAATAAATGACACCATAATGGGGAAATGTTTTAAAATTAATAAATGACAAATAAATGACGCTGGAGTGTATTTTTTAGCAATAAATGGTCCGGAGACAACTGGTTGTTCATGTAGAAGAGAATAAAATTAGGTCTATGTCCAAAAAACCAATCTGAAAGAGATTAAGATCTAAATGAAAAAAGTAAAAATTATTTCAAAAATAGGAAAGTGGGTTTAAGAAATTATATCAGGGAAGGCTTTCTTAAGCCTTGAAAATTACAAGAGGAAATGTTGATAAAATTTAACTACATAAAAGGACAAAACTTCTACTCAACCATAAAGGAAGATAAACTTGAATCATTTGTAGGAAAATAGACGCATCTTGGGACCATGGTGTTAAGTGAAATAAACCAGACACATAAGCTTAAATATCACATGGTTTCTTTTATATGAGAAACTCAAAGTATAAATACAGAGCAAAATGAAAGGTAAATAATAGGAAGAGAGGAGCTAGATTTTTCTCAAAGGGGAAGAGGATCAAGACATGAAGGGAAGGGAGAGGGGAGGGAGGGAAAGAGGGTGAAAAAAGAATTGAGATGTGTTATGTTATGTCCATGGACCAATTCCCCACAAGGATTGTAATCAGTATGTACTGCAAACATGCACTAATAAAAAATAAAAATTGAGAAAAAAACTTCTGTGCAACAAAGGCAGCAATAAAGTTAAGAGAGATGCCTTAAAATGGAACACAACTATTTGGAAAGCTGAGGCAGGAGGATTGCAGTTTGAGGCCAAGCTAGGCAATTTAGCAAGAACTTGTCTTGAAATAAAATTTAAAATGGCAGGTTGTAGCTCAGTGATAGAATACTTGTCTAGCATGTGTGAGTCCTAAGTTCCTGGTACTAGGAACAGGCAATTCACAGAAGAAATATGAATGACCAATAAATGTATACAAAGATGTACAATCTTACTAATAACTGAAAAAAGGTTAAAACCACAAGTTCTATTCTTGACAGATTGACAAATATTAAAACAACTGCCAATGTCGAGTCTTGGTGAATTAGTGGAACAAAGGCCATTGTCATATAATGCTGGTAGGACTATAAATTGGTACAATCACGTTGGAAGGAAATTTCATAACACCTTTAAGGTTGAAGATATGCACTTCCTACAACCCAGGACTTCTGCCCCTAGAAGTCTGTGTCAGAGAAGTTAGCACTTATGAGGCTACAGAGAAATGTACAACTGTGGTCTTTGCAGGATTGTGGTCAAAAGCAGAAAAACTAGCAACCACTCAGATTTTCCTCAATAGTGAAATGGATTCATTAGCTCTGGGTTGTAATATGATGAAACACTATATATGAAACACTTATAATGAAACACTGTATCACTGTTAATGAACTGGAACTTCAGGAATCAACACGGATACATTTCATATGCTGAACCATCAGTGTTTTAGAAGAATACATATACCATTGAAAAAAAGGTTAAAAACAGGCACAACTATCTGTACAATTAATCTTTAATAGACATTTATGGATCTGACAAAATTATAAAGACATGAATGAAGTAATAAACCTCAAATTCAAAGTAGCAGTACTTCTGGGGGAAATATCATAGAATATATATAAAGAATTTTTAGGGTTAAATATGAAATGTCCCCCAAATACTCATGTACTGAGGGCTTGATTCTTAGTGCAGCCATGTTTAGAGGCTGGGCCTAGAGAGGTGATGGGATCATGAGGGTGCTGGACGGGCTATTAGGAGACAGGGCCCAGTTGGATGAAGTAGGTCCCTGAGGTTTACCTTTGAAGGGTGTATCTTGTCCCTGGCCCCCTCCTCTCTGGTTCTTTTCTCTACTTCTGCTTCTGAGCTTCCATGAAGGGAGCAGCTTTTCTGTACCACATCCTTCCACCATTGTGTCTTGCCTCATCTCAGGCCCACACCATGGAGCCACCTAACCATGGACTGAAACATCTAAAACCATGAGCCAAAAATAAAATTTCCTCCTTTAAATTTTCTCAGGTATTTTGTCACAGTGATGATAAGCTCACTAGTACAGTATTGCAACTATCATGTGTGTGTGTGTGTGTGTGTGTGTGTGTTAATTAGCAGTTTTAACTTCACAGCAAAACTGAATAGAAGATATAGAGATATCTATATCTGTTCCTAATCTCCTTTTTTTTTAAAATAAGGACACCAATTGCATCCCTAGCCATACCACCTCATTTTACCAGAAGAGTCCTATCTCAAAAGTAGTCACATTTTGAGACACTGAGGGTTGGGACTTCAACACATGAATGTGAGTGGGAAATACAGAGATTTCCCGTATACCTCTTGTTCCTACAAACGCACAACCTTCCCTACTATCAATTCTTCCTCGTAGACTGTTAGATTACACCCAATTACAACTGATTTCTGTGCATTAACTCATAACCACCAATAGGCCATTGACTCATCACCACCAATAGGCTATCAATTGGGGTTATTTTGGTTTTGTACGTTCTATGAGTTTTGGCAAAATATAATGATACTCATCATCCATTACAGTATCATAAGGGTAGTTTCACTGCTCTAAAAATTTTCTGTTGTGTTTTGTTTATTAAAAAGAAGAAAAAAAATAAAAAAAATAAAAAGAAGAGAGAAGGGCAGCAAGTTTAGCTTAGTGGCAGAGAATTTGCCTAGCATACCTGAAGTCCTGGGTTGGATCTCCAGCACAAAATAAAAATAAAATAAAATTTATACATGCAAAATTTTAAGATCTGAGAACTGGGTTTATAGTGACTCCGTTTTTAATAATCAATTTTCAAAATGTTTAAAATATTTAAGATTAGGAAAAGATCATAGAGGTGTCTCTTAGGTGAGATTTAAACAAGCAGATGCGACCATTCATCTGTTTTTATAACTGTCAGCCTTTGCTTGCCATTCATTTCAACCTGATTTCACTGACCAAAAAAACACTTATAGGAAAGCTTCACAGGGGGTGCCCTGTTGTCCTCACTTCCTTAGGCCTCAGACAGGAATGTGGATGCATGAACGGTCCCTTGAAACTGGTCTTGCCTGGAGAAGCAGCTCCACAGGAGAGCTCTTCTGATACTGAGTCAGCAAGTGCTGCATTCTCAGCCTTCCAGGTGCCTGCTGAGCAGGGTGACTGATGCTATTGGAACAAGCGATCCTCCCTCTCATTAGTTCTCCTTATTACCTTTTAATCACAGGTGTCTTCAGGAGAATGCTACTTAGTGGGCCCAAGGGACCCTAAAAAGTTCCTTAAGCAACTGAATTCTTTGTTTTTTCTTAAATTCTTTTGTTGGTACATTGTAGGTATACAACACATTTACATTTCTCATTGGGAACTTGTACCTTTACATGATGCATCTTGGTTCTTATTTTTTCCCCATTCCTAGCCCTCCCTTCACGCCCTCCACCCTTCCCTATTTACAAAGACTTTGTTTCCATTTTTTCCACTTCTCAGCATTTTTCCTTTCCCTTCTTTCCTTTCCCCTGCCCCTCCCACTACCCCTACCCCTTTGGACCTTTTCTTCCTATTTTGCTTTATTGATTATTCATTCTAATCATTGGTACATTTTAGGTATACAATATAATGACATTCATCATTGGAAATTAAGCAACTGAATTCTTAAGGTATAAGGGAGTTAAAATTATGTAGGAATAAGACAACAGCCTTACCCTCACCATACACCCCAAAATCCGACACAAACGCATCTAACTCTTCTCTTTGTGTCTGAGGCTGTAATATCAGCTCTGGCGTGGCCATGCTAATTTGGGGGTACCGTGGTTTTGGCATAGTCCTCAATAGGGTTTGATGAAGCAACCGAAGCACTGATGAAATTGACTAAATCCCAGGCCCACCCAGACATAAACTTCTTAAATAACAAAGTGCCAAGCTGTCTTTAGGAGAAATCTCCATAATCCCCTCAAAGTCTGAAACCAGCTTTTCGGGATCAGACATGTGCAGAAGATGCTGGCTCATTTGGTCAATGACCTTTTGATATGACAAGCTCAAAATCCCTTGAGTAGAACATAAATTCCCCCGGAAAGAAAAATACAACCTGTGAGGAGACATGATAACCATTTATGACTGTGAAAAAGAACCCTAAAATGTTCCCTTCTTGCCATCTAATCTTCCCTCTCTCTTCCTATAAATTCCCCCATACTAACTTACGGGGGAAGACACATTTGAGCCTTTGTATCTCTAGTCTTTTTTTTTATCACTGTCTTCTTGACAGTGGCCTTCAATAAAAATCTTTTTCTCTTTATATAAAATCCTGATGCCATAGTGCTGGCTTCTGTGCTGTGGGGCAGCAAGCCCCAGCTAGCTGTTATTGGCACCTCCCCTTCTCTGCCACAGTCCTTGAGGCAGTCCTTCAGATCACAGGACATGTGCTTTAGAATTAGTGTGGCTTTGGGAGTGGCCTTAAGGGAAGCAACCTGATTGGCCACAGAGCGCTGACCAGAAGCAGATTTAGGAAGTGTGATAGGCTGAATGATGATCTCACCTCCAAAGATGTCTGAGTCCTAATTCCCAGACTTTGTGAATACATTAGGCAAAACGACGTGTCAATGTGACTATGGATTCTGAATTGAAGAGATTGTCCTGGGGTTTCTAGATGGGCCCTAAATGGAGATACAATGTCATATGGGAGAGGGAGATTTGACTACACAGAATGGGAGTGTTATGAGTAACAAAATCTTGACCAACCAGTGGGGTTTTCAAGATGGAGGAAGCATCCATGACCAATGAATGCAAGGAAGCCTCTAGAAGCTGGAAAAAACTAAGAAACTCTTCCTCCCCTACAGCCTCCAGATGGGATTCAGTCTCCTGACACCTTGAGTTTGGAGTTTTGACAACTATAAGAGAATGAATTGTGTTGCTTTAAGATACTATGTGTAGTTGGTATCCATTGGCAACAACAGAGTTAAACCTTTAGCAGGTGGAGTACTTGAGTAAAGCAAGGCTGCCCAGCTCATCCCAAGCAGTTGTAAGACAATATGACAACAATGGCCAAAACTGCACAAGATTAAAAACAAACCTTTGTGGGGTTTTTTTTGGTACCAGGGATCGAACTCAGGACCCTGCGCTTGCAAGGCAGGCGGTGGAACCACTGAGCCAAACCCCGGGCCCTAAAAAACAAACCTGTGATGTAAGATTCATTCATTACTCCCAATGAGCCCTGATCCATCTTCTCTAAAAGTTAATATATAAACCTTTTTATCTAAAGCTAGAAGGCCTTTTGTGAGGCCAAAGAAAATGTTCAAATTGTCTTTTTAAACATATAATTTTAGACACAATGCAGGTGCTTTCAGAAGACTTACAAGATGCTGGATGGATGATCCAGAAAAAGACATTCTTTAGATAATCACGTTTGCTACCTAGGCCTTCTTTTTCACATTCTCAAATCCTTATAAAAACTTTCACCCTGTTGGCACAATTCTTATCTTGGAAACTGGTCCATTGTCTCTCTTGACAGTGTACTCTGGCCTAAATAAACGCTTATTTTTGCCAGGGTAAATTATTTTTTACCACTCTTTTTCCAGGGCTTCCCATGCCTTCTCTCGGGGCACTAAGTTTGTGGTAATTTGTTACAAAAGTATTATGAGCTGAATTGCATCCCGCTCAAATTCGTGTGTTGAAGTCCCAACCCACACTGCCTCAAATGTGACTACTTTGGAGATAGGCCCCTTCCAGTAAAATCAGGTGATATGGCTGGGCACGTGATTGGTGTTCTTACAAGAAGAGGAGATGGGGCTGGGGATTTAGCTCAGTGGTTCCGCCGCCTGCCTGGCAAGCGCAAGGTCCCGAGTTCAATCCCTGGTACTGAAAAACAAAACAAAACAAAAGAAGAAGAGGAGATTAGGGACACAGATCTGAGCATGCACAGAGCAATTGCCACAAGGTACACCATGAGCAGGTCCATCTGCAAGCCAAGGAGAGAGGCTCAGAAGAAGCCAAACCTGCTAACCCCTTCCCTTGGGCTTGCAGCCTCCAGAACATAGAAAAATTATATTTCTGTTGTTAAACCACTCCATCTGTGGCATTGTATTAAGGCAGCCCTAACAAATAATACAAGACGCACCAACCAAATTGTGCACATCCCTAGATTATACACTGAATAAACAAGGCATTTTACATGAACCTGAACATCCATCAGTTTTCTGTAGCAAAACGGTAATGGGGAATATGGGGCGTCCTCCAACCCCAGCCTACAGCAGACAAAGTCTCTGCCATTCAATGCACTTCACTTTCTTCTTCTGGGCTCTGAATCACTAGCACACTGCTTGCCACTCAGCTAGCACTTTGACATTCATGACTGCACAATTACTTACCACCCTGTTCCTAGCATGGCAGGAGGAGGTCCACTGGCAAAGCCTGGGGTTGGGGAGCACCCTGCTTGCCTGCACACCCCGAGCGCTCTGCTTTGTTTTGAACACTGTTCCTTCTCAGGCCTTTCTCTCTCTCTCTCTCTCTCTCTCTGGTACCAGAGATTGAACTGAGGACATTGTGCTTGCGAGCCAGGTGCACTGCCACTGAACTAAATGGCTGGCCCCTCTCACGCTTTGCTTTTGCTTGCCTGCCTGGTTTCTGGGGGTATTTGTTTTTAGTGGTTCTGCCTGTCTCACCCCAAAACAGGCTAGAGTTTTGCTCTTCATAGTAAAAGAAAAAAAAATCGCAAAGTAAGATTTTCGTGAAGGACCTTTTTAAGACAATGTTTTATCCTCAGCCTTCAGACAAATTCCATTCTGAGGCTGGGGGAATAGCTCAGGGGTACAGTGCTTGTGAGAGGCTGTGGGTTAGATTTCCAGCACTGCAAAGAAAAACAAAAAGCAAAACAAAGCCTTTCCAATTCAGACAAATCTCCTGCTCCTTTGAGTGGCTGCTTTCAAGCCTGCCAACCATGCCATAAGACAAATTTTGCTGCCTGAGTTCTGATTCTAATTCTGGTTTTGTTTATTGCTCCCTAACTCTACTACTGCCTGGCTTTTCCTCACATTTTCAATTTTGTAATGAAACTGTTCTCTTGCCACATCCCTCCCTCCCTCCTTCCTCTCTTTCTTCTTTTCTCCCTTCCCCTCTTTCTCCTCCTTCCCTACTTTCCTTTTCCTTCCTTCTAGAAATATTGATCTTTGGCTCTGGGCAAAGTGTGTTTTTGAGTCAGTCAATATTATACTCACTCATCAGCTAGGGGGATACAACCAAATACCGGTCCTTTCTATCCCTTGTGAGGTCATCGGCCAGAGGCTACTTATCACAGTGGGGCCTAAGCCATTTGCCCTCTTATTTCATTGCAATCACTCCCTTTTCACCCATCCAGTTATCTATCACTAGCATATTTTACTCAAAGTGCAGCCATTTGTTTTTCTGAGCAAAGGCTAGGATAGTTCTGTAAAGACAAGGTACAGAGGTTAGAGGAGAAAAAGAAGGTCTATACCATCTAGGATATATTTGCCTACTGGCAACTGAAAACTCTATTAGCTATGGCTGAAGCTGATGAATGGGTTCACTCACTTTTCAGCACTAGCAACTCTGTTTCTCATTATTTCTCTTTTGCTCCACTCCCCAAATAA
Source organism: Heterocephalus glaber (assembly GCF_053883595.1). Lineage (NCBI taxonomy): Eukaryota > Metazoa > Chordata > Mammalia > Rodentia > Bathyergidae > Heterocephalus > Heterocephalus glaber. Next base: position 23,833,937 of record NW_028258142.1, read on the forward strand.
TTAGCTGACCAAGTCAGCCTTGCCTGAAAGAAAAATAAGAGAAACAGCAAAGAACAACACCAGTTGGGTTTACAGCAATGCCTTGTGGATAACACTGAAAACACACCAAGAGAACTGATGACCATTCCAGTGGCTATGGCCAAAATTAGAATCTCCATGTAAGCTTTTGTGCCTGTGACATCTGGCAAAAAAGGAATTTAGGGTGAGAGTCCTTCATCTTCCAACTTGCAGATTTGTTGCCAATAAAGCTCTTTCTTTACCCATCAATCCGTCTCTTGAGTTATTGGTTTCACCAAGCAGCAGCAGAACTGGACCATTCATGGTTAAATGGCTTAAACAGTGAAGGTGTCTTATGATCTCATTTGGGGAGAAGTTTGGGAGAATCCAGTTTAGAGCTTAGCAATGGCTTCAAGGAGCTGGGCTCTTTCTATATTTCTTTCTCTGCTAGCTTGATGTGTTGATTCTTTGTCTCTGCTTCAGGGCTCATGGTTGCAGAATGGCTACTGCAGCTTTTGACATTGAAATCGAATTCCAAAGCAGAAAGCAGTGGACAAAAGGCAAGAGCTAACATTTTCTCAAATGCCTCTCTTCTTTCATCTGTAAAGGAATTTTTTCAGAAGATTCTGTCCCATTGTATCTTATTGGCCAGAACTTGATCATATATTGCTTCTATTGCAAAGGAGGCTAGGTAAATTAAGATCTCACTTTCCAGCTCCTCTAACAGGAAGTCACTCAAGGAAGACAGAGGTTGGAATGGCTGTGTGTCAGCCAGTTGACCTTGTATGTCATAACTTTTTTGCATGGTACTGGGGATAAAACTCAGGGGTACTTTACCACTGAACTATATACCCACCCCTTTTAATTTTGAAACAGGATCTCACTAAGTTGCCCAGGCAGGACTTGAACTTGTGGTCTTCCTGTGTTTTTCAGCCTCTTCGGTACTGAGATTATAGATGCTCTACGTCTTGACACTCGAAAAGCTCTTAACTAAAGAAATTCTTAACTTTACTTTTACTTAAAATCTTCCAGAGGGTTAAAAGTGACCAAAATGGAGGAAGGCTGTCTCTGGCACTGCTGAGGTCCTGCTTCACCATTATGTGTCCACAGGTACCTGGATGTCAGTGCCTTCCTTAGCAAAGTTAAGACCGTGCTATGCTCTGAGACTCCTGCAAGGCTGTGATGGAGACCAGTGATGTCCAGTGCTTGGATCCTTATTTACCAGACAGAAGCCCATTGGTGGGAATATGTGATGAGACACTGGTTGTGTTCTGAAAGCCTGCCATTGAGCAGAACCAGCCAGTCTCATTCTAAGCAGAAGCTGCCTCCAGAGTTCATATACAAAATTGACTCTGTATTAGACAGCTTAGAGCAAATGTATCAAAAAGAGATCACATGTGTTTGACTATTTTGACTCATAGCAGTGGTTGTTAGGAAAGCTGTAGAGTCCAAGGCAAGTTTTGAAAATGCCCAGTAGGCACTGAAAAGGAAGAAAAGAACAGACCTAGGCATTGCCAGGGTGGTGCGGATATCACCCTGTGGTCAGGTAGGAGAGTTCCCAGCACTCACCCTCACACCTTCCAGGTTTCAAGTGTGCAGGCTGAAGAACATTCATAAGAATGTTTTGTCATTTATGTTGGAAGATGATCCCAGTGACTCATATTGGTAGGGTATCTTCTAGCTATTTTTCCAGGAGCAGCAATAGACTTGTGTGGGCTGCTCACTCTCTTTTCTTCCCCTCCCAGGAGAATATTCTTTGGGAGGAGTGAACAAGCTTAGAGAAAAAGACTGTGTCCACTGCTCAGAGCAGGAAAGCAGCCTGCTTCCGTCAGCACCTCCATAGGCCCCTGATCCCTTCCGTGGCTCCAGGTTCCAGACCTGGGGCTCCTGAGCCTAAGGTACATGCTCTGCATTTTTAATCCCATGTTCCACACTCACCTCTTCTCTCAAATCACTCCTCTTGGATCTGTTTTAGGCCTTGTTGTCTTTCCCCAAGCTCTTGCCTCCTCGAATGAGCTTGTACAGCTCATCTTGGGTGAAACTACTTATTTTTCAGGGCATCTTTCAGTTGTCACCCCCTAGAATCTTCTGGGACCTTATGTAGCAGAATGAGTTGCTCTGTTCTCTAGCATCTGGTATGGATCCCTTGTGCGCACCCGAACTTGGGACTTAACTGAGCACAGCATTATTTGTGGACTTATGTGCTTCTACGTGTTGAATACAGTGCTTGCTGCAGAGGAGGTGCCCACTAGGAATCTGATGGATGAAGAAATAAATTTCTCTATGCTGGAAAAATTAACTGATGCTGAAACCTGACTGCATTGTAGGGTTTTGTTTTTGTGTTTTTGGAGACAGAGTCTCACTATCTAGCCCAGGCTGGCCTTGAACTCATGATCCTCCTGCCACAGCTTCCCAAGTGCTGGGGTTACAGGTGTGGAACACTGCAACTGGCTGACTGTATTGTGATTTGATCATCAATTTTAAAAGTAAGCTGAAATGGGAATATAAATGATCACTTTCTCACAGAATTTCTAACAGGAAAAAAATGTTGAATAAATTAGGGAGAAGCTCCAATTTTTCCCCAAAATACACATTCCATTGTTTTAAAAATATTTCAATATATATGCTAATTTGCTTCATTATATTAATAGTTTATCTTAGTTCATTGAAAAGAAAGTTTATTGGGCCAGGGATTTAGCTCAGTGGTTTCGCCGCCTGCCGCACAAGCGCAAGGACCCAAGTTCAATCCCCGGTACCAAAAAAAAAAAAAAAAAGAAAGTTTGTGATATTATGTTTCTTTTTTAGTTTATGAAAAATAAAACAAAATTTCAAAATCAAATAATATGAGAATGATAATAACTTTTACACTGTATCATTATCTTTGAAGTAGTTACTCAGAGTATAAGACATAAACCAAAAAGATTCCCGTTATTGTTTGTGTTTAGATGTCACCCCAAAGCCTCATGTGCGGGAGATGGGACTTTCTTTTCCAGAGGTAGTTGAATCTGGAATGTGTGATGCTGGGATTAAGGGCATAGGATTACTGAACCACTTTGGCATCGCCCTAATCCTGGTAGTCTGGATGGGGTAAAAGAGGTAGAAAGACTTTGTGAAACTCCCCTTGCTGCTTTTGCTACCTTGTGTGCATCATGTTGCTTCTCCTCTGTGAAGCCTATTTGCTATCCCTGCCTTGGAGCCAGGCAATTATGGACTGAAACCTCTATGAACTCTAAGGCAAATAAACCCCTTCCCCTCTCACTTTGGGGGTTGGGTATTTTGTCTCAGCAAGGAGAGAAGAGTAACTAACACAATTCCCAAAAGAGTTAAAACCATGTCATTTCAGGTATACATGCATACCCATGATTATAACAGCCCAATTTATAATAGCTAGATCTTGGAAACAGAGTGTATGTTCATCAGCAGATGAATAGATAAGGAAAATGTGGCATTTATACACAATGGCATTCTATGTGAGTAGATGCAACTTGAGAACATAATGTTAAGTAAAATAAGTCAGATGCACAAGCTCAAATATTACATGGTTTCTCTTATATGAGGAACACAAATAAGGAACAAAATAGAAGAGAGATAAAAGGAAGTAGGGAAAAGTTCAAACACTTCCCCAAACTACAGATTTCATTGTTTTAAAAATACTTCAATATCTATGCTAATTGGTTTCATGTATACTACTAGTTTACCTTATTTCACTGTAAAGAAATATTTGAAATATTTGTGTCATTATCTGTTTGTTTCTTTTTTGTAAGAATCTTTTTGGTTTATGTCTTGTACTGAGAAAGTACTTTGAAGATACTACACAGTGTTGTAACTATTGCTATTCTCTTATTATTTGGTTATGAAAATTTGTTCTATTTTTTTCATGAAATAAAAAGGAAAAAAGAAATTTTATTACACAATTTCAAAAGTTACTATAAAGTCATTAATTAACACTATGCAGTATTTACATAAAGACAGACAAATAGATCAGTGGAATAGAATTGAGTCTAGAAATAACCTTTGCTATTATGGCACTTGTAGTCACTTGAGTTTTGGCCAGGTGTCAAAATATTTCTGTGGAATTTCTTTTTAGCAAATGGCGCAACTGTTTATCTAAATGTCAACAAAAAAATGAATTTTAGACTCATATCTCCACTATACACAAAGGATCATGGATACAAATGAAAAGGTTGAAAACACAAAACTTCTAAAAGAGGGCTGAGAGTGTAGCTCAGTGCTAGAGTGTTTGCCTAGTACATACAGGACCCTGGGCTCAATCTCCAGCACTAAAGGAAAAAAAAACCTTTTACAAGAAAACATAGGAGGAAATCTTTATGACTTTGCTTTAGGCAGAGGGTCCTAGATACAGCTCTAAAAACATGATCCAAAAAAGAAAACTATGAAAAATTAATTTTTATTATATTTTTAAATTTTTTACTTCAAAAGGCACTATGAATAAAATGAAAATATAAGCCACAGACTGGGAGAAAGTATTTGAAATTATATATCTGATAAAGAACTTATATGCAGGATACACAAAGAACTCTTACAACTCAATAAAGAGAAGACAAGCAACCGAATTAAAAAATGGCCAAATTTCTTGAACAGACATTTCACCAAAAAAGACATACAAACAGCTAATGAGCATATAAAAAGATGTCTCACATCATTAATCATTATGGACATGAAAATTTTTTTTTATTAAATTCTTTTATTGGTACATTGTAGGTATACAACACAATTACATTTCTCATTAGGAATTGTACCTTTACATAATGCATCTTAGTTCTTATTTTTTCCCCATTCCTAGCCCTCCCTTCATGCCCTCCACCCTTCCCTATTTACAAAGACTTTATTTCCATTTTTTCCATTTCTCAGCATTTTTCCTTTCCCTTCTTTCCTTTCCCCTGCCCCTCCCACTCCCCCTACCCCTTTGGACCTTTTCTTCCTATTTTACATTATCGATTATTCATTCTAATCATTGGTACATTTTCGGTATACAATATAATGACATTCATCATTATATGGACATGAAAATTAAAACCACATTGAGATACCATTTCACCTTCACTAGGATGGCTATAATAAGAAAGAGACAATGCCAAATTCCTACAGAAATTGGACACTTATGTCTTAGTCATTTTCTAGTTGCAAGACATGAATACCTGACACCTGCAACTTAAAGGAGGAGAGGTGTATTTTGACACAAGATTTCAGGAGTCTCAGTCCTTGTATGGTTGGCCAGCTCCAAGTAGGAATGGCATGGCAGAAGGTCCTGGGTAGAGAGAAACTGCTTATATCTTGGTGTAACAGCAAGTTGGCTATAGGACCTCCACAGGCCAATCGCCTTCCAAAAGCCTCACATCTGGGCACTTGAAAATTTAAGGAGACATTATAGTTCTGAACCACAACACCTCATACATGGCTGGTGGAGATGTAAAATAGAGCCACACTGGAAAGCACCTTGACAACTTGTTAAAAAGTTAAACGTAAACATATCCAGCAAATCACTGTCCTAGCTACTTTTCTCTCATTGCTGAGACAAAATACCCAACACCCAAAGTTAAAGAGAAAAGGTTTATTTAGCTCACAGTTTGTAGAGGTTTCGATCAATAATTGGCTGGCTCCAAGGAAGGGTGGCATGACAGATAGGCATTGCAGAGGAGAAAGAGTTCATGGAGGCTAGAACCTAGCAGAGCAATAAGGGACAGCCACAGCTTTTTCTATCCCTTATATCTTATTCAGGCTAATTAGGGTGGGCCTCACTCACGCCGTTAATCCTAGTGCCCTTGATCCTAGCATTACACCATGAATCAATCCCAGCATCACACACTCTAGATCCAGTCACCTTTGAAAAATCATCACCTATGATGCCTGAGGCTTTGGAGGAACATCTAGATACAAACCATAACATCCACCCAAGAGAAATGAAAACATATATCTACATAAAAGATTTGCACACAAATATTCATATCAATATTATTTCTAATAGCACAAAACTAGACACACTCTAAAGAGTCATCAACTAGTGAATAGATTAACATACTGTAGTATATCCATATAATGGAATACTATTCACCAATTACAAAGGAATAAAATACTGATAGATGCTACAACATGATGAATCTTACAAACATTAAGCTAAGTAAAAGTAGTCAATCACAAAAGACCAAATTTGCCTGATTGCTAAACCTGGACATGAGTTGACAGGTTTTGAAGCAAAGTGAATACATGCAATGAAGTATTCTGTATAATTTTGTATATAAACTTCAAATGTTCCTTTAAATAATTTTTAAAGCTTCTACATACTCTACATACTCGTGAACACTAACACACAAAAGTGCTAAGTTTCCTGATTTAGCTGTTCTCAGCGTGGAAGTCTTTATCACCCTCCGGGGTCACTTTCCTCCCAGTGGGTTTTTTCCCTTAACTTCTTTCACTTGGTTTTTGATCCCAGCGGGAGTCCACATACCCTGCCAGACACCATCTGCTCACACTTGGCTCAGACAGTAGTTTCTACTTCTTAGCCTGCACATGGTTCAGTTGTCCATTTACAGCTGTTTTGGAGCTTTTCAATCTTTATTTACGTTTTTGAAAACTATTCCAGTTAGCTTTTCCACTTTAAAAATGCTATATTAAAAAAAAATGCTATATTTAAGCTTCCATCCATTTAAGCTTTCTTCATAGACCTTCTTTTTATATGTACCTTCCTTCGGGAAATGGGTATTCCATAATATTTAATACACACACACACACACACACACACATCACAGTTCCTATCATTTTATACATGCTCCCTTCCTCTTATTATTGTGTTGCTCCCAGTAACTCTTACAATTTGTGATAGATACAAATTCTAATTTAATTTACGCTTCACAACAGCCATAAGAGGTAGAGTTGCTAGCACCATCTAATGAATAATAAAATGGAGACTGGTAGGTTGAGTAGCTTTTTTCCAAGATCACATAGTGAGGAAGTTGCTGAGACAGGCTAATTTGTTGGAAACCTGAGCCCATGGGGACATCCACACACTATTCTGCTTTCTTTTAGTCCTGAATGGGGCCGTACTTTTGACACTGGGGTTGGGAAAGGGGAGGATGCAGAAGCATCGGGGTTGTCCTCTTCCCTCCATACTATACCCTCAGCTAGCTAGGAGGGCTGAAGAAATGTCCAGGGAGGGTTCCTACAGGAGCAAACAGACAAAAATACTCAATTTGTGGATAGGGGGAGGTGTATATTTGTGGTTTCTGTGAGTTGAAAAACTGGTTCGCTTTCTGATAACATGCTGTTTCTCATCGAGTTACTTAAAATAGGAATGGCAGAGTCAAAGCAGGGAGTCAGAAGACAGTCTTGACAATTAATATCTAAAGATTGCTTTTCAGAAGGGGAGGATGTAGCAGCCCTGATGAGGAAGCTGATTCTAATCACAGGCAGAATAGTCAATGGGATGATTTCAGATCCAAAATAGTTATTTCTTAGCTCAGGCTACCTAACAGAGTACCACAGATGAGGTGACTTAGATGGCAAATATTTATTTCCCATGGTTCTGGAGACTGGAAGTCTGAGATCAGAATGCCAGCAAGGTCAGATTCTTGGTGAAGGGCTTGCTCCTTTTCATAGAGGTTGCTTTCTTGTTGCTTCACATGGCTGAAGGCAGAGAAAGAGGGGGAAGTAGGCTTTCTTGTGTTTTCTCCTATGAGAGAATGAATCCCATTATAAGGTCCTCACTCTCATAACACAAGAGCCTCTCAAAGTCCCATGTCCAAATATCATCATATTGAGACTAGGATTTCAATTTGAATTTGGAAGGGGCACATTCAGTGCACAGCGCACATCCTCATGTAATTTTGGAAGAGCAAGGATAATGAGACAATCCTGAAGACTTCTGGAAAGAAAAAGGAGAATTGCTTTGAAAAGAATGAAAATCAGATAGGTGTCAGATGATTTTACTCACAGTGTTGGATAGTAGATGTCAAGAGAGCATCACCTTCAAAGTCCTAAACCTGGACGTTAGAATCAAGCATCTAGCTAGACTGTCAATCAGATGTGAGACTGAAGAAATGACATTTTCAGACATTCAAGACCAAGAAAGTTTACCTGACTCATGTCCCTTTGGAAAAAAATTCTAAGAGTCATTTAAAAATTCAATTGTATAGGGGCCGGGGATTTAGCTCAGTGGTTTCACCACCTGCTGCGCAAGCACAAGGACCCAAGTTTGATACCCGGTACCAAAAAAAAAGAAAAAACAATTCAATTGTATATTCATGGTTAAAATATTACTTTATCAGTGGTATAGTATTATAAAGAGAGAGTCATGATTCCTTCTCTACAGACAGAACCCTACTTATTTTTTCAAGTAGTAAATATTTTATTATTTATATTATATAATTATACTAGTGTAAATGTTCCTTATTGGCTCTTTACTTTCAAAATTGATCTATAGTTACATCATAGAATTATTTCTACTTAATGAAAAGGGATAGCATCATTATAAATTTTTATGTCATAAAAACTAATGGTGTAGCTGGCAGAAATTGGGAGGTAGAGGGAGGGAGATTGGGAAGTGGTAGCACGAATCTATAGAGTGGGGACAAATACTGTTTATAACTGAAAGATCAAGAAATGCAAGTTTAATTCTATTATTTAAGTTGTGAGAGATTGACTATACAAGCAATGGCCATATCATATATAGATAGAACTCTGACTCAGTCTGCAGCAATCTGCCCAGGAAACCAACCCCTTTTCTCTAATAGACAATCCAGAAGCTGCCAGTATGAGTCAGGCCTGCCGGAAGCCAGAATGCTACCTCTAGTGACAATACAGAAAGTGAAACCCTAGCCTCTAACATCCAGCCAAAATGCACAGGACCTGATGAATAATTGACAGCTTCCCTAATTTTTTCCCCTACTTTCAGCTTAATACCAACCAGAGAAAGCCGAGTCTTTACCACTAACGAATTACACAGGAAGACTTCTAGTTACCCGTTACAACTTTCCCATACCAATAGCTTCTGATCAGACCAGAACTGAAGCCTTTCCTTTTATTCACTATGCGCTCTCCCACTCCTCTGCTTGCCTTTGAGTGTCTGCCAAGATGCAAGTGACTGTGGGTGGCTGGTTCCTTGCTATAACATGCTCAGAATAAATAGCGTTTACTTTTTGCATTTGGTGGGGCTTCATTTATTTCCACACTTGACTCATAGCAGGGCCAAAGATAAAAATATAATAAGCAAAATTTTAATAAAGGAGAGAGGAGGTGAACCAACATCTTAATTTTCATGGTGAAAAGTCAATAGGTACAATTTATAGAGATAAATCAAGCATTCAGAAGAATATTATTTAGAGTTATAGGGTTACTTTTTAAGTGATTTACAAAGAGAAAATGGTCAAAAGTAGCCCTCTCCGAGGAGTGGATTGGGATACGGAAAGGAAAGAGGGTAGCTTTCTATTCAAGAACTTGCTACAATGTTTGGACATTTGTTTTCACATCAACTCACTACTTTTATAATTTAATAAACTTCTGGATAGTTGCTTTTTATTCCTCCAGTTAAAATTTCTGCTTTTAAAGTGTAGATGAAGATGTTACTGACCACGGCATAAAGATACAAGGGATGAAGAGGACATGAACAAAAAGGGATCAGCCTCTGGTGCTAAGGTGGTGTGCCTGGGAAGAGGTGTGCAGACGTGGGCTGGTGGACGTGAGGTCACGGTCATAGTCGTGGAGGTAGTTCTTAGGAGGGATTTCAAGACACCCAAATTTTGTGGCCCCATACCTTTCCCGGGGATGTTTGCTACCTACTCTGGTATCTGCATGGAGGGTCAGACCCTCTGAAATGACAATGCTCTGAAGAAAAGGATGAATCCGCAGGGGCAAGTTTTCTTTTTTTAGATTGGCACATGTTAACAATACCCAATAATGAGATTCATCTTGATAAACAGGTACATGTCTATAAGGTATTTTCATCTCTTTTACCCTCCTTTCCCCTTTCCCCCCTGAATTCCCTTCTCCATCTCTAAAGGTCTACCTCCTAGTTTCCTGAAAGACAAGGTTAAAAAAAACTTAAAAAGCAGGATTCAACACCAGGCAGCAAAGCAGAAATTTACCCCAAATTCTCAAATCTATGTTTTCTAAGGAAGATGTTAATCCACTTCCATTAATGCCTAAAATAAAACCGTCTGTTCTGCTTTATGCTTTTTAAAATTATGATTATTTAAATGCCTGATTCTTTCCCTTTTATATCACTTGCGGGGGTGAGATGAATGATGAATACTGGAGTAAAGTCTGAAATGTTCCTTGCAACTCCTAGTGAATAATTGAGCTGGTGACGATGGCTGGCTGAGAAGGTGTAGGTCACAAAAGACTGCTGTTTTATTTAAGAAGCTTTACAGCTTGCATTTGTCCATTAACACAAAGAAAGGACTGAGTGGGGGCACTGTTATCTTTGGACGCCCACTAAGTGGCTGCCTGCTGCAGAATGGCCCAGGCAGTGCTGAAAGCACCGTGTCAATATTCAGGCTGAAGGAAGGTCCCTGCCATCCAAAAGGAGCAAACTGTTGGCATCATCTCAAATCAAGACTTTAGTTTTATATTTTTATCCATGAGTATAGAGCTGTCGAGGACCAGTCTGTTTCTTTTTCTTTGATTTTTAAAAAAAACAATACTGGGGATTGAACCCAGGGAATCATGTATGTTACGAAAACACTCTACTATTGAGCTACACCTAGCCTTCCATATGATTCTTTAAGACTTGGGTCTCAGAGTGTAGCTCAGTGATAGAGCACTTGCATGCACAAGGTCCTAGGTTAAATCCCCAACATGGGGCAGGGGGAGATGCATGCATCTATTTGTCCTCCATGTCATTGCCTGCTATGAAGCATCCAAAGTCCTTGCAATAAACAGCTCAATGCCCTCTCTAATTCCCATGGCTTTGTTCAGTTTGGTAGAATTTCACAAGTCGGCCGCTTGGCTCTGGAAGCATCTGCTACAGCCTTTCTTAGCTTTTACCAAGAAGTCTATTACAAGCAGCATGATAGAAAGAGTGCTAAGCAGGCATCAGGAGGTTTGCCTGAGGCTTGGCTGCCAACTCACAGCATAGGCAGTCAGAGCCTCCCTTTTCCTCATGAGTAAAATTCTATCAAGACTTCTCACTTTCTCTCCACTCCTCTGCCCACAGGAACTCCCCTAGTGCACTTTATGGTTTTCTGTATATCATAGATGTCATAGGTGTGCAGAATCCCAGGGGCAAGAAGAACATAATAAAAAATATACAAGAAAAAATCAATGCTGAGTGCTACATGGAAGCTTAGGTTCCTCCCTCTTTGATGTAATTTTGGGGACTCAGTGGACATTTGTTGATTTTTCTGCCCAGCAACCATACTTACTTTTTTCCCCCCTCAATTCTTTTATTGGTACATTTTAGGTATACACTACATTTACATTCACCATTGGGTGCTTGTACCTGTACATGATGTATCTTGGTTCTTATTTTATTCCCCATTACCTGTGAGCCCTTCACCCCTTCCACCCTTCCCTATTTACATAGATTTCATTTCCATACTTCCTTTGATAACATTGTCTTTCTGTATGCTATTTCCCACCTTTTCCTCAACAACTAGAATCATTGGCAAATTTAACAGAGTTTCTGATGATAAATCAAAGGTGATGCCAAGCCTGGCTTCTTTGAAAGGCAAGTAAGAGTCACAGTTAATAGGCTGAGTGGGATGAAGACCAAAAGAGTCTTGGAAGTTGCTTTTAAAATTATTTATTTATTCTTTTTTAAAAAATTACAAGCATGTGGGCCAGGGATTTAGCTCAGTGGCACTGTGCCTGCCTTGCAAGGGCAAAGTCTTGAGTTCAATCCTCGGTACCAACCTCCACCTCCCCCGCAAAACCCCCAGATGACAAACATGTGCAAACTACATACTATACAGAACTGCCTGACTCAAGAGAATGCTATAATATAACAGTTTTTTAAAAAACACCCAAGTCCACTTCAGCAAAATGAATGCCTTCCCCGCTGCCTTGTGCCCAGCATACATCAGTCTCGAATCCACATCTCACATGAAGGTCTTTGATTGGCAGGACCTAAAGGACAAAAGGAAACCTGGACTCACATGTTGTTTTCTGCTTTCTGGTCTCTGCTGCATAAAAAGGCAAGCTGGTGGGAAGATGGGTGGATCTTATTAAGGCAGCCCACAGTCTCTGCCCCATCCTCTCTGGGCAGAAACTGACAGAGGAATATGGCATTAACCTATCACTGAGGGACCCTCAACCCAGCTCGGGTGATTGCTCTTGAATGTGTAATTATCGTTTCCTATGAATGCACTGTTGTATCAGTCAGTGTTTACTAGAGAAACAGATATAAGATATATAAATACATAAGAATTTACAAGATTAGCTTACAATGGCCACCCACAGAGTCAGATGTGGAAGAGTGCAGAGGGTCTGTCTGCACACTGGAGACTGAAGGATCCAGTCAAAGGTCTGGAGCTCACTGTGTGAGACCGTATCAGAAGGCTGATGGTTCTGTGATGGAAGGCTCAAGAGTCTATACTGGAAGGTTAAAGGATCTGTGCCGGAAGCGAAGAGTCTTCCCTGGAAGCCAGGAGATGACATCCAAGGTGAAGGTGGAGACTGGAGCTCTTCTGTAGAAACAGAAGCAGATCTGTCCTTCATTTCCCCTTTATATCATCCAGGTGAGGAGCCAAGCTAGGCTGTGGAATTTCTGAGTCAATTCAGTTGAGCCTCTTTTACTCAAGTTGACACAATCAATCAGCCATCATAATCCACCCCTTGTCAACTTGACAACCAGACACATTTCTTTAAACCAGTCAACAGAGACAAAGATAAGCTCATAATTATGCCTAACATGTTATAACTATCCTGCATACAAATGGAAATGTACTAATTCCTTCCACAGAATAGAAGACAAGTTTTCTTTGAGTGATGCTTACTCTTAAAATTTTATAATTTGAACATTATAACATAGTTTAACAATCCTTAAGAGTCAGTATTAAGTCCATCATCATTACAATCATATTAGGTGAGAACTAGTACACTTACAATCCTCATTTCAGTAGCTGATCACAGCGTCATGGCAGGTATTTAGAATTACCTTCTACTATCTATTCTGTATTCCTTTGGCCTTCAGCAAGCACCTCAGAAGGTCTTGGTTCTTTCCCTGGTGGAGTGACCCATACCTTCATCCTTGAAGGTTCTAGACCATTTATCATTCTGCCTGGGTTAGGTTGTTGTAGTTTGCTATTTACTTTAATAATAGGGCATGATAATACTAGGAGGGACTCTAAGGGATCCCCTTCACTCCAAGCGTATTCTTCCTTTCTTTCATTGTGGAGTAGTAGTTCATTTACCCTTGATAGTCTGGGTCAGTCTCCCCTAACAACACAGTGACTCCCTTTTTAGCTTGTTTTTTCAGAGGCCCGAGGAGACCAAAATGACCAGGGGGAAGTCTTAGCTTCCAGTTCAATAGTATCATTGTTGTGTTTCCTAGTACAAGCCTTCCCCCCTCTAGAACTAAGACTTCTAAGCCAGCAGAAAATAAGGTAGTGGAAGGGCTGGAGATTTAGCTAAGTGGTTCTGCTGCCTGCCTTGAAAGTGCAAATCCTGAGTTTGGTCCCTGGTACCAAAAGAAAAAAAAAAGAAAAGAAAAAAAGGTAGTGGGAACAGGGAGCAAAAATTTTGCCAGTGGATCACTGGAGGTAATGGTGAGTGATACCATTTCCACTTCTCTAGTGTTACTCCCTGCCCTCCTTCGAAAAAAGGTGATGATGATAATGCAAAGTACCTGATCCAGTAGGGAGCAATTTGTGTCAGCTTATATTTGCTATTGTTATGGTTTAGATCCAAAATATTGCCCCAAAGTCTCAGGTATTCAGAGGTGGGGATTTTGGAAGGTGATTGGATTAATCCATTGATGTATTAGCTAAATGTATTATTAGGAAGTGGGGCCTGGTTGAAGAGGTGGGTCACTGGGTTGTAACATAGAAGGGTGTATTCTTGTCCCTGGCTCCTCCCTTCCCTCTCTACTTCCAGTTGCCATGAGATGAAAACTTTTCCTCAAGCATGTCCCTCTACCATATTGTTTGTGCCTTGCACCCAGCTGATCATGGACTGAGTGCTCTGAAACTATGAGTCTGAATAAATCTCCCCTCATTTAATTTGCAGGTATCAGGTATTTTTGTCTCAGTGAGGACAGAGTGACTAATACAACTATAATATGATCTTAGGGTCAGTACTGAAATCCAATGAGGATGAAGGATCAGTAGAATGTGAAGCCTAGAGTTACATCAATGGTAGGTTTGGAAAGTAGTTAATCCATTCATGGGGCACAGGTGTGGGACACAGGGCCAGCACCCCAGAGAAAGCCATGGTGGGAACAGAGTGGCTGGGCCCAGAAGCCATAGCTGCAGCTTCCTCAGAGACAAAGCTCACACTTCTGCAAGGGGCAGCAATGGAAGTGAAACTCACAGAAAATATACCTGCAAGGTCATAAAATCAAGAACAATACACTCAGATGTTTAGGAATAATGTAGGTCTCCCTCAAGAGTCCCATTGTCTGGGAATAAAAACTTAATAAACTTTCAGTCTAAGCTAACTTCCTCTTCTTCCTCTCTTTTCTTACCCCCTTCAACCCTGCGTTATTCAAGGATCTCCAGAGAGACAGCACCAATAGAGTGTGTATGTAGATATGTGAGATGGAATTCATTACTCAGATTTACAGGCTCCGTTTCTCAGGAAACCCCCTAAACAGACACACTCAAAAGTACGCCTTTCCAAATTTCCAAATTTCCAGGTACTGTATTTTTTAATTCAGTCAACACCTACAATCCATGGTTGTGGGTCTCTCTCCCCCTCCCCCTATTTCTTACTTTCCATAGTGACCTTCATGACCCTTGAGGTGGTGGAGAACAGAAGGGTGAATCTGAGTTGCCTCTTCTGACTCATCTCTACAGCAATATCCTTTATTTACTGGTTGCTCTTGGCCATCATGCATCTGGTAACTGGCATCTCAGCTTGGTTGAGTCTGCTTGCCAGATCCCTAGGCTCTAGCCTGCCTAATTTCTCCTTGTCTTTTTCTTTTCTTTCTTTTCTCCTCCTCCTCCTCTTCCTCCTCCTCCTTCTTTTTGAGATAGTCTGTCTGTGTAGTCCATGCTGACCTCGAAATGGACACATAGTCCAGGCTGGTCTCTAACTAGTTATCTTTCTGCCTCAGCCTCCCAACAGTCTGCCTAACTTTTGCTTTTCCTTCCACTGTAGAATCTGGCTGAGTTTTCCCTGTGTTCTCCATCTGGCCTCAATGTGGGGTTCATTTCACCCGCGCCATTGGAATGCCAATCACAGGTCTACTGACCCTCACCCTGGCTGCTACTTCAAGCTTCAGCTCCAGCTAGAAACCATAGGTTCAACATCCCGTGGAGCTCCATCTACATAAATCTTGGGTAAAGAGAATTTCTTTATAATAATTGGAATACTAATCTTATAATTCATCTGCTTTAATGAAGGAAAAAACCATGGTGCTGCTGTGATCCCTTTGATGGGGCTACCCCCAGAGCAGAGAAAGGAGCAGCCTAAAGGCATGAGCAGGGGGCAGGGCTGCTGGCTTCCAGAATGTCAGCCCATTTATAATAGCCCCAAAGGTGCCTCAAACTAGTCCTTGAGGGCTCAGGAGAGAAAGCAAGAATCCTAGCATCTACCCTTCCACGTTGTCTCCTCCTCTCTTCATCTGGGGTGTAGCTCTTTTCTTTCTTTTTTTTTTATCTCCAGGGAAGCATCTCTAACTGAAATGGGTGCAAGTGGCCAGGCCAGTCTCTTGATTGCCCCTGTGAGGAGATAAAAGGAAAAGTAAATCATATTTCTCAACAAAGCTGGCTTGTGACCCTGACACTGTATCTTCGGGCAAAATCTTGTTAAATCTTGCCAAAATCAGAGTAGTGTTGTTAAACACCTGCCCCCTATTCCCACCCCCCTTCAACTCCTCCCCCTACAGGGACTTCTACAGACCAATGGGAAAAGGTCTTGAATGTGAAATGCAAAAGACAAAAGCACTCCTGAGATGAGGTTGGAGAAGGAGGCATGCTTGGAGGGTGCGTAGCGGGGAAGGTATGTTGCCGATTCGTGCACAGAATCCAAGGCTGAGTGTGTGAGGGACACTACTGGCATCTTTGGGGTTCATCACAGTTCGATCCACAGCAGGCAAGCCAGATGTTTCTCTTCTCTCCTGCCTGGTGCAGAAGAGGAAAGAATGCAACCTACAGCCCCAGCTCAGGCGCCAAGACCTGCCCAGGCTGCCTCCCTCACTGTGTCTTCTGAGCTTTTCCTTCAGGTCCGTAGCTGTGTCTGCATCTTTGCTGTCCCTCCCCTTTTCCTGACCATTTGCCCTCTTGGGAACTTCGTTTTTTTTCAGTGTTGAAGATTGAAGCCAGGGCTGTGAGCATGCTAGGCAGTGCTCTACCACTGTGCCCAGTCCTGGGCTGCTCTTTTAAAACATACAAAAAAATACAAACAACACAAGCCTCTTAAATATTTTGTTGTGGGCAATTTCAAACAAGTTCTCTCTCTCTCTCTCTCTCTCTCTCTCCTCTCTCCCTCTCTCTCTCTGTCTCTGTTTTGAACTGAACCCAGGACTTTTACACTGAGCTACATCTGTGCCCCTTTTTATTTTTTGTTATACTTTGGGACAAGGTCTTCCTAAGTGGTTAAGTTAGACAAGTTGAGCTTGAACTTTGGATCCTTCAGACTCAGCCTCCTCCAAGATTGTTGGGATTACAGGTCTGGGCCACCACGCCCAGCTTCAAACAAGTACTGAGCATAGTATAATCAGCCTGCAAGTCTTCATTACCAGCTTCAACACTGATCAACGCATGGCCAATCTTGGTTACCGTAATGTATTCACCCTGCCTGCCCCTCAAATTACTTTGAAGGAAATCTCAGACATCATATCATTTCTGGAAGCTTGCCAGCATCCCTGTCAAAAATTTACTGTCTTACCTAGAATGCATGATCACTTCACTGAAAACCTAGGCTAGATTCAAAATCAGTGCATAAAGCTTAAACTTTATAACTCTAATTGGATTCAAATGTCATGTCTCTTTAGCAACTTTACAAAAATCTTTGGTCAAGGGAAGAGGTCTCTAGTAATTGGAATAACAATCCCATAATTTCTGTACTTTAATGAACAAAATTATCATGTACAAGTAAGTGCTCTGAAAAATGTTGTTTTGTTTTGCTTTGTGACAGTACTAGGGATGAAACCCTGTGCTTCACCACTGAACTACATTCCAGCCCCTTAAGAGCAATGCAAATTGGTTAAAAGTTGCTTCTCTGCAGCAGTTAACATTTCTGCTCCCTTTCCCCAACCCCTTTCCCTTTTACCTAATTTGTTTGTATAGCAAACCTTGTCTATACACCTTGATCAAGGAAATTTCTCCCTTGCTCTGGTCTGAGTGAATGAGGTTGTACATATTTTGTATGGCTTCAAGTGGAGAGAAAGTACATGTAATTCATCAATTTTCCAGCTCTGATTAATTGGGAAGCCTGGAACTCTATGAAGAACCAGAGAACGGCAGCTTCATTTCTCAGGTGGATTTGAACTTGATCTTGCATCGGGACAAATTTTATTCAGACAAAATGACATTCTCCGCTCTTTTCTAAATGCCTTCTTCAACCAAGAGAGACTGTGAAAGCCATCAATACAAAGCTGGATTCTCTGTTCTCATAATGATAGAAATGGCTACAGAGACACCAGCTTCACTCCTCAGAAGTTTATTTAGCAGAAGAATTCCAGAGGCTTGCTTTTTGCTGAAACACAGTGTCCCTAGGATGATGAGCAGATTGGCTTTGTAGTTTGTCTCTGAATTCTGTATGCACCTCTTGTGAGTACAATAGCCAATTTTCCAGGGAACAGATGACTAAGCAGGTGATCTGGCCTAAGTGGTTAGTGTTGAAATATGGCACATTCTCAAACAAGCCTGTAGGCTTAAGAGTTAGGTATTGTCAACGTTTTGTCAGATAGTTAATGGTTTTCTAAAATACATTTGCAGGCAAATATTCTTATCACTAAATGCCTTCAGAAATAACATTATTATGAAATAACTATATATTAACATAAACCATTAAACCATATTGGAGAAGTATATTTTCTCTCATAAGCAATTTCCATTTGTTCTTATTTAATTCATGTAAGATTTTTAAAAAGTATTCTGTGAAGGCCAGTTTCAAATGTTAATTTCTATTTGGATTTTGTACTATTTAAAAGTGGCTTCAGGATCAACCACAGATTTGATTCCTTCATTTTTTTTTCTCAGAACCAAGAGTGTAAATAATTAAGTGATTTCTAGGAGAGAAAGTGAAGATCTTTCAGTGAAGCCTAAATCTCTCACCTAACAGATGACTGGGGCTTCCAGAACCTCCTGCTGCCAGGAGCAGAGAAGAGCCAGGTTACCATCTGAAGATCATGACCTCACTCACTTTAGTACGGCAGACCATTTTGTTTAGAACAAAATTATTTCTGGGTAATTTCAGCATGACTTTATAGCTCAGTTGCCCTCCAGGTCCTTTAAACTAGGCTCACATACTGGAATATATTTAGCTTGTGTATGATTCCCTTCCCTTTATGGAAACAAAAGTGAAGAGGATTGGGAGTCATTGGAATTCAGGCGAGAACAATGGAAATGCTGAGGATAGAGCCAAACTCAGACCTCTCTGTACTCACTGCATATTTGGTCCTTTGTAGAGAGAAAAGATCTCCCTGGAATTTCACACTGGTTCCTTATAAAGAAGAGATAGTCAAATTCCATGCTGAGCAGTAGAGAAACCAGTTGCTAGAAGATAACCAGGAAGCAGAAGTGGCTGTTTGGGGTTTCTGGGGAGCCTTTATCTCAGTGATCTTATGATCATGGCTCTAGTAAAGTCAAGGCTGAAAGCAACTGAAAAGAACATCTGGCTGTTTTATTTTATAGATAAGGAAAGTAAAGCCCAGATAATGATGCAACAGGTATTGTGTGGCCTTAACGTGGAAGGGAGAGCAGAGAAGAGCTTGGAGAATAGGTTATGGAGTCATGTTTCTTAGGTTCCAGCTACTCACCTTCTGTTGATGCTTCTCAACTTAGCAGATATCTGGCACTGGGGGTGATCTGGATGCTGTAGATAACTTGATATTGAATCTAATGGCCAGAAAGGTATTCCCTTTTCCCGAATCCGCTGGTTAGCCAAGGAGAAATTTCTGTAGCATTTACTGATCTCTACTTTTTCCTTAGATTCAAAGCCCAAAGGCAATAGTAACTGAGTAGAGTTTAATAAACAACAGCATTGTTGTTGTTTTATGTATTTATATTTATGGTGCCTTCAATTCAGGGCAAATAGTAATAATGGTTTTTCACTTCTGGAAAATAAATCAATTTAGATACGAAAGTGAATTTATTTGTAGAAAAAGGTCTCATAAAAATACCACATGTGCATGAAGATAAATCAAAATTGGAAAGGTAGCAAGAGACATGTTTGCAGAACTTTGTAGTAAGAAGATAAAAATGGGCCTGAAGGGAAGAAGTGGAATTTAATACTGATCAAGTGACAGGTATTTGTGTAAGATGTGGCTCGATCTTTTGAAGGACTTATTTGAGAAAATAAGGCATACACATATAAAAATAAACACATAATACGTGTAAAGATGAACAGTCTTTTTGTCTGTTTTTATCTTGCCTGTTTTTCTGCAATGGGAGGAAAATAATTGTTTTAGGCACATGGAAGAGGGGTAACTTCCTTTAGGCTGGTCATAGAGAAGATGTGACTGAGGAGGTGGGACTTTATTTAAGCCTAGAATAGAACAATTTTAAAAATTAAATGGGAGAGGAAGACCATTACCAGCAGAGCTGTGGTTTCCAGGAAAAATTTTTTATGATTTGACATAAAAGCTTGTAGCTAAACTTTATTTTCATATTTTTCTTACTGTATTTTAGAACTGTAAACACACTTGCCTATACTCCAGTGGGATGGAAACAACTTTATTTTTTATTTTTATTTTTAAAAATTCTTTCATTGGTACATTTTAGGTATACAATATGTTTACATTTATCATTCGGTTCTTGTACCTGTGCGTGATGAATCTTGGTTCTTATTTTTTCCCCATTACTTGTGCACCCTTCACCCCCTCCACCCTTCCCTATTTACATAGATTTTGTTTCCATTTTTTTTTTCTTTTCTCATAATTTTTCCTTTCCCTTCTTTCCTTTTCCCTTCCCCTCCGACCACCCCTACCCCTTTGGACTTTTTCTTCCTATTTCAAAATATAAATTATTCATTTTAATCATTTTAATCCTTATTTACACATTCAGTTTCACACACTAGAGAAACTATTCAGTATTTATACATGTGTGTCCTATTTATTTCACTTAAGAGATGGCCTCCATATGCATCCATTTAACTATAAATGTCTCTAGTTTCTCGTTCTTTATGGCTGAGTAGTACTCCGTTTTGTAAAAAAAACCACATCTTCTTTGTCCAGTTTCCAGTCGATGGGCACTTGGGCTGTTTCCAAGCTTTAGCTATTACAAACTGTGCCGCTATAAACATGGGTGCATATATATCACTGTGACGTGATTCTTTTAATTCTTTGGGGAAGATACCCAGCAGGGGAATAGCTGGGTCAAATGAGACCTCTAGTCCTAGTTCTTTGAGGTATCTCTATACTGATTTCCACAGTGGTTGCATCAGTCTGCACTCCCACCAACAATGGAGAAGGGTTCCTTTCTCCCCATACCCCCACCAGCATTTGTTATTGGTTGATTTCTTGATAGCAGCCATTCTTTGTGGGGTGAGGTGGAATCTCAGTGTTGTTTTCATCTGCATCTCTCGAATGACCAGTGATGTTGAACATTTTTTCATATATTTATTTGCTGCTTTTACTTCTTTGTCTGAGAAATGTCTGTTCATTTCAGATGCCCATTTTTGAATTGGGTCTTTGAATTTTGGGGTTCTGATTTTTTTTCAATTCTTTATATATTCTAGATAGTAGACCTTTGTCTGAGGTACAGCTGCCAAAAATTTTTTCCCACTTTGTGGGTTGTCTCTTAGCTCTCTTGGTGGTTTCTCTTGCAGTGCAGGAGCTTTTTTTTTTTTGGTACTGGGGATTGAACTCAGGTCCTTGAGCTTGCGCAGCAGGAGGTGAAACCACTGAACTAAATCCCTGGCCCGCAGAAGCTTTTTAATAAGATGAGATCCCAGTTGTTGATTCTTTGTGTTAGTTCCTTTGCTACTGAGGTTTTGTTCATAAAGCTTTTTCCCATGCCAATGTCTTCAAGAGTTCTACCTAACTTATCTTCCAGCAAGTTTAGTGTTTCTGTCTTAATATTTAGATCTTTAATCCACTTTGATCTTAGTTTAGTGTATGGAGATAGGTATGGGTCTAGTTTTAATCTTTGGCAGGTTGAAATCCAGTTTTTCCAACATCATTTATTAAACAGGCTGTCTTTCCTCCAATGAGGGTGGTTGGCTCCTTTGTCAAAGATGAGGTGGCTGAGTATGTCTGAAGTTGTTTCTGCATCTTCTAATCTATTCCACTGATTTTCGGGTCTGTTTCTTTGCCAGTATCATGCTGTTTTTATCACAGTAGCTTTGTAATATAGATTGTGATACTCACAGCCATGTCTCTGTTGCCTAGAATTGCTTTTGCTATTCTAGGTCTCTTCTGGTTCCAAATGAATTTTTGGATTGTTTTCTCTAGTTCTGTGAAGTATATTGTTGGAATTTCAATCAGCATTGTATTAAATCTATATAGTAGTTTTGGAAGTATGGCCATTTTCACTATATTGGTTCTTCCTACCCAGGAACAAGGGATGTCTTTCCATTTTCTTATATCCTCCTTGATCTCCTTTTTCAGAGTGCTGTAGTTTTCAGTGTGGAGGTCTTTTGCTTCCTTTGTGAGGTTGATTCCTAGATATTTCATTTTTTGGGATGCTATTGTAAAAAGAATTATTCCTCAAATTTCTCTCTCAGTGAGTCTGGTATTTGTGTATAAGAAGGCTATTGTTTTTTGAGTGTTGACCTTATATCCATCTACTCTACTGAATCTGTCAATTAAGTCTAGAAGTCTTCTGGTGGAGTTTTTTGGGTCTTCTATGTAAAGTATCATATCATCAGCAAATAATGACAGCTTAACTTCTTCTTTTCCTATCTTTATTCCTTTTCTTTCTCTTTTCTAATTGCTGTGGCTAATGTTTCCAGAACTATATTGAACAGGAGTGGTGATAGTGGGCATCCTTGTCTTGTTTCTGATTTTAGAGTGAAAGTTTTCAGTTTTTGACCATTTAGTACAATGTTGGCTGTTGGTTCTTCATTGATAGCCTTAATCAGGTTGAGATAAAGACCTTCTATTCCAATTTTCTGTAGCTTTTTTTTTTTTATCATGAATGGGTGTTGGATTTTGTCAAATGCCTTTTCTGCATCTATTGAGATGATCATATGGTTTTTGTCCTTGACTCTGTTAATATAGTATATTATATTTATTGATTTATGGATGTTGAACCATCCTTGCATCCCTGGGATAAATCCAACTTGGTCAGGGTGTATGATCTTCTTGATGACCCTCTGTATTCTGTTTGCCAGTATCTTGTTGAGGATTTTTGCATCTATGTTCATTAGGGAGATTGACCTGTAGTTCTCTTTTTGGGTTGGGTCTTTCCCTGGTTTTGGAATCAAAGTAACACTTGCTTACAGGAATGAATTTGGAAGCCTTGCTTCCCTTTCAATTTCCTTGATGAGTTTAAAGAGTAATGGTGATAGTTCTTCTTTAAATGTCTTGTAGAATTCAGCAGTGAAGCCATCAGGACCTGGGCTTTTCTTTGTTGGTAAATTTTTTATTACATTTTCAATTTCACTCATTATAATTGTGGTGTTTAGAATTTCTGTATCTTCTTCATTTAACTTTGGCAATTCATATGTATCTAGGAATCTGTCCATTTCTTCTGTGTTTTCCATTTTATTATAGTACAGGTTCTCAAAGTAGGTGTTGATGATCCTCTGGATTTCTGCTGGCTCCGTTGTGACTTCCTCTTTTTTGTTCTTAATTGCATGGATTTGTGCCTTTTCTTTCCTTCTTTTGATAAAGTTGGCTAAAGGTTTATCAATTTTATTTATTCTTTCAAAAAAACAACTCTTTGATTCATTAATTTTTTGTATCATTCTGTTAGTTTCCATTGCCTAGATTTCTGCTCTGGTCTTTATAATTTCCCCTCTTGTACAAGCTTTGGGTTTGTTATGCTCTTATTTTTCTAGGAGCTTGAGGTTCTGCATTAGGTTATTTATCTGAGTTCTCTCTGTTTTCCTAATATGGGCATTCATTGGTATGAATTTCCGACGTAGAACTGCTTTCATTATGTCCCATAGATTCCTGTGTGTTGTACTGGCATTTTCATTTACTTGTAGAAACTGTCTAATTTCTTCTCTGACCCCTTTGTTGGTCAGGAGGGTGCTATTCAATTTCCATGTGTTTGTGGGAGTTTTGCGGTTTCTTATGCTGTTGACCTCCAATTGTATTGCACTATGGTCTGATAATATACAGGGGGTAACTTCAATTCTTTTACATTTACTTAGATATGCCCTATGAGCTAGCATGTGGTCTATTTTGGAGAATGACCCATGTGGAGCCGAAAAGAATGTGTATTCTGATTTTGTGGGGTGGAACACTCTGTAAACATCTATTAAGTCCATTTGTTCAATAGTTTGGTTCACTTCTAGAATTTCATTGTTAATTTTTTGTCTAGATGATCTGTCTATTTGTGATAGTGGGGTATTGAAGTCCCCTACTACAAATGTATTAGTGCTTATTTGATTTTTCAAGTCCATTAATATTTTTTTGTAAAGTTGGGGCCATTCACATTTGTTGCATATATATCTTGGATTGTTCCTTTCACAAGTATGTAGTGACCATCTTTGTCTCTATTAATTAGTTTTGGTTTGAAATCTACTTTGTCTGCAAATAAGATTGCTTCCCCTGCTTTTTTCTGGGTTCTTGTCACTTGGAGAACTGTTTTCCTTCCTTTTACTTTCAGGATATGAATTTCTTTTTGAGTTAGGTGTGTTTCTTGTAGACAGCATATTGCTGGATTTTGCTTCTTATTCCATTCTGTCAGTGTATTTCTTTTGATTGGTGAATTGAGGCCATTAACATTGAGAGTTATAATTGATAGGTATTGACTCATCCTTGTATGATATTTTGCTGTTGTTGGCTCTTTTATTTCTTATTTTTTTCCCCTTTCCCTTTAGTTTCTTACCTTGCCTGGTGGCTTCCCTCTGTTGGACCTCATGGAGTTGTGACCTTCATTGTCTTTTTCTAGGATATTGCTTAGAATTGTTTGGAGTGCTGGTTTGGTGTTCATGAAATTTCTCAGGTGTTCTTTGTCATGGAAGTATCTAATTTCCCCATTGATTTTGAAAGATAATTTTTTAGGACACAGCAGTCTAGGTTGGAAGTTTTTTTCTTTTAGGGCTTGAAATAGTTCACTCCAGGCTCTCCTTGATTTGAGGCTTTGTGTTCAGAAGTCTGCCATGATTCTGATGGGCTTTCCTTTGTAGGTGATTTGTTTCTTTTCTCTAACTGCCTGTAGGATTTTGTTCTTCTGTTGGGTTTCTGGGATCTTGACTATTACAAGTGTAGATTTTTTTTTTGATCTTTGCTAGTTGAAGTCCTATATGCCTCACTTATCCGTATGTCCAATTCTCCACCTCTGTCTGGGAAGTTTTCTACTATTACTTCACAATGCCCTGACTCTTCAGAATCTGTTTGTAATGAAGCAATACAGCTGTTCTTGCCTTTACAGCTCCCCAAAACCATTTCCTCATTATGTTAAGCCATCCTTTGAGCTGCCTGTGAACACTGGCTTCCAATGACTCAATCATTTGTTGTTCCTGTGCTCTGTTGATAATATTCATAAATCCCTAAAGTATGCAGGCAAAGGTAAACTGTGTATTCTGGTCATGTTACATTTCCCGTCTAAATTTTATAGCTTAAATGAAGAATAACATGTCTTCCAATCATATCTTCTTTTGGACTCCTTAGCCCTGAATCATTGCATTCCTGGAATTTGTTCTTTCAGCATTGGCTACACCTCTGCCTTGCACATACCTCCAATGCCAGGGAGGAAACATGATGCTGAGTGGAGCAGTACCATTGATGCAAGAAATGTTTCTCTCTCCTCTGTCATGGCTAAAGCTCAACCAAAGGGCAAAAGCTAACATGGAATGGAAGGGCTCAGTGACAGTGCAGAGTGCATAGTGGAGCATTAACCTTACCCAAATTCAGATGAGGCCTTTGTTCTTAGGTGCTGAGAGGTGATCTCCAAAACTGGAATGTCTTGCCTTATGGGAGCATCTGTTTGCCTTGGGACTTTGGTCACTGGATAGTCTAACAGTGATTTATGATGGATACCTTGGGCCAAGCCATATCAGTTCTGATTTCTGTATGAACAGGAAGCTAAAGCTCTAACATTGGGAAGGGCTGAAGCAGTCATGTTGGCATGAACCCCAATAAAGATTCTCAAAATCAAGGCTCAGGGAAAGCCTCCCTGGTTGGTGTATGGTGTATGACAAGCCTCTCTGGTTGGTTTCTGTGTGTATGATATACACTGTGGCTAGTAGAAGGGAATGACTCTATGGGAAGATGATGACGTCAGCTCTTGAATCCTGCCTTCCACCTCTCTGGCCTTGCCTGATTATAATACGCATCCGTTGGGGCAGGAGGTGTGGCTCAATGATAGAGAGCTTGTCTAGCATGTGCAAGATCCACTCCCTCCAACTCTGCACCCCTATCCTGTAATAAGCCATAACTCTTAATATAACAGCTTTGGATGAATTCTGTGAGCCCTTCCAGTGAATTATAAAAGCTACAGATGGGGGCCAGGGATTTAGCTCAGTGGTTCTACCACCGGCCTTGCAAGTGCAAGGTCTCAAGTTTAATCCCCAGTACCAAAATAAATAAATAAAAATAAAAGCTACAGGTCATTTGGGAACCCTCTCAAACTTGCAATTAGTATAAGTGAGTGCAATCTGGGGTATAGAGCAAAGGTCTCAAAAGCCCTCAGAGCAGTGTTAGTTGAGACCTATGACAAGACATGGATGGGCAAGAGCCAATGTCCAGGAACACAGAGGGTTCAAGTCCAAGGGCTTACAGTAAACAGGAGGTAGCCTAGAACTCTGTTTATCTTGTGTTCACATGAATGAGTCACCCCAAATCAGCATGTCAGTGCCATAGTGGTGGTCAGTCTTGAGTGATCCTATGAAAGATAAGAGGAGGAGAGATCAAAGCTTGGAAAACACTTTATGGGGAGAAATGAGACAGCAACACTCCCTGCAACACTCCCTGCACTGGTGGGTCCCCAGAACCAGAGGAGGACCTTAAATAATTATGAGGTTGCTGGTGCTCTTAAAGGATAAAACCTCCTGAGATGCTAGCCCAGGGAGCTTGCCTGGGTCTAAGAACAGAGAGGTCCTGGAACAGTCCTTAGGCCAGAAAGTAAGGAATGACTCCAAAAGTGATGGATCTTATCATTACAACACAAGAGGCAGCGTTGAAGGGGCTCCCCAGCCAAATATGGCACAATCTGAGCATCAAAATGATAAAGCATAATAACAATTTATAAATCATTAAAAAATAAGAATTCACTGATCCATACAGAAAATAGATAAAGAAAGAAAGAAAGAAAAAAGAAAGGAAGAAAGAAGGAAGGAAAGAAAGAGAGAGAAAGATAGATAGAAAGAAAGAAAGAAAGAAAGAAAGAAAGAAAGAAAGAAAGAAAGAAAGAAAGAAAAACATAAATAGAAGGGAGGGATCTCTTTTCTTTACCAGGGCTAAGGACTCACTAATAAAGGGAAGAGAGTGCTGGAGCTGAAAAACTATCATTTTGCAAGCATCTAAGTAAAGATTGAAAGAGACAAACATCATGAAAGGAGGCTAAATCTAGAGGATATTTTGATGAGAAGCAGGGTATTTGTATGGTCTTAAAGTGTCTATACACCAGTGGCATCTTAGTTACAAAAGAGGAAGAAAGCAATTACTAGAGTAGAAAAATCAGATGATACCCTGACTGAGTGTTCAAATGGACATCATTAGCAAGGGCCAGACAGGCAGCATGTGCCTCCAAATATAGCACTTGGGGTACACTATCTATGCAGTAATCTGGCTTAGTATGCATAACCTCAATATAATTACAAATAAATATCAGACAAATACAAAATGAGGAAGGTCCTATTTAAAGAAATGAAAAAGAAGTGAAGGAGAAACTATTCTTGAACAATGTTAATAATATACAAGACAAAGGGAAGTGATGGAAATGCTCCAGACTCAAGGAAGCTGGAGAGACAGAAAAACTAAATGAAATAACTGACTCTAGACTGAATCCTCTAGGGGATGGGGGAAATGTCACAAAGAACATTATAAAGTTAACTGAAAAATTGGAACAAGCATCATTGTGTATTGAATCAATGAAATTTATCCAGTTGGTAACTGTACTGTGGTTACACAATCGAATATCCTCACCTTTAGGAAATCACAACTATTTGAGAGTAAGAGGTCATGATGTATGCTACTTATTCACAAATCCTTCAGAAAAAATTTGTGTGTTAAGAGAGAGAGAGAGAGAACATAAATGCTGAAGCAAATGGAGCAAATTTATAATACATGAATCTGAATAAAGGACATATTACTACATTCTGTGCTGGGGTTTTTTGCAACTTTTAGTGAGTATGACAATATTTATAAATAAAAAGATAAAGTGTAGGGCTGGGGATTTAGCTCAGTGGTGCTACTGCCTGCCTTGCAAACACAAGGTCCTGAGTTCAATCCCCAGTAACCAAAAAAAAAAAAAAAAAAAGATAAATTGTTTTGTGTTCATCAAATTAGCCTTAATCTACAGAAAAATTACTCATAAATGCATGCTTTGTGCAACTTGTGCAAGGTTTTGTTAATCTGCTTGGATGTCTAGAAAGTTTGACATCCAGTGATATAAAGGCATAATCCCAGAGAAGGTATGCTGAATTAACTGTAGGTAGCTGTCGGTGGGGCTGGATTAAAAGCATATCCAGACCCACATGGATACAAACATATGTGTAGACTCTTACACATTAAGCATTTTGGAAGGAAACATAGAGGGCAATAGAAAATGTGCAGTGTTCTTAGAGTCACAGATTTGGAAAGAAAAATCTATGAGAATATTTGGTCAATTCTCTTGCCCTAACTATGCACAACTTAAATTATACCAAGTTAAGGTGTTCACAAAATCATACCTCCTAAGACAACCCATCTCAACATTTAATGATCTTGGGGCTGGAAATTTAGCTCAGTGGTTCCACCACCTCCCTCACAAGAGTCAATCCCCAGTACCAAAAAAACCAAACCACAACAAAAAACAACATTTATTGATCTCATTTGTCAAATTCCTTTCGAGTGTTGACCGTATCTTCTTATGATTGACTAAACTCCCTCTCTTCCTTCTCTGTCCTCCGGTAGGCAGAAAGAATATTTGCACTTGAACAATGAAAATAATGTCCTAAGAGGAAAAGCATTTTTTTAAATCCCAAAGATATATATGTTCTCACTTGCATTCCTCAAATAAAAAATGAGCAAAGAGCACCAATGTGTCCTGAAGGAGTGTTGTGTAGATTAATGAACACAAGGTATTAGAAAACATAAACTCAGGCTATGGTGAAAACATATCCAGCACAAGACAAGGTTTAGGGTAAGTGGTAGGGGAGGAGGATGCCAGCTAAGACTAGGAATAGTGGTTGGCAACTCACTGGCCATCTGGTATTTCCACATCCTGGAAGCCCAGTTAGACAGTCGCCAGGGTTTTGTTTTTGTTTTTGATTTTTTAAAAAAGGTTTCCCAGGTGATTCCAGTGGCAGGCAAGTGAAATCTGCTGCTTTAGATGGCTATTTCCTGGTAATTGGTCTCTACTCTCTACCTGTATGCTTTCTGTCTCTCCTCCATCTCAGCACAAAAGGAGTGTTGGCCAAGAAACAGCACTAGAAGGTTCTGGAAAGTTCTCCCACTCACCAGGTGAAAAGAGATCCTCTTCAGGCCACCATGTGTATCCCAGTGGTTTAGTACAAACTAGTGGGGAACCCACACACAAATCCAGGTGGCAGTGTGTACAGCATGTTTTATGTAATTGGCTGCTCTGGAAATAAACTTGTGAATAATGCCACCAGGAGTAGACAACAGGGTAGCCATAATCCAAATGGTGACCCATGACTGGGAAATAATTAATTTCATATTCCTCTTCATTCTAAGATAGAACACACTAGCATTCCACTCCCTGGGTGCAGCATGAGCTCTACCTAAAAGATTTCTTTCAATATGCCTGGAATTGATTCTTTTAAGAGATAGGGACTTGCAATGTTGCTCAGGTTGAACCCAAACTCCCTGGCTCAAGTGATTCTCCTGTCTCAGCTTCCTGAGCGGCTGGAATTGCCCACAAATGCAATACCTAGCTTCCGCAATTAATTTCCATGCATAATAGAGATTGAGATTTACTTTCTCATGAGGATAGCTGACTCTCCCAGAGCTGCCATCCCTTCCTTCTCCAAGGGTTTGTCATTTCACCTTAGTTGGAGACCAAGTTCCATATATGTCTGGACTAGTCTTTTTATTCTCTTCCATCAGTTGTATGTGTCTGAACATTTCTATTTCTCTTCCTTATTTTTAGATCAGCCTGTCAAATCCAGTAAAAATCCTGTGGAGGTTATTAGAATTCAATTGAATTTATAAATTACTTTTTGAAGAATTTCCATTCTTATGAAGTTCTCTCCTCTCACTTATGAACAAGAGGTATCATCACTCACTGAAGCTTTCTCGTCTCAGTTAATCATGTACATAATTTTTTCCATTATAGTCTTCTTCATTTTTTCTTTAGGATTCACCTCAGTATCTCACATTTTTGTTGTATAAATTTTTAAAAATAACTTTATTATCAAACACACACACATACAGAAAATTAAAACCATTCAAAGAAGAACAATGCAAGGGGAAAAAAACTACAATAATATTCAAATACAGTAGAACTCAACCAAAACAAAACTGAAAAGCACTTCAACATTTTTCCATGTAACTTAAAAAAGCATCTCACGCACAAACAAGACACCAGAGGATGTGATTTGTTTCAGAAAGTTCCCCCAAACCAACATTGAACAGATAATGATCTGGAAAAAAACTCCAGTTAGTTATCAGACTTCACATAAGCCAAACTTCTCCCTAATTTAAATTTCGATACAGTCATATGACACGTGGTGGAAACACAATCCGAGAAATATGTTGTATAATTTTTTAAACATTACATTTTCTGATTACCATTAGTAACTTTTCAAATTTAATTTTCAGTTCTATCATAGTAAGTGTCTCAGTCCATTTTTAGATGCTATAACAAATATCTAAGACCAGGTAATTTATAAAGAATTGAAGTTTACCTTTTGGCTGTGGAGCTGGAAAGTCCAAAACCATGACACTAGCATATGCTCAGTCAGCATCAGGTAAAGACTTTCTCACTATGTCATAACATGGCAGAGGATGTCATACGGCAAGACAGAGCAAGTAGACCAGCTCATGTCACTCCTCCTCTTCTTATAAAGTCACTAATGCCATTATAGGAACCCCACCCTCATGACCTTATCTAATCTTAATTACCACCCAAAGGCTCCACCTCAAAATGCCATTGCCATGGTTTGGGGGATTGTTCCAAGCACATGACTCTTGGGGAGATACATGCAAACCCTAAGAGTTGTACATGATCACAATTTAAATAATCAAATAGTTACATAAGGTGCATGACTGGAACACTCTTTTTCCTTATCCCGTGTTCAAATAGTCTTCAACCAGGGGTGATTTTTCTCCCCTTCATCCCCATCCAGTGCACTTGCTAATGTCTGAAGACACTTTTTATTGCCATAAAGGGAAGAAGGGATACTGGAATATAATCGGTAGAAGCCAAAAATGGCACAGATCCTTCATAACAAAGAACTATCCAGCCTAAAATATCGATAATAGCAAAATTGAGAAGCCCTATCCTATCCCATTCCCCCAAA
Source organism: Heterocephalus glaber (assembly GCF_053883595.1). NCBI lineage: Eukaryota > Metazoa > Chordata > Mammalia > Rodentia > Bathyergidae > Heterocephalus > Heterocephalus glaber. The sequence goes on from NW_028258142.1 coordinate 23,865,011, forward strand.
GGTAACTATAAAACACTGTACTCTTCTAGCTGTTTCTTTGAACATTTAACCTTTATGTTTATAAATAATTTTTAAATCTGTAACTTTTTTTGGTTTCTTTTCTTTTCTTTCTTTCTTTATTTATTTAGGTGCCAGGGATTGAACTGGAGTCCTTGCACTTGCGAGGCAGGCGGTAGAACCACTGAGCTAAATCCCCGGCCAGGTTTCTTTTATTTTAAATGTATCTATCATTGATTTATCTTTAAATCTCTGCCAGAGATGTAATCTTCCAATATATTGAAACACATCAAAGGAAACATCATTTGCATTTCCTTGGGTGGAAACAGCCTCCATCTTGCTTGCTCTCTGGGCCTGTTATGAAAGATTAGTCTGGGACTACTCTTCATTATAATCCTGAGAATTTTTCCTCTGAGTTGCATTACCAGTTTGCTGGATCCCATGTCTTATATTTTTGTAATTGAGCAGAACATTATGTGTTTTCACAAGAGACAAATTTACTGACTCACATTATCTGACATTTTTTATTCTATACTCACTATCAATTAAGGTTGAAAATTTGGCTGCATACAAAATCCTGGATTGGAAATAACTTTCCTTTTGAATTTGAAAGGTTTTACTCCATTCTCTTCTGGCTTCCAGTACTTCTTCTGAGAAGTCTGATGACATTCTGATTCCCAATTCTTTGTATATTATTTTGTTTCCTGTTTGGAAGATTTGGGCATTTTTTTCTTTATCACACAGGTCCTGCAACTTTATGATTCCAGATCTTGATATAGATATTTCTTGCTCATTGTGCTGAATATATGGAGGCCTCATCAATCTGGAAATTAATACCTTTCAGTTCTTCAATTTCTTCTTCTTTAATTTCTTTAATTAATTTTTTCTAATATGTTATTTTCCTTCTGGAACTTTTACATTTCAGACCAAGTGTTCTTAACTTTTTTAAAACTATAAACCCCTTCTTATAATAATATTTTAAAATGCACAAAATGCTTAAGATTATAAAGGAAAGTATGTCTACTGAAACAGAACCAACAAAGCATTAAGAAATAAATCAATCCCATCAGTGTACACGTGCCTAAATAATAAGACCTAGCAGTAAGTTTAAAAACTATCATTTTAAAAGTAATGTTGAGACCAAACTAATGTCAAGATAGCTATAATAACAAATTTTAAGATATCTGCTCTATGATTCAAAATATATGTGATTTCTATTGCTGACAAAATTGTAGATCATATTGTGCTTTGTTGCTTACATTTTAACAGAAAGAAATGCTATGTTTTTGTTAGAGGTTAGGAAAAATAAAGATGATTATTTTTTCTCATCTAGATTCATGGATGAGACACTTTTTTGAAGTCTCAGGATCCTAGGTTAAAAATGCCTAACATGGAGCTGGGGAAAGCTTTTGGGAGTATTCAAGAAGCCCTAGGTTTGATCCCCAGAACTACAAAAGAAAGAAGAAAAAAGCTTGACTCAAATGTTGGATCTCTTGAGTCAATCCTATCTTGGTTCTTTTGTTTGGTGTTCAGAAAATGACTTTTATTTTATTCTTCCTTACTTTGGTTGATTTTTCTAAATTTATGTTTTAAATTTTTAACAGTTCTGTTTTGGTTCTGAAAATGTTCCTTAATTTTGACATCCCTAGTCTTGCTTCTTGCTTTGTATATGCAATATTCTTTCCTATCTTTTTGTTGTTGTTGTTGTTGCTTGAACTCAGGACCTTGCTCTTGCAAGGCAGGCACCATGCCACTGAGCTATATTCCTGGCCTTTTTTCCTATATTTCTTAAAACTAAAGATATAAGATAAGTTTTGTTATCTTTGTTTTAGTTTTTGTTTCTTTCATCATAATTACTTTCCACTATTTAGTTATCAGTGATCACGTATTTAAAAAATCAGCCATAAAACTTTTACTGATTTGATCTTTTATCACTTCAGTAAATTCCCTACACAGTAACTGTAGAGGGTTTTAAAAAAAATGGTACATAATTTACATAAAATAAAGTATATAAATTTCAAGTATACAACTCAATGAACTGTAAAAGATCAAGATATAGAAAATTATTTGTATTATTTCACAGATTCCCTATGAGCCTTTCCAATAAATATTCCCCTCCTAAATATAACACCTAAATTTTCACCATGAATTAGTTTTGCCTGTTCTTGAACTTAGAGAAATAGAATCATAAAGGATTTATGTGCTCTTTTGGGTCTGGCTTTTTTCATTGAATATATCTGCCAGACTTGTCCACATTAGTATATGTATCAGTCTCTGGTTTTAGTCTCTTAATTAAGCAATATTTTATAGTATGAATATATCACATTATAATCTATTTAACAGTTGTACATTTGTCTTGCTTCTAGTTGTTGACTACTCTAACAGAGCCTCTATGAATCTTCTCATACATACATACTAACACATACATACACACATACTAATAAGTATTTGTAGGGCTTGAATTCCACCTATTTAAAATTAAAATTATTTTTTAAAACAGTGATATCACTATTTGATTGATTTCTTTGCTCACTGTTATTAGTTCTGTAACTGTTCCTTTGGGCTCAAATACTTCTTCCTTAATAGTGAACGTTAGAGTGTTGTAAATTTCTGATGTCTTAATTCTGTCGTCACTCTTTAATAATAACTTAAGTAACAATTTATATAACCCACCACAGTGAAGCCATCGCTCCATGATCTTCTGGCTTCTGTTATTGCTGCTGAGAAGCCTACGGCTACCTAGTTTTTATTACTTTTTAGGTAATCTCAACTGCTTTTTCTTTCTGACAGTACCTAAGATTTTCTTTATGAAATTTATATTCTGCTATTTCATTATGATGTTTCTAGGTGTAGTTTTACTTTCTTTAACCTTCTTTTAGGAAGAGAATATTTTTGATTTAAGGACATTTGTAATTATGGAATATTTTCAGTTGTTATCTCTTCAGACATTGCTTCTTTGTTATTTCCTCTTTATGATTCTCTTTATTATTCCCTACTGTTGTCTGCTAAAATTTCTACTAGGTATTCAGTTTCTTCATTTAGCACTCTGAAGATCTGAAATATACTTATTTTAAAATGCTTTATTACTGCAATCATCCACAGTGAATCTATCTTTTGACAATTTTGTTAGATGTCTTAAATTTTTTCCTTTATTTTTCTTTCTTCTCTCTCTCCTCCTATTCTCTCTTTTCACAATTGCATTCACCACTGGCCCAATCCAGACTCAGTTCTTTATTGGCAATGTAGAAATTATGTCCCATAATGAAAAGGATATTTAAAAGCAGTCATGAAGCTTTTATAGCTTCACTTTATTTTAATAAAAGTACTTGTGTTCTTTTTCATGACTTGATTTTATAATTAATTTATTTTATATTTTATTTATTATTATATTGTAATAAAGAGGGGATCCTTAAACTTGAACCTATCATATAATATTGACTAGAAGCCCTCCTTTCTTTAATCCATAGAAATTTTACTTCTGCGCCCACCACACCTCAAAAAGTTCTTTTTAGAGAACATCAGTGGTCACCATGTTACTAAACTATCATCTTAGTCCTGAAACCAAGCACTTGGGAGGCTGAGGCAGGAGGGTTGCCACAAGTTCAAGGCCAGCCTAGACTACATAATGACTTCAAGACCAGTCTGAACTACATAGTGAGACACTGTCTCAAAACAAAACAAAACAAAAGAGAACAAAACACCAAACCTGTTGACCAAAGGAATAGAAGACACAGAAATATGCATCTTTAACCAACTGATTCTTGACAAGGATCCCAAAACCATATTGGAGAAAGGATAGTCACTTCAACAAAGGGTGCTTGCAAAACTGGGTATCCACATGTAGAAGGTAGAAACTAGAACTTCTCTCACAAGAACTTTTTCTGTACAAATAGCAACTCAAAATGAATCAAAGACTTTAATATAAGACTGAAACTGGAATTGGTAGAAGAAAACAGGGTAGACAGTCAAGATATTGGTACAAGCAATAATTTCCTGGTTAGGACTCCAATAAGCCAGGAAACAAAAGCAAGAATTGACAAGTGGGATTATATCAAGTTAAAAAGCTTCTGCACAGCAAAGAAAACTATTAACAGAGCAAAGATCCAATCTAGATAATGGGAAAAAAATTGTTAGTTACTATCTGGCTGAAGATTAATATCAAGAATATATAAAGAACTAAAGAAACTTATTAATAAAAAAATCCAGTCAAAATATAGACAAATTATCTAAATATACACTTCTCAAAAGAAGTCAAAATGGTCAATAAATAAATGAAAAAATGCTCGGTCACATGTGATGGACATATATTTAATTCTAGAACTGTGAGGCTGAGGCAGAAAAATCATAAGTTGGAGCTCAGCCTGGGCAGCTTAGCAACTTAGAGAGATCATGTTTTAAAATAAAAAATAAAAAAGAGTTGGAGATGTAGCTCAGTATGAAAGCCCTAGGTTAAGTCCCCAGTACAAAGAAAGAAAAATATACTTAATATCTGGGAAATGCAAGTGAAAACTACATTGAGATTCCATCTCTCCACAGTTAGTATGGTTTTAATAATAATAAAAAAAGGAACGAATATTGGTGAGATTTTGGAGAAAAATGGACATTTATACACTGTAAATTAGTAAAACCACCGTGGAAAAGCAGTATGAAGGTTTTTCAAAAAGTCTAAAAATAAAACTACCATAGTCCAGCTATAGCACTTCTAGGTATATATAAAGGAAGTTAGCATACAAAAGAGATACTTGCGGGCAGGGGATTTAGCTCAGTGGTTCTGCCGCCTGCCTCACAAGTGCAAGGACCCGAGTTTGATTCCCGGTACCAAAAAAAAAAAGAGAGAGATACTTGCATTTATAGAACTACCTTGATTGAGGTGTGTTCCCAATAGTGAAGATACAGAATCATCCTAGGTGCCATCAACAGATGAATAAAGAAAATGTGGTATGTATACATCATATTGTTCAGCCACAAAAAAATATTTAAGTTCTGCCACTTCCAGGAAAATGGATGGAACTGGATAACATCATGGTAAGAAAATACGCCAGATACAAAAAACAAGTATCACACATTTTCTCTCACCTATTGTTATGTTTTGGATTTGTGATATGCCCCTAAACTTATGTGCTAAAGGCTAGGTTCCCAGCTGATGGAAGTGATTGGGTCATGAGGGCTTTGACTTCATCAAGTAGATCAATCCATTGATGAAATCTTTTTTTTTCATTAAGTTTATTGGTACATTTTAGGTATACAATACAGTTACATTCATCATTGGGATCTTGTACCTTTACATAATGTATCTTGGTTCTTATTTTGTCCCCATTCACCTGTCCTCCCTTCACTCCCTCCACCCTTCCCTAGTTACAAAGACTTTGTTTCCATTTATTTCCTTTTCTCATATTTTCTTTTCCCTTCTTTCCTTTTCCCTACCCCTCCCACTTCCCCTACTCCTTTAGACATTTTCTTCCTATTTCATAATATCAAGTATACATTTTGATTCTTGTTTACACTTTTAGTTTCTCACACTAGAGAAACTATTCAGTATTTTCGCATGTATGTCCTACTTATTTCACTTAAGAGTATGGTCTCAATGTGCATCCTCTTAGCTATAAATGTTTCTCATTTCTCATTCTCTATGGCTGAGTAGTACTCCATTTTATATAAAAAAAACATCTTCTTTATCCAGTCTCCAGTTGATGGGCAATTGGGCTGTTTCCAAGCTTTAGCTATTATAAACTGTGCCGCTATAAACATGGTTGCACATATATCACTGTGGTATGATTCTTTTAATTCTTTTGGGATGGTACCCAGTAGAGAAATAGCTGGGTCAAATGAGACTTCCAATCCTAGTTGTTTGAGGTGTCTCCATATTGATTTCCACAGTGGTTGCACCAGTCTGCACTCCCATCAACAATGGAGAAGGGTTCCTTTCTCCCCACACCCCCGCCAGCATTTGTTATTGGTTGATTTCTTGATAGCAGCCACTCTTTCTGGGGTGAGGTGGAATCTCAGTGTTGTTTTCATCTGCATCTCTCAAATGACCAGTGGTGTTGAACATTTTTTCATATGTTTATTTGCTATTTCTACTTCTTTGTCTGAGAAATGTCTGTTCATTTCAGATGCCCATTTTTGAATTGGGTCTTTATATTTGGGGGGTCTGATCTTTTTGAGTTCTTTATATATTCTAGATAGTAGACCTTTGTCTGAGGAACAGCTGCTAAAAAATTTTTCCCACTTTGTGGGTTGTCTCTTAGCTCTCTTGGTGGTTTCTCTTGCAGTGCGGAAGCTTTTTAATTAGATGAGATCCCAGTTGTTGATTCTTTGTGCTAGTTCCCGTGCTACTGAGGTTTTGTTCATAAAGTCCTTCCCTATGCCAATGTCTTCGAGAGTTCTACCTAACTTATCTTCCAGCAAGTTAAGTGTTCCTGTTTTAATATTTAGATCGTTAATCCAATGAAGTCTTAATTCTATGGTAATACTGGGGGATGAGGGCCTAGTTGAAGGGAATGAATCACGAGCACGTGACCCTGGAGACTCTACTCTTTGTCCCTGTTCCCTTCCTCTCCGACTCTTTCTGCACTGTCTGTCTCCGGGCTGCTATGAGGACAGCAGCTCTTCTTCACCATGCCCCTCCGCCATGATATTTCTGCCTCACCTCCACCAATGGAACAAGCTAATTGTGGAATGAAGCCTCTGAAACTGATCTGGAATAAATCTTTCCCTCTTCAAGTTGTTTTTTCTCCTGGTGTTTAGTCATTGGGATGAAAAGCTGACTAACACATGTGTGGACATTAAAACAACAACAAAAAAGATGACTTGAAAGTAGAAGAGGAACTACGAGGGTCTGAGAAGGGAGACCACTAGAGGGGGAAGGTGGGAGAGAGAAGGTAGGAAAAAGGAGGTTGAAAGTGACCACTGCACAAATATGCATGTACGGAAATATCATAATGAAACCCATTAATTTCTATAATTAACCAATTTCCATGTGTTAATAATCATTTAAAAAATTCTAAAATACTGATTGATTGATTGAATGATTTGTACTGGGGACTGGACCCGAGGCCTTTACACTGTGCTACATTCCCAGTCCATTTTATTTTATTTTTTATTTTGAGGCAGAGTCTTGCTAAGTTGATAAATTTCCCAGGCTGGGCCTGAACTTTCAATCCTCCTGCCACAACCTCCCAGAACACTGGGATTACAAGTGTGTACCACTATACCCAGCTCCATGTGTCAATAACGGTTTTTTAAAAATCAAAAACCTCCTCATGTCTTCTTCTCCCCACTGCCTGGTATCCATCATTAGAATCCTAAAGCATTTTCCCTTTTGTGGTTGGCTTATTTACTTAGCATAAGGTCCAGCTATAACCATCTTGACTTTTTGGTCTCCTCTTCACTCATTCATGTTTAAATATTGGTTTGATTTGGGGTTCAGTCCTGAACATTATTGTTTTTTCATTTCCCTTATCTGAGTGTTCTTCACTGATATGGCTTTGACAGGAATGGGCCTATTCTTCTAGCCTCGAACTTCCTTTTGCTTTGCTTTTCTTTCCTTTTCTTCTCTCTCCTCTCTTCTTTCGCTCTTTCCCTTTCTCTCTTTTTATTTTTCCTTTTTGTATAGTGCTGGTTGTCAGGATGGAGCCCAGTGCCTTGTGTGTGCTAGGCAACCAGTCTATCATAACCCTATATTCCTAGCCTCTTTTATTGTTATTTTTCTATGCACATTGAGGCGATACTCTTCAGTGCAATAAATAGGACACACATGTATAAATACCGAATAGTTTCTCTGGTGTGAGAACCTGAAAGTGTAAATAAGGACTAAATGTATAATAGGTAATGTGAAATAGGAAGAAAAGGGGCAAAGGGGAAGGAAGTGGGAGGGCTAGGGGAAAGGATAGAAGGGAATGGGATTAATATGAGAAAATGGAAAAATAGGAACAAAATCTTTGTAAATAGGGAGGACTGGAGGGGTTGAAGGGAGGGCTGGGCAATGGTGAAAAATAAGAACCAAGAGAGACTATGTAAAGGTGCAAATTTCCAATGATGAATGTCATTTTTCTAATATTTTTAAAAAATAATTTTCTGTGATTTTAAAAGGTCTATGAAATCTTTGAAACCAATCTTTAAATTCTTTAGGCTCGTGAGCTTCAAGTTAAGAACCCCTGTCTTGCAGTTAGGTGAGAACCAAAGAATGGAGGTTATTTAGGAAGGATCATCCATACTTTTAAGAGCAAAGTTAAAGCAAACAGCCATGGAGGGCACAAGTGTAAATTGGCAAGAGCAGGACTAGAAGGACCTAGCAGTGTCCTAGAGTGTCATAGAAATATTTGAGGGCCATCTCCCAAATTGGAGATTAGATTTAAAATGCAAAGCTGTGGTTTGTGTGTGTGTGTGTGTGTGTGTGTGTGTGTGTGTGTGACTAAAAAAGACCCCATGCTATCAGTTCAGAAGGTAGGATGATAACCTGAGGCTGGGAAAGGAAACGGGGAAAAGCTACATCCAATTATCCCTCCCTTCTCTCTCTCTCTCTCTCTCTCTCTCTCTCTCTCTCTCTCTCTCTCTCTCTCTCTCTTTCTCTTTCTTCTCTCTTTCTCATGGTGCTGGGAACTGAACCCAAGGCCTTTGCTCTAAGCAACATTCCCAGCCCTTTTTAAATTTTTTATTTTGAGTCTTTTATTTTGAGCTTTCACCAACTCACTAATGTGCCCAGGCTAGGTCTGAACTTGTGGTCCTCCTATCTCAGCCTCCCACCAACTACTCTTGTAGACAAAGCTCAACACTTCCATTTACCTATTGCTTTAATGAAGGGAAGAGAGATATTTAAATTAAATCAATGATTGTACTTTGTAATAGATTTTAATTAATTAAGGTTTAAAGTAATGGAATAGTTTTCATTGCCTGAAGAACTTGTGCTAAACTGTCATAGAAAAAAATGACATAATTAAAGAATGATACAGAAAAAAACCCCTCTGAATAATGTGATCTTCAGGGCTGAGATATTTTGACATGCTTATTTCTTTAAAAATCACTTTTCGGGCCGGGGATTTAGCTCGGTGGTTTTGCCACCTGCTATGCAAGCTCAAGGACCTGAATTTGATCCCCGGTACCAAAAAAAATCATTTTTCATGAACATTGACAAAATATTCAAACCCCTTTCACGAAAAAAGTTACTGACATGAGCTTTTATGCGTGCGGTGTTCTGTAGCCAAGGAAGCCAGCAAACTTTTACAGTTTAAGAAAAACCTTATCTTTTTTGTACCTCTTTTTCTGCATTTGTAAGAGGAGAACAGTTATTGAATCTTAGGTCTACAGAGAACCTCAAAAAGTTACCTCATCTTTAGGCAAGGTCACCACAGAAGCAAACCTACTCAATCCAATCAATCTATCGAGATTCTGGAACTGAAGATGACCAGGTGTCTTCAGGAGATGTGCCGGTGCTAATAAGCTCTGTGCACAGACACCTCCCTGATCTGTCTATAGTCTTACTTGCTGCTTTAGACTTAACTATGATTTGCCTTTGTACTTGGCCTCCTTGGATGCTGGCACCTTTCCTTGCATTATCTGGTCCTAACTATGCCTTGACTTTAAACCTCTTCTTGCTAACCAGTTTTCTTTCTGCCCTTGCCATTTCAGTAGCCACCAGCCTGATTTCCAGATGCCAGCACCTGCCTTTGCCTGAGGACTTCCTCTGGTTGTCAGAGCCTGCCATGCTTTAGCTTATAGCTGGCAGCAATGTCAAGGAATCAATACCCTAGGAGCACTGATGGGCATCATTAGTAACTTCTTTAGCATCCTTGCCTTTTCGAGGGGACAACTTAAAGTGGTTGAAGCTCCAGTTGTCTAGCAATGGTAATGCGCTGGATAATGTACATCTTTCTGAGTGCTTTCTTTATTCTGTCTTACTTGCTCACTTCCTAACCTTTGTTTCCTTGGATCATTTCCCTAATTGCATTCAATCTTCTCTTGGAATTTGTTTCTAAGAGTCAAAACTAAGACGAGAATCTCAGACTGACCATGACCAAGTCAGTTCTTCACTCTCCCTTGCCCCTATATCTCCATTTCACACATTCCATACCCAAACCATTTCCTTCCCAGTCTTCCCATCTCTGCTAATGCTCCAACCATCTCTCCAGTTGGGCAGACTGTCAATCTAGGAGTCATCTTTAGTTCTCTTTCTCCCTCGCACCCTATATCCTACCAAAGTGCAAGATAATTATACCTACCTCCAAGATTGACTCTAAATTTGATCACTGTGCATCAGCTTTGCTGTTATAACTGAACTTTACATTACTGTCGTCTCAGACCCTGATTGCTTCAGCTACTCCTTTACAGCAATGCTTTACAGAGGTGAATCTCAAACCCAACCCCTTCTCTCATGTAGCACATTCCTGGCTGCTGCACTGTAGCATTAATTGGTGTGTACTGAGAAATACACGTTCATTTTGTCATGAACCTGAGCCAAATACTTGGAAGAAGGGCACACCAACTGTGGGGTGATATCATCATGCAATCTCAATCTAAAGGTAAATAGTACGGGCATTTTTGATCAGCCATTGATTTGTATAGTCATCAATGTTGGAAAGTATTTTCTGGATACCTATGTGTTTAAAATAGGCAGGTTATAGCATTGTTCTTCTCCATTACCTCTGATAATTGAAGAGACGTTGAATACCTATTGATGAGTATTGATGACTAGATTACCTGATTAGCTTATGTGTTCATTCACTAAGCATTAGTAGCTCCCATTTTAGAGGGTGCTTTTCCAATGTAGCACAGAATATGTGAGAATGCACAGGAATTCATTCTAGACTTTAACCTGTGCCCTTTATGATGTTCCCAACCCAATGACTTTCACTCATTTTGCCCTTAGGTAATGTGAGAACTAGGTATAAATGAGTCTTGTATTAAAAATGAAAATGCACTGTCGTATTAAGAAGTGCTCACTGCGCACTTAGAGCATCCCCCTAGGTGTTCAATGGTCTCGGCTGAATGACAGTACTGTCTGCAGAACCTGAAAATTTGCTCTAACCAACTATAGGAGAAGCCTCCACTCCAGCTTCCCTGACAGCTCCAGCAGAAGAATTGCCTCCTCATCACTCTGCAGCAGCACGCTAGGTGGCACTCAGCTCAGAAATGTGTTCAAATCACTGCCAGCAGAAATGGTCACCAGAACCACAGAGCCAGGGAGCGCATTATCTCCAATAATCGCTAAAGCAAATGAATTACTAATAATGGGGCTGGCTTTCTTATCTCAAGTACTTTCTCCAGCACTCTGAGCCCTACCACAGTGTAAAAATATTGCAGAGCCCTAAGAACTTCATTTTTGCAAATAACATTTTCTTTCCACAAATTAAAACTACTCAGTGTTTGTTTCAACAGTGTTTTCATCCAGTTGACTGCAAAGGTAATCATGCAACACTCTGCTTAAAGAGATGGAAAGAGGTACCCTGAGCTATCCCTTCTTGAAGTTCTCACTGACCCAACCAGGACTTAAGCCTGGAAGAGATGTGCATCCAGGGAACACTCCGTGGAGAAGAGGATGTAGTCTTTTTTATAGCCTCTTAATGACAGGGCACTGTGTGCTGAGGCCCCAGTCCAAATGACATAACTTTGCATCCAAGATGGAAAATAAAAAAGGAGCTGATATTTTTACCTGATATAGTAAAAAAGGTATTATCTTGAGCAGACTTTTATACATGAAGTAGTTGATGCAAGCATACAGTATTGGGGCTCAGAAAACAATACCCCAAAGTATGACCTGTTGGAATGCTGAGGGCTCTGAACTTATGGACACTGGAAGGGCCTCAAAAGCAAAGTTTCTGCCTTCCTTCTATCCTTTCTCCTGCTTCCCTCTTTCCTTCAAGGCAAGCCATGAAAATTAAAACACTTCTTTTCCAAAGCCTGCCATAAAACCTAGAAATATTACTCTAGCCTTCCCTCACCTTTCCATTTTAGAGCAAGCCATATTCTTTGACCTTCCTTGTCTGATAGTAGAAGATAAGACTCTAATTCCAGAAGGAATCCTTCCTGATATGGGAGGAAGGAATGATGCACAGAGAAGCCAAGAGAATCTGAATGGACATCTTTGCTGGTTTTCCTTCTTAGTCTGCTGCATTAGATCATAACCTTCTGTCCAAATACATTCTACATAGTTGTCTGATCTTCATTGCGCCTAAGCATAAAAGCAGGTGGCTTTCTCTAGGTCTTTGGGTCTTCATTTTTTTAATCTCCTATGTCATTTTGATTAAATTGGTTATACTTTTCCCTTGTTAACTTGGTGTGTGTGTGTGTGTGTGTGTGTTACTAGGGACTGAACCCAGAACCTCACAATGCTATGCAAAGACTATCATTAAGCTATATTCCTAGCCCATGTTATTTTATTTTATTTTATTTCTGTCAAGATCTTGCTACGTTGTTCACGCTGGTCTCAAACTTGAGAATCTCTTGCCTCAGCCTCCCAAGTAGCTGGGATTACAGACATGCTACTGTTCTTGGCTTTTAATCTGTCTTTTGTAAAGGGAGTGTTAGCTTTGACCCTTATGATGCACGAGGAAACATATCACTCCTTTTCTACCTCTACAATAGTTAACCTGGTATATTTGAGGAGTTCATATTGATATCAAATAAATATTCAATTATTTATTAATATACCACCTCTCCCGGGAGGTAGCATTATCTGTAAAGTCTCTGCCCCAACTGTTACAACTCCTTCTGCCCTCTTTATAAGTTCTAGAGCACATTTGTTTACTTTGGTGGATTTTGCTTCTTGTTTCCACCACCTTGGGTGGTGTTGAGAAGTGCCGTCATCCGAAGGTACTCTGACTACCTTTGGATACAGTTAAGGAACTGCCACATGGAAGAGATACTAGTTCTAATTTGAATTGTTTAGAAGGCAGTGCCTTTGTTCTTGAAGGTAAAATATTCCATGGATGAGGTCATAGTGATGGCCTTGAAAAAAATGTGCCAATCAGAAGGGGGATGAGAGCAAAACAGAACACGAGGAAAACAAGCATCAAGAAGAACACAGATACCATGACAGTCTGAGTCCACCATCATCCCAAGAGTGTGCCCTTCAGTCAAATGCCAGCCCTGGACCACTGGGGAGCAACTTCTCTGTTGAGAGATACATCGTTTAGGCAAATAGTTCTGATGCCATTAAACATTCAGTTCCTAGAACTCATTTGTTTTTAGCTGTCTCAAATGGTCTGCCCAGGAAGGACCGTGCACTGTTCATGGTGACATGAGTATTTTCAGGAATATGCCATTTTTCTTCACATCATGAATTCTGAGTTATTGGGGGATTACAATCATATCCTTGTGTCAGCTAATTATGAAGGAACCCCTAAAAATTGGATCTCATGCTGCTGAGAAAATCAGGCATCAAGACCTTCTATGCTGAAGGCTCTGGCCTAGACCATGGTGGATGCATCAAGGTGATGTCCTTGTGCAGTTCCTTTGCATATGAGCAAAAATTGTCTCACAACATCTCTGTCTTGTTGATCCCCAAGTAAATATCATGTCTGCCATCTTATGGATGAGGAAGCTGAAGCAGTGGGATATTAGTGTCTTATCCAAGATATACTCGACTAAGTGCTGGTGGATTCAGACACAGGCTTCTACACAGGTTTATAACAGGCTTCTCTTTGTAGCTCTGCCATGGGAAGCTGTTACCTCCTGCTCTAGGCTGGCCTTATCCATCTTTCTGTCTACATGTAAAACAATATCTAACAGAAAATAGACCCACAAGGGTTCTGAATAAATGGTAGTGAATGACACATTTAAGTCCTGGCTCCACAACTTCCTTCCTTTGACCCTATTCACCACCCTGAGCCTGGGTTGTTACTCACATAATAGAGATGCTAATGCCTACCCACATTATCAGAGAGATGTCCAGGAAGCTAATGTGCTTGGGCTTGTGAGCATGCTTTTACAAGTGGTAAAATATTATCAACTGTAAGTATTTAAAGTAAGTTCAACTCTAAGATTCCACCCACTATGTATACAGTATCCTCACTGCCTTACCTGAGTGCAGAGATTTTATCTTGTTCCAAACACTGTCATAAGTTCTATCTGTCTTTCAGCTCTTAGCACTTTCAGGAAGTGCTTGCTATTCTTAGTTGCATTTTATAGAAGGGGAAAGTAAGATGCAGAGAGGTTAAACAACTTGCCCAAGACACACAGCTAGGAGGAGAAGCCACAAGATCTGAACCTAGGTGGTTAATGATTACACTATCCATGATCCCCTTCCAGAGTGGCAAAATGGTCTTTCCTATCCCCTCTATAATTTTTTAATAAAATGATCGGATATCAAAGCCAGAAGTGATTATTTGTCCCAACCCTCCTCAGGGAAGAGGTGATGAGGTTGAAGTGCAACAAAGAAGACAGACCTTGAAATGGATGAACTTGTCTGTGGGCCCAGTTCTTGGAAAGCGGTCTTTCCATTGTGGCATGATCTGAAAGACAGAGCAGGTTCCCTCCCTCACTGATAGCACTGAAGGGACACCCAGGTCATTCCAGAGAACAACCCAATTCCAGTGTGTAGGACAGGTCTAGTGCTTCCGACTCCCAGTCTCTGTGTTCCTAATACCTTAATGCCAGACATGCTGCTAAGTAAATATAAAGGTGGGGTGTGGGAGGCTGTCTCTCCTCAAATCATTACATCCAAGCATGAACTGGCTTGTCAGAGCGGCCAGAGCTGCCTCGAAGGGAATCCCTTTTCACTGATGGTGAATGAGACAAGAAAAGAGATGGAGCAGAGGACAGGGAGGTGGGTCCTCACACAAAAGGCTCGGATGGGCAAGGCTTTGGCTTTGAGGTTTTAGAAAATCTGAGAATGGGGAGGAACACGGAGAAGTGGACTGCAAGTTGGGAGGAAGCTGGCAAAGGGGATGAGGAAATAAAGAATGTCAGTGACTCCCTTGTTTAACTCATGTCAGTCCACAGTACAGTTTCCCAAAGCCATTTGGGACTTTTAGTGGAGGTAAGTAAGCCCCTTTTCCATGTCCTGTATCCAGCCAGTGCCCTTTCTTTCCTGGAAGCCTCCCTACAGGAAGCCTTCCCAAGCATCCAAGAATGGATAATCTGTTCATTTTTCCTAAAGAAAACAAACAACAGAGGCGGGAAAGAGCATCCTTTTCCACTGAGACTTTTATTCTACAAGCCTCCTTTACTGTATAAGATTCCATCACTGCAAAGAACTGAGCATGAGATTTCCGGCTGTGATGGTGGAAAACCTGGGCCAAAAGAGGAGTGCTCACTGTTTCCACAGGTGTGCATGTCACCTAGTATCTCCTGGTGTACACAGCAGTAGTAAATCCCTCCCTTTTGTGTATGATATGACATGTGTCCTAAGTTTTATAGAAATTGAAATTTATACAATTATTGTGTGAACATAGGCCCTTTATGAGAAAGCAAACAATACGGATGAATTCAAAAGCAATCTATTTCTCCCATCCCACTCAGTTCTCAAAGGTTAACAATTTAGCATTTTAACATATGTGCTTTCCTATCAACCTCTTCATGTGTTTAAATTTAACTAAATTTTTCATCATCTGTGTCTTCTATATAATTTCAGTGTTTTGATTTTTTTTTTTTCGGTACTAGGGATTGAACTCAGGACCTTGCATTTGCAAGGCAGGTGTGGTGATTTTTCTTTTTTAAATAAACCAGATAGACCATAAGCATTGTTTTACAATCTGTTTCTTAAGATTTTATTCATTCATTCATTCATTCATTCATTCACTACTTACTTAACTCTGCCCTGATAATCTGCACATCCATATACTTGCCGTTATCACATTCTCTAACTGCTGGGTGATATGTAGTATGGATGCTACTTGCTTAATCAATTTTCTCCTGTTGGACATGGACACTGTCCCAGCTTTTTGGTTTTTGCAAACTCAACCAGAATACAAACCCCTGTAAGATACATCTCTCTGCACATATACAAGCATATTTTTAGGGAAACTTTCTAGAAATGAAATTTCTAGATCAGAAGTTCTGTGTATATAAAACTTTTATGAAAATCACCAAGTTGCTCTCCACAAGTCTGTTCAAATTTACAGAGTGTGATCAAAGAATATTCTGAAGTAATATTTCTGAAGTAATTCTGGAAGTTGTATTTTGTGAATGTCTTTTCCTGGCTGCTTCAATGTCCTGAATGGATTCAAAATATTTATGGGAATTTCTGTCAAATAAAAACATTACTGTGTGTCCTCATCCATCTTAGTTATGGGCTCTTGTACCACGTGACTTCTGGCTGTTTCCCAAAGTCAAAATGATCATAAAAGGTAAATATTTTGAATCCATTCAGGGCTTTGAGGCAGCCAAACTAAAGACACAAAAGAAATTCCAGAACTGTTCAAAAAGTGGCCTGAATGATGGGATAAGTGTATTCAAATAAGGGGGATTAAGGCAACGTGTCTTTTACTGTAATAAAAAATTTTTTAAATAATTTAAAGATTCACCATGTTTTTTAATCATAGCTCATAGATATTTTTCTGCACACCTGGTCAATACTGGATATTATCCATGTTTTGCTGGTGTCATGAGCAGAAATGGTACACCATTGTCGTAGTCAGTGGTTTGCAAAGGAATAGATTTGATACAGGATACATACATTTATAGGAATATCCTATAATATTCATCCAAAAAGTTAAATACAGAAGAGTACTAGAGATCTGTCCTCATGCTAAAGACTCGAAGAGTCCAGCCAAGGGCCTGAATCCCATGGCAATGTCTCAGGCAAGTCCATATCAAGGATCTGCACCAGAAAGATTCAAAGGCCGGTGGTGGAAAGAAAGTCTGGGCCAGAGGAGTGAAGGATCTATGCCAGAGACTGAGGGATCTGCACTGGAGAAAGGAAGCGATGCTCAAGGCAAAGACCAGAGCTCTCCGGAAGAGAATAGCAACCATCCCTAGCTATGGGAACAGCCACAAATGACTTTGCATCAGGAAAACCAGCCACAACAAAGCTTCTCCTGGAAAATCAGCAGCATGCAATCTTCCCCTCCCGTTCTCTTTCCATGCCCAGGTGAGTCTTCAGGTGAGTCTTCCATGCCCAGAATCATGCTGATTCAATTTAGCTGGGTGTTCACACCTAAGTTGACCATTTGTTAATCTACCACAACCATTTTGGCCATTTTGCATTTCTCTGATTACTAGTGAAACAGAGCTTCTTTTCAAACATCAGTTGTTTGCATTCTCCTTTTGTGGATTAAGCTCGACGGTTTTACAAAGAAACCAAACATACCTCGTGTTCTATAAGATATTACTGTGGACTGAATGTCTGTGTCCCCCAAAATTCACAGTTGAAATCCTAACCTGTAGGAAATGGGAGTCTTTGGGAAGTCATCAGATCAGAAGGTGGAGCCCTCCTGGTAGGTTTAATGCTTTCATGAATGTCACCCCAGAGTGCTCCCTCACCTTCCTTGCTAGCAAGTGAGGACATAACGAGAATACTGGAGTCTGAAACCCAGCTGCAGGCCCTCACCAGAGATCACCATGCTGGCCCTCTAATCTTGGACTCCCAGTGATTAGAATTACAAGGAATAAATGTTGTTTATAAGCCACTCAGCGAATGGTACTTTTTATAGGCGTTTGAATTGACTAAAACAGATCTCTATATTATCTCAATTATGGATAAAAGGCAAAAATAAGCTAAAATTATTGATGGAATTGGAGTGTTAGAACATATGTGTTTAGTGACTTTTTATAGAAATAATATTCTAGAGGTTACATAGACACAGAAGAATTCTAATTTGAACAGAAGGCAAATCTGCACAGAGAACTTCCTTCAAACAAATCTGATAGAGAACACAAATGTCCAGATTTACAGACAGATTTACTCAGGAAGTAATTTCTTGCTTTACCAGTCACTTCATCCCCCTTATAGGCTCAGCTTCCCTGCATGTATTTGAAGTAAAATGCCTTCTTATAAAAACATGTTGTACCTAAAAATAAGAACCAAGAGACTCATGTAAAGGTACAAGATCCCAATAATGAATGTAACTGTATTTTATACCGAAACTGTACCAATAAACTTAATGGGGAAAAAAGCCATGTTGTACATGCACAGTGTACAGAAAATATCTAATATACAAAGAAAGCAAGATCTCATAAAACATGTGTTCTTCTCACAGGTGAAGCTGTTGCATTCTTAGTTTTCTATTGGGATGGGGAAGAGCTAGGGTTGTTTTTTCCCCTTTACTCCTCCTTTTCAAGCAATGAAGGAAGTGGAAAAAGAATTGATATTTTTCCCTTGGGTAGGGACAAGATTACTGCTCGGATCAATAATCTTGACTATGACCCAGCCTTGTTCAAGGTGGAGTTGGCCATTCCTCATGCTCAGGTTCTCCAGGAAGCTAACAGGTAAATATGTGGCTTCTTTGACGGTCCTCGTTCATGATGAGCAGCTCTTATTCCAGCTGTAGCTCCACCACCAGCGCTGCCCCTCAGGTTCAAGATCATCCTTGAAAACTTATGAGAAGCACAATATAGAAACATTTTGACCCTTAAATCCAGTCACACAATCTTCCTCTAAGGCCCCTCCACAGACAGACACCTCGATTGCTCTCTGCCTTCTAATAAACACTGGCCTTCCTTGTTTTTCCTGGGAAAATGGTTTTATATTGGAACTCAAAGCCTTGGGCCATAAGCTGGTCACCATTGTGTTTTAGATGCAGGTACCTGAGATGGACAGGCTCTCTCTCATCAATAGCAAGAGGCACATTTTATCCTTTCTGCTTTTATCCCATCCACTGAAACTAAGTAGCTATACCTCCCCCAGACCCAGAGATACTGCCATATCCAGAAATTTCAAGACAAAAAAATGACAAAATATCTCTCATTTAAAAGTGACATATAAAAGACTTTCTTAATCTTCCAACCATTTGTTACAAATATCATTTACTTTGAAAGAACTTCTGTTGCTTTAAAAACGTTTACTAATCTTTCTTTAGTAATCCTTTTCTGCATTCTATTTTTATTTGTCATTACAATTTTAAAAGTATACATAATTCATTAATATCACTCATGAGAAACGTGAGTTCAAATTAATTCTTTTACTGATGATATCTAGTCACCGGGATACCATTTTAAGATCACTGATTCAATTGTCTGTCCATTGTATTGCTTGCTTTCTTACATATTAAATTTTTATATATGTATTAGTACCTGTTATATTTCTGTCCTGTTCTATTGGACTATGCTTATATTTTAGAGTAAACCACCAAAATACCATTTTGCCAATTTTGGTATTATAATAAAACAAATTTTCAGGTAAAGTTAGGTGTCTGTCATTGTTCTTTTCATCAGGATTCCCTTGATTTTTGTGAATGAATGTTAAGTTTGTTATATGAAATTCTGTAAAGCAGGCTATTAGAAGTTTAATTGGAATGGTGTTTAAACTCCAATTTATACCTGGAAAGAATTATCGCCTTGACCATATTTCTTCTCATCTTTGTGGAACAGGCCATTTTGCTCCTACTACATTAGATGAATTCCTGAGCATTTTCTATTTATGTCTGCTTCTATGAATATTATAATATTTTTATTTAACTTTCTTTTTACATATGGTGCTAAAATTAGGAGATGATACTCATAATCAGACATTTTATTAAAGTTTTAAAAGTTCTTAGTAATTTTTATGTCTACTTCTTTGGATTTATTAGGAATATATTTTTGCCACTTAAAAACAATGTTTTGGACTGGAGATTTAGCTCAGTGGCACTGCGCCTGCTTCAGAAGCAGAAGGTCATGAGTTCGATCCCTAGTACCAAAAAAAAACCCAAACCTTTTTGTTTCTCTTTTCCAGGTTTTTAAATTCCTCAGGCCCATTTTACTCAGTCTCATGACTTTAATAACCAACAATATAAGAAGAACAGATGAAAGTTCATGTTAAGAACCAATTATCTAAGAGATAATGAGATCCTAGGGGCAAAAATGACTCATAGTCCAATGAAGGAAGAATTTCAAGGTGAGATTTGCCCCAGGAATTCCAGTTATTAGAATCTTCCTTAAAGAGATGATAAAAAATGTGGCAAAGCTTGATATGTGAGGATGTCAGAGTATTATTCACCAAGTCAAAACTTGAAAACTTCCTAAATGTGCTGTAATTGAGAAATTGATAAATAAGTTATGACATTCCACATTATAGAAGCATATATGGGCATTAAAAAATAAAGTTTGCCAAAGGTATTTGATCACTTAAGAAAATAGCCATTTGAGTTGTTTATTTAAGAAGCAAGATATGAATTAAATATACATGTAAACTACAAATCTAAGTATGTATATGGAGAAGACAGAATGGAGGAACATGTGACTCCTAGTTATCTCTAGATCACGGTACTATGAGTCATTTCCTTCCTTATATTTCTTTCATTTTTCATTTTTCTATAATGAGCATATATTACTTTGTGGTGAAAAAGAACGCTGCTATGGACTGAATGTTTGTGCCCCCTGAAACTTCACATGTTGAAACTGAATCTCCAATGTGACAGTATAGGAGGTGGGGCCTTTGGAGGTAAATAGGTTGTGAGGGTAGTGCCTTCAGGATAGAATGAGTGCCCTTATGCGAGACCCTAAAGAGATGATCTCTCTCTCTCTCTCTCTCTCTCTCTCTCTCTGACCCATGTAAGGGTACAGAGTAAATTCTCACTAGAGACTGGATCTGCCCACACCTTGATCTTGGGCTTTCCACCTTCCAGAACTGTGTGACATAAATACTTGTTATTTAAAGCCACCCATTGCTTGTAGTCTGTTTTATGTTGCTACAATAGGGTAACAGTGATAATAGATAATTCATAAAGAAAATAAAGTTATTTCTGATCACTCTTGAGGCTGAGAAGTCCAAGGCTGGGGGGCTTCCTGCTGTACTGTCCCATGGCAGAAGGTGGACACAGAGCATAAGCCAGAGCAAGACAGGGCAAACTCAATTTACAACATATCCACTCTCAATGTAACTCACCTGGTTCCTTGATAATGACATTGACCCATTTGCCTGTTGTTAGGCCCACCTCCCAACACTGTTCATTGGGGTATTAAGCTTCCAACACATGAACTTTGGGGTCACATTCAAACCATAGCACCATGGCATAGTATTTGTGTTATGGCAAGCCAAATGGACTAAGTAAAAAATTATTATATTAATTACTACAGAAAAGGAAGAAGAAGGAGGAAGAGGTTGGATCAAGTAGCAAAAAGAACTAGATTACAGAATTGGACTAGAGTTAAGCCACTAGCATTTGAGTTAAGCATTATAGACATGGAGATAAAAGTCCTGAGCCCTTGATTAGGTACATAAATTCTGTTGACAGCGAGGCAGTCAATCTTGTGATGTAGCTAAAAGCTCCCTCAACTTGCTATGGACTGTTTTCTTTGCAGGGGTAAGATGGATGTCATAGATTAAAGATGGCTGCAATTCTTTGCTTCTCTTCCCACTGACAGATGGAATCAAATTCATCATCCTTTGAATCTGGCCTGGCCTT
The DNA here is from genome assembly GCF_053883595.1 of Heterocephalus glaber. NCBI lineage: Eukaryota > Metazoa > Chordata > Mammalia > Rodentia > Bathyergidae > Heterocephalus > Heterocephalus glaber. Next base: position 23,886,487 of record NW_028258142.1, read on the forward strand.
ACTGACTTCCTTCATCAATAGAATGCAGCGGGAGTGACATTCTGAATTCTCTGAACTCAGATCATAAGAAGCCTTGCTTTCTACCTGGCTCCTTGGAGCCTTCTCTGTGGGAGTCCTGAGCAGCTGAGTAAGAGGTTCAGCTACTCTGAGACACCCCCCCCCATGCTGGACCAGTACTGGGTAACTGCTCTAGTTGGTGGTCTCAGCTGAGTCCAGCCTTCCAGCTGTCCCCAACAAGGCCATAGACATAGAAGAGCATCCATGCACTCTCCTGATCACTCCATCCAGCTGTTACTAAGTGACCTGCATGAATGACTTGTGGAATGGAAGCATTTCCCAGCCATAGCCTGCCTGAATTCTTTAGTCAAATGTTTGCAAAGTATCATAAAATGGTTGCTGTTTGAATCTCTACATTTTGGGTTGTTCTTCAAGCAGCAAGAGAGCACTGGAGCACTGGAGGAGGTCTTTTGCAGAAGCTGCTCTTTATTTGGATATTGAAGTGGCTGGGCTTCCTTACTGCTGAGCTTCCTCTTGGCATTTGCCAGAATCACAGGGCAATCTCTGGGAAGCACACAGGCTCCCTGATTGGGGAATTCTACCAAGAAAATTCTGTGTTTCACAGGCAGCAGTCTCTTAAATCTCCATCTAAGAAATTCTCCCAGGAAAATTTGCAGCAATCTGCTGATGGTTGTAGCTACTTTAACTGAAGTAGATATTGGACAAGGGAATGAAGGTACTCTAAAGAGGAAGGAGCTGTAAGAAAGTGCCGAGGGAGACTTCCCAGTGGTGGCCACTGCCAACTATGTAACAATTCATTGAAAGGTAAGTTCAGGTCCAGAACAAGCATTTTCATTTCCCCTATAAAGACCCTCTGCATGTTTGGGCAAATTTTAATCCCACTCACAGGAATTCTTTGACAAGTGTGAGGTGCAGTCCTGATCACTGAGTCCTTAGAGAACAGATAGCTCCCAGGGATCATCTAATCATTCCTTCTCATCTTATAAAAGAGGAAGCTGAAGTCTCATGTGTATGGGGTGTCCTAAATCAGACAATTTGTAACTGGCAGAGAAGTAGCAAAAAGCCCAGTCTCCCTGATCCAGGCTTATATCATGTGTGTGTGCACACAAATGAAAACCCTCACATACCCTTTCATAATGTCAGTATGTAATAAGAAATGGGAAAAGAGAAACAGAAAATTTTGATTTTTTTTTAGTACTTAATTAGCAGCAGGTTCATTCACCAGTTGGTTTATTAGCTTCCCCTACCAACAATAACTGCTGGACGTGTCTCTCTTAGGACCACTGATCAATGCACTGTGGCTGTTTAACAAGTGCAGTTGGTCCTGGTGTAATCACTACCTATGCTAGTGTAGCTGAGCTTGAGGGGGAAGAGGAGACTTGGGGACAAAGCTGTGGCCTCCCATTTGCAGAACCTGGGCAGGTGCAGGGCCCGCCTGTAGCTTCCTGGCCCTGAGAGTGCCTATTATTTTAGGCCTTTGGAACGGCTAGCAGGACATTGTGTTTGCTGGGAACACGCTTGCTGAAAATCTTGCACTGGGTTTGTACGTGCCTTGTGTCAGACATATGTTGTTTTCTCTTTTTAGCTTCCAAATAGGAATGTGCAGCTCTTTGTGTGAATAACAAGAAGTTACACGAGGAAGGATTCAGTAGGTAATATTTCCAGCCAAGCTAATTTTCTTAATGAAAATATTGTAAGAATTCCCTTTTTGAAATTCTATTCTCCTATTTACATTTATAGTCTGTCATGCAGTTTGTTGAGGTTTTTCTACTCTGATTCTATTACTAAGATCAGATAAAAAATACCAACACTTTATCTTCCTTCCAGTCTTTCAAGTTCTCTGCGAAATTTTAGACGGAAGGAGAAAGGGGAGTTGAACTTGTAGCTACCAGGTAGGCTAGGATTCAGGTCTGATTTGAGAGCATCTCCCACAGGTTCCTGTGTTGGAAGCTTGTTCCTCATTGTGGCCCAGTAGAGGCAGTGGGAGCCTAAGTCTTCTCACAGAGAGATTAAAGTATACATAGGACAATGAGTTAATTCTTATCATAAAAGAGCAAACTTGACCCCTCCTCTCTTTTGGACGATACCATCTCTCCCATTTTAAGGGGCTCCTGCCAGTGACCACAAGACCTGAGCCAATGTCAGTATCATACTCTTAAACTTCAAGAACTGTAAGCTAAATGAACATCTTTTCTTCATAAAATTACCCAGCCTCATGTATTTTTTTCACAGACATGAACTTAGAAAATAACTCTAAAGAAAGTAAATTTATTCTGGATGCTCAATGTTGTCCCCAGGTGCAGCTCCAAGATGATTCATAAACATCATTTTAAAAAATTAAATGATTTGGAATTCATGTAATAATTTCTCGTAAAAATAAAATGCTTATGACCCAGAAGTTGGATGGATTCTGCCTTCCTCCCCTTGCTGTTTATATGGGGGAAATGATGAGTTTGTTTTGTTTGTTCAGACTTTGTATTTATCTCGTAGCATTAGCATTTTGCTCTTGTTCCAGACAACATCTGTCTGGTGCAAAATCTCAGCCAATTCCTGTATTACCTGTGCAAAGGAGACTGCTGAGTGTCCTCAGAGGCCCATAAATTAATTCTGAAAACACCAACACAGTCAGTTCTCTGGGCTAGCATGAAGATGCATGATCATAGAAATAAATCTGTGTAGAAAGAGTAAAATAAATGGCTTGGAGTTGTCTAAGGCAATGATCTTTGCTAAATTTAATGTGGAGGAAGAGACTGTTGAAATAATACCTCTGATTATTCTTACTTGCCTGCCTCATTTCTTTTGGGTTTCTCAATTGTGATCAGCGGAGAAATTATTTCTTACCAACACCCATGAGACTTCTCTGTTGGAATAAGTTGACAACGCCATGCTGGCCCAGTGAGGGGAATGCTCTTATTAATTATACTTCTCACCCGTACATATTTGCACATGGGGACTAAGTAGATTCTGCTGAATCCCACAAACATGCATATAAAACAAATTCATTATAAATTGTTTAGAACTTGGCATTCTCAAAACAAGTTAAAACATCAAATATAAGCAATCCCAAGCCTAGATAATATACACTTGGCAGCTCTTTCTGGAAAAAAAATTGTGATATGACATTTGTATAACTATTTTAAAATTTAGTTGAGGATTTTGGAGTCCAATACTTGGAGCAATGCCTGAGTTTTTGAAAGATCTCTGTACATTGGTAGAAAAGTAGCCAGAGGCCTAAGGAACACTGGGCCCCAGGCCAACTGCAGAGGGGTTCTCCACAGAGCCGACACCTGCCATTGGCCTTCTGCCAGATGTTCTGACATTGACTTGGAGTGCAGGCCTAATGTAGATCCTGGAATACTAGCTGTGATCAAAACAGAATAGAAGAAATATGCTGGGGATTTAGCTCAGTGGTTTCACCACCTGCTGTGCAAACACAAGGACCCGAGTTCGATCCCTGGTACCAAAAAAAAAAAAAAAAAGATGAATCAGAATAGAAGAAATAGAAACTCAATCCTACAGGACAGTCAATGTAAAATATGTATATGCTGATAAATGTTTACCAGTCAGCTCTCTGAGAAAATCATGTGTATGCTTGTCATAAATTCTACCAATATAATGAATTGTAGTACACGGTCATAATAATATGAACATATATAATACTCTTTATTATACTTCCATAGAGAAAATGGATTCTCACAGAAACCTTTGTTATTTTATTGAATTCTTTTGTCCATAGTCAGCCTATAGTTGTAAGTTAATGATCATGTGATAAGTGGAGTTGCATCTCAACTTGATCCCTATTTTTCCAATAAATTGATTGTCTTTAAATCTGGTAAATGATGTACTATTAGACTATTTCTCATCCTTGGACAAATTATGTTCATTAAATTGAAACCTCTTTCAACTTCACTACAAGATCACTCTGTTACTTTGGCATTTTAGAGACAAGAATCTGAAAAATAATTTCATGTTAAATTAGTAAAAGTCACAAGGGCACTTGAGGGTTAGTGTGGAATTTTCTGGAAATATTTTTCTTTATGGTAATTTTAGAAAATGAAATGTTTTTTTCTACTTTCACAGTGTTAGGGATTGAACCAAGAGCTTTGTACCAGGCAAAACCATACCACTGAGCTACACTTAAGCCCTGGGTGTGAGTGTGGGTGGGGTGGGGGTTAAACTAAAATATTTACCTTAGTTTTCAATTTATACTTCTGCATCAGTGTGACTTGCAATTTCTTCAAAATCCACCATCAGTTTTAATAATTCTGTCATTAACAATAGTGTAATAAAATCAGACTATGAATAAGTATTTGGTTACTATCCAACTCAGTAGAGAAATTGCTCACAACATTGAGAGATGAGAGCAGTCCTGACACAAATGACAACATGACCCAGGGCCCTGAGTTATTTTCATGGACTTTAGCTCATAAGATGAAAATGAGACAGTGAAGGTGGATATTGGAATTTCATTCATTCATCATAATATGCGTAACTTCTCTGCTGAACCAGGTAATAGTTTTCAATCCTGGAATACTATTTTCTCATTTTTAAGGCCATTCACAATGGAACAGTTGCAGACGTAGAATATTTTTAAGTTTATTTCACAAATCAATATTTTATTTATTTTCTTAAGTTGAGACAATCAAAAAAATAACAAACCAATCTCCATTTTATAACAATTTCTGCAGTGTAAATACTTCTGCTAAGCCAATGTTAAGTTACTACTGTGGGTGGCATCAATGAACGTGGAACTGAAATGAGATCTACCATTGTACACCAGTACATATTTCCCCCAGAGAGATCTGGTGGAGGTAAAAAATTCACATGCTGTCCCTTACATGAGAAACCCAAATTAAACCCAAAGAAACCCAAATAAAGAGCAAAATGAAAGACAGCTGGTAGGAAGTAGAGAGATAGCTCTTTCTCAAAGGGAAAGGGATCAAGAGATGAAGGGAGAAGAGAGGAGAGGGAAAGGGGATGAAGAACGGAAATAAGATGTACATGTACAGGAAGGGTGGAGGGGGTGAAGGGAGCATAGGGAATGGGGAAAAAATAAGAACCAAGATACATCATGTACAGGTACAAGCCCCCAATGATAAATGTAAATGTAGTGTATACCTAAAATGTACCAATAAAAGAATTTAAGCAAAAAAAAAAAAAGAAAAGATGTGCATGTACCATCTCCACACAAGGAATGTAAACATTATGTACTGCAAATGTGTACTAATAAAAAATAATAGAGTGATAATACAATGATATAATTCTTTAATAGCTGGAGAGCATGATTTTGATTAATTTGGTGGAAATTTTAGTGGATTTACTTTCATCTGTAAGAAAGGCATTCTGAAAAATTATTATTTTGGTTGGTATTAATAATATATGAAACTGTTCCTCTAACCTCTGTATTCACTTATTTGGCTGTTTACTCATTGTTTTACACCCATCCCTTGTAAAAAGAACATTAAATGGAGAGGACAAGTGACTCTCGAACAGTAAAGCATGCTGGGAAACAGTAATGGCAAATACATAGAAGCAAAGCAGACTGTTTGCTTGGCACTTTTAATAGTTTGGTAGATCTATGATCATCATTTCATTGTAAATCATATGGTAAAAATTTAGACAATTAAGTTTCTTCCTTTTTTGAGGCTCAGAATCCTTTTATGTGTCTAGAATTACAAAATTAAACTATTGTTGCTTCTTAAAAATAGCAAAATATAGTAAGATTACATAGTGATGAGTTTTGAGTTTTGAGTGTTTGTCATCTTTGTTTTTATAATTTAGTGATAGGTTTATATCTTGTAATTGTTTAATAACTATATTTAACAATTATCTCACAAAATTCCTCACAAAAATGATATAAGCCATCTCCAGCACACCCCTGGTGGGGGTTAGAGAATAAAGAAAACAGAACAGGGGGAATGGGGGCTGCTAGGTTCACTCCCTTATCCTTGAACATTGGAACCTAGTCTGCTTGGAAGTGAAGGCAATGCAGCATGTTATATGGAAACACCACTTTATTTAGATTAATATAGCTTTACAGAATTCAATTTGGGCTACTTCTTAAGAGTCTTTAAAATCTCCATTGTTTTTGACACTATAATCTCAACTCCTAGGAATATATGTTATAAAATATTCAGAAATGCTTCAAATATAGTTATGTAAAGAATTTGTCTTATATGTTATAGGAAATAATTAAGAGCAACATAAATACCCAATAACACAGTTGTGTTTAAATTAATTATAAGTCCATACTATAAAATATTATGACTATTGAAAATTATGCTTTTAAATAATTTTAGAGGTGTGGGAATGTACCTCAGTGGTATTAGTCGTCTTCCAAAACAAAACACCACAAAGATAAATAAGTAAATAATATTTAATGTTATAGGCAATGATTATGATATAATAAAAGATGAAAAAAGCAGTAAACAAAACTATGCATGCAACATGACCCCAATTTTATTTAAAATTTATTTATAAATTAAAATAATATGCAACCAATAGTATCTATACAGTATTATGGGTGATTTCTAGTTTTTTGATTCTGTTTTTTGAGGTGGGGCCCCACTATGTAGCTTAGGTTGGTCTCTTCTTTATGTATCTTTTTATTAGTACAGGTCTGCAGTACATAATGATTACATTTATCCTGGGGAGTTTGCACATGTACACACCACATCTTAGTTGGTTTTTGTCCCTCTTCCTCTCATCCTTCCTTGCTCCCTCCAATTGAACTCACCTACATAGTCCAGGATGTCTCCAACTTGCAGTGCTCCTTCTGCCTTAGCCTACTGAGTACTGGGATTACAGGGGTATGCCACCACACCTGGCCAGAAGTGTAGTCTCTCTAGAATTATCATGTACAGTTGTCCCTTGGTGTCTAAGGGGAATTGGTCATAGGACACTGAGGATACCAACGTCTTAAGATGATTAAGTCCTAAATGTAAAATGGAAAGTATATATAACCTAAATACATCCCCTCGTATACTTTAAATCATCTCTAAATTATTTATAATCCCTCATACAATGTAAATACTCTAAATTGTTGTTATTCTGTACTGTATTGGGAATCATGAGAATAAAAAAGTCTGTACATATTAAGTATGGATGCAGTTTTTTTTTCAAATATTTTCAACGTGCAAGTAATTGAACCAGGAGATGTGGAATCTACAGGTAGAGAGGGCTAACTATATAATATTTAATATCAGAAAAATATAAATGTTAATTTAAAAGATTTTGGCTTGCGAGAGTCTGTTAAGCTCCTTAGTTGATCACTCTAAATATAGAGCTTGCAAATCTATACATTGAAAAAAATTTCCTAAAGGAATAGTCTTCTAATTTCATAAAAAGAAGTAATAAAAAATAAGATTGAGGGCTGGGATTTAGCTCAGCGGTTCCACTGCCTGCCTCGCAATCGCAGTCGCAAGGTCTGGAGTTTGATTTCCAGTACCAAAAAAAAAAAGATTGAGTTTACTGAAATTTACTTTACAATCAATTTAGAAATGTAAGCAAAAACACAGTTACATAAAACATTGCTTTAGTGATAGCAAAAGCAGCTACTAATGGGAAATAGAAATTATAATATAAGCTTTTATTTGGAAAATTTTCTGAATTTTTTAAGTGTAAATGAAACCGATGCATTCTGGAGAGAACTTTGTTCATTTTGTGGCTCTGCCCTATAAATCTGTACCTTTTCAGGGGATGCTGAAAGATTTGCTCTGTCACACTGAAGTCTGTGTCCAAGATGGTGAAGCAATTTACCAAATAATATTAAGAAGTGAGAGTATCTTAAGAACAACAGCATTTTAATTTTTAATTACACATTCTGCCATTACAATGAATATTTATTAAGGGGTCTACAAACTAAAATGCCACTCTGCAGAGCGCTCTGTGAATTATTCAAAGGAAGGTTCTTAGAAAAATGAAACCAAGCCTACAATATGACTTCCACAATTCTCTATCTTTGCATCTACTCTTGCTGCCTTTTTACTCTGGTATCTTGTTCTCACATCCTGATTTCACCTCAACCCACTCTTTTCTTCCTACTTTTGGCACTCAGATTTCTTCCCAACAGGATTGCAAGCTTGATTATAGTCTGTCTCCTATTACTCTCTTTTTAACATGTTTTTATCCTGATTGGTGTGTCAGCTCCTCAAAAGGTGATCCTTTGCTATTTATTTGTGTTCCCCTGGGCATTCGGTCCAATGAGGAGCAAAAAATTTACACTGGAAAAAATCTTGGGCTGAATTGTTTAGTTTCCCCTTTGAGAAGCTCATGTAGAATTATAAATTCAAGTTTTTGGCCTTAAGCAAAATAGATAATGTTCTGCAGCTCCATGGATCTGTCAAAAAAAACCCTAAACCCATGCTAGGTTTTTTCCCCTTCAAATTTCAACCACTGGCAACATAAACAAAAGCCACATCTCAAATATTTGACACTCAGGGTCTATTTCCTCCCATTCAAAGAGTACAATCCATGCTTATTAAAAAAAAAAAAAAAAGCAGAAAGGAGAAATGCAATGAATATAATTCCATTTCCCCAGCCCTTCAATCACCAAATGGAGCAAAAACTAAGTTATCTTTGGAAAAGAATAAGGGATAGTGTTTCCCTCTAAGGATGGGAGGAGGGATGAGGGCATCTGAAGTTTATCTGCAATATTTGAAGCAAATAAGATAAAGTGCTAGCCTTGATTAAAACTGGGTAGTGTGTACCATCGTGCTTGTCGAGTAAATTACTGAATTTAGAATTAAGAAGAAAAAATGGGAGAAGGTTCTAATACTTATATTTTGATCAATCAAAGAAGGAGACAGCTCCATCTTGCATCATTCCTGGAAGCCAGCTTAGCAGGTGGGAGTTCGTTTATACTCTTTTGAGCTTAAGAAGATCTTAAATTACATCTAGATGAAACATAAATGTAAATCTTCAGGAAGTGTTACAGTAACCTGTAAGGTATGAGCTGAGCTCAGGTCATCCCAACAGACTGGTGGCAATTATGAGCCAGCCACCCAGGTAGAGAAGGTAAAAGTGCTTGATTCATCCAAGAGGTAACTCCATCAGGAAAAGCACTGTAAAAAATTTAAGAAATTCAACATGAAAAAAGGCAATAGACAATTATATCTCAGTGGAGAAAGAAGATATAATATTCATAGCATCAAACTGTAAGAAGCTAAATGAGTACAAAGCTATTTCCCTTACAATTCCGATCATTGAAGGAAGAAGTATGGTGTGATGGTCTAAAGGACTGAGCATCCGGAGTCCTCAGCAAGCAGAAATATCTCTGTTTCTCCTCCCCCGAGGAAAAGATAAGCCCTGCCAAGAGATACAGAAACAGGTTTAGACTACTAATCCATGCCTCTTGGAAGTATGAGCTAAAGGGGTATCAGGAACCAGCCATAGCCCCCACCCTGGTCACCGGTTCTACTGATTCACCTGGGAATGAACAATACTTGGGAGCAACCCGAGGTTGATGTACTTAGGGGGAAACCAGAGAGCATCTGTTTCCCTGGGAGCATCTAGACACAGGAAGTGAATGGCCACACAGATGATGCTGATGAGGGATTGAACCTCTGGCACCTGACTCTAATACCACAACACAGCGGTCTTGGCATCTCCCAAATTCTGGAAAGATTGTGTTTGCAAGAAAATCACTGGCCCAGTCAAAATTAGTTTTTCCTGTGCTAACTGAAGCATGTTTACTGAAGAAACGTCACCAATTCCCACCTTCACAACAGTAGCAGCAGCTATTGCTTAGGAGAACTTTTAAGGGGCAGACTGTACACAGTGCCTCAGAATCTCGGTTTTGATTAATTCTCAAGCCAACCCAATGGGTAAGAACTAATAATATTCTAGGTTTAAAAATGAGAAAACTAGTCCCCAGAGAAGTTCAGCTATGATGCCAAGGTCACACAGGTGGTGATGGAAAGGAGACTTGACCTTCTGTCAGATCCAAACCTCTAATTGCTGATTTGACAGTAAAAAGACACCTAAGGTGACACAAATTCCTAAATTTATTAACTTAAAATTCTTTTCACCACTGTTTGCCCTTAAAATAATGTCACCTATTCTTTCCTCTTTTTTTTTCCCCACAAACGCTATGGTTCTTATGATGTCTTAGCATTTTTAGGATCAGTGTTATGTATTAATTTTGTTGGGCTGTCTTAATAAGCACCACAAGCTGGGTAGTTTGAAACTACAGTACAGAAATTTATTTTTTCATAGTTATCAAGGTGCCATCTGGGCCATGCTCTCATTGAGGATATGGGGGAAGAATCCTTCCTTGCCTCTTTCTATGACTAGCAGCTTCCAGTAATCCTTGGCTTCCAGGTATACCACTACAATTTCTGCTTGTCTTGCCATGTGGCCTTGCTGCTGGTGTTTCTCTGGGTGTCTGAATCCCTCTCTCTATGTAAAGACACCAGCCATTAATTTTTTTTCCTATCTAAACCCTAGTGTTCCCTTCACTGCAGCTCAGCACCAGATCTCATGCCAAACTCATTTGCCTGATTTACACCCTGGACATCTTCCTGGTGCTCCTGCTCTGCCCACTGAATGGGGGCTGTTGGAGATTATGACAACTCAGACCATAACCAAGTATGCCAAGCCTCTGTGCTTATGTGCTCACTTCTTTCTTATTTTTTGCCTTCACCTGAACAACTTCTGTACCCCATCAAGATCCATCAGCCTGTCTCAGGCCCCAGTGAGAAAGGCCTTTTCCCTTTCCATCAGTCTTTGCTGCTTTTTTTCCATGAAACCTTGTGTACCAGAGCACTGTGGTTATGGTATCCTGTGGACACCGAACTATTTTGTGGGTTTGCCTCAAGGGATTTGGGCACGGAGGAAGCTGTGGCAGTGAAGGAACTACTGATGCATCTTCAACCCCTTTATGGTGGGAGAGTTCATCTTCACTTCCCTACACAGGAATCCTTCCTGAATGACCTCTTCCAAGGAAGTCTCAGCCTCACCCAAGAACAGAGGCTCCCTGCAAGACCTTCAATCTTGTTACACAACCCTAAAGACACCAAATTAACTCTGGCTCTCATATAAATAAACAGCTCCAGTCAAGGTGGGATCATGTAGTCCTGAAAATTGATTTACTTTTCACTTACTATATCTTAATTTTTCTTACTCTTCTTCTACATCTATACATACAATGGGCCAGGCAGTGTGCATGGCTTTCAGATACAGAACCACCGAGTCTATAGAGCAGGCTCTAGTGGCTCTTAAGCCTTTGCTTGTTTATCTATTGCCCTCTTGATGAGTGTTTCAACATTTTCCGTATTTGCACAACTACAAACTATCTTGCAATGCTCATCTTTGTACATGCATCTTTCCATAATTCTGAAAGTAGTTTTATGTGATAAGTTCCTGGAAGCAGAATTCTTGGACCAAAGAGAATGTGTTCTTGGGGCTGGGGCAGGGGAGCTCAGTGGTAGTGCACCTGCCTAGCATGTTCAAGGTTTGATTTCCAGCACCTAAAAAATGAAAGGAAAGAAGAAAGGGATGGGGAATGCATTCTTAAATTCGTAAGCTTCTAAAATCAACTTCATTGAGGTATAATTTACATACAATAAATAGGCCTATATAAAATATATGACTTAATGAGTTTTAACATATATATTTAGATATGTATACACACACATACATCTGTGAATATATATACATGTCTAGGATTAGGGCCCACTCTAATACAGTATGACCTCACCTTAACTTGATCACATCTATGAAGATCCTGTCTCAAAATGGTCACATCAAGGCAGAGGTGAGAAATCAGGTGCTTATCTACCCATTCCCATTCCTCCTTGGCTGACGTTGCTCCAGAGGACTGAATCCCCCAGTTCTTCCAACCTGCCTCAGGCATGACTTTGAAACCCTCTAACAAAAACACTCAGGCGCTTGAAATAGGAAGCCATTGATGGGTACTGAAAATGAATCCAACCTATTTGGTCTCTGGGCTTATTCTTTCCCTTCAAAACATACTTGGCATTGAAATACTATAGCGTGGTACAAGTAACTCTGTGTGGGGAGATTGGATAGTTAGCTGAGTCTCCATTCTACTTTTGCTATGTGAGCAAGCCAGGCTCTCCATCCTTTGGCCCTCTTGCTCTCTGTGAAAAGAGAGAGTTCGATGACATCTAAATTCTTTCTGTTCTCAATGTTCTCTTCTAATTTGTCTCTGTAACCAAGAATTTTGAGCTTGGGAGAGAAAAAAATGCCAATCCACCAAAAAATAACTCATTAAAATAAAAGAGTCTCATTAATTTTTTTTTCTGGAGAACTGAATTCTTAAAAATAGGGAGGCATATGGAGTAAGAGAGAAGGAGCAGCTGTTCTGTTTTTCTCTGAGGATAGAATGAAGGGGACTGAACTTAAATTACACCAAAAGGAATTTATTTAAATTAGACATTAAGAAAGTTGTGAGACAATGCAACATGTTATCCAGGATTTTGGAACCTGCTATCTAGAGAAAATTTTAAAAGATGTGTTTTATTTTTGTCCTTTAAAGTGCATATGTATGTTTCTATCTAGTCATTTATATGAACACTGTACTTCATCATAAAATGAGAAAGTATAGCTAGGTCTTTCTAAGAGAAAATGACAGACAGGAGGCACCCATTCACCACCAACCCACCATACCCGACTTGTGGCCGTGGCAGACATTTCTAATTAATCGCAGCCATTTTCCTGTCCAAGCCGAGGCAAGGTCTCATTATTTATCTCAACACCATGATCCAGACAGCCATTACCAATCAGTCACAGTTAGCCAAGGAAGTAGGAACACATTTCTCCATTCAGGTTGTGTTCATAGGTGACTCAAAACAATTTGTACAGAATCTTACAATAGATGAAATTTTTGAGTCTTAAATGCAGTCACAGTGCTTCTGCCTCAGAATTCAGTAAGAATATATTGTTCTTATTAAAATTCTGATTCTAGAACAGTGCTTCAGAGATTCTGATTGTTATGGGAAGAGGGCCAGATCCCATTACCAAGTGTTTTGCATAGCGGATTGATCCTGTGTTTACCCTTTGGGGTGCATTGCTATGGAAGGAGGGAGGCAAGTCACAGGCTTACAGCACAGGTGCAGAGACCTGTACGGGAAAAAAATGCTGTAAGTTTTCATGCTCAGTTCTGAGTCTTTCCTGTTCAGAGCCATCTGGAGTCTAACTTCCAGGCTAGCCTAGATTCTGCACAGAAACAAGCCCTTCTTGATTGGTTCCCCTAGCTGGCTCTCTACCTAGGATTCAGGTCAAACTGAAACCTAGAAAGCTTTCTACCATGTTGCTTATTACCCACTAAGCAGGTCAAGAAACTTTGCTCTTTACTTTCTTGTGGCTTTTCTCTTAGCTGTATCTGATGTTTCAGATTCATGAGACAGATCCATCCTTGAACTTTTCTGATTGGTTTAAAAATGATTTTTCTTTTTGTTGATTCACCCTTACTTTCTTTACAGAAAGACCAAAATAGTTTCACACATTTTTTTCAACTCCTTAGCTGTCTACTTCAGCCTCCTACAAATTTATATTCACTCAGCTCCATAATAAAGATGTCTAAAAGATTAAAACTAGACCCGCATCTTTCAACATGCACTAAATGAAAATCGAAGTGGATTAAAGATATAAATATTAAAACAGGAACACTAAACTTGCTAGAAGACAAGTTAAATAGAACTCTTGAAGATACTGGCATAGGAAAAGACTTTATGAACAAATCCTCAGCAGAATCAAACAACTGGGATCTCTCATCTTATTAAAAAGCTTCTGGACTGCAAAAGAAACCACCAATAGAGCTAAGAGACAACTTACAATGTGGGAAAAAAAATTTAATCAGCTGTTCCTCAAACAAAGGACTACTATCATGAATATATAAAGAACTTTAAAAAATCAGACCTCCCAAACACAATTCAAAAATGGGCATCTGAAATGAAGAGACATTACTCGGACAAAGAAATAAAAGCCGCAAATAAACATATGAAAAAATGTTCAACATCACTCGTCATTCGAGAGATGCAGATGAAAACAACATTGAGATTCCACCTCACCCCAGAAAGAATGGCTGCTATCAAGAAATCAACCAATAACAAATGCTGGTGGGGGTGTGGGGAGAAAAGAACCCTTCTCCATTGTTGGTGGGAGTGCAGACTGGTGCAACCACTGTGGAAATCAATATGGAGAAACCTCAAACAACTAGGATTGGAAGTCTCATTTGACCTAGCTGTTTCTCTACTGGGTACCTTCCCAAAAGAATTAAAAGAACCATACCACAGTGATACATGCGTACCTACATTTATAGCGGCATGGTTTGTAACAGCTAAAGCTTCGAAACAACCCAATTGCCCATCAGTTGGAGACTGGATAAAGATGTGGTTTTAAAAAATAAAATGGAGTACTACTCAGCCATAAAGAATGAGAAACTCAATACATTTATAGCTAAGTGGATGCACATTGAGGCCGTGCTCTTAAGTGAAATAAATAGGACACATATGTGAAAATACGTAATAGTTTCTCTGGTGTGAGAAACTGAAAGTGTAAATAAAGATTAAAATGTATAATTGATATTATGAAATAGGAAGAAAAGTTCTAAAGAGGTAGGGGAAGTGGGAGGGGTAGGGGAAAGGAAAGAAGGGAAAAGAAAAAAATATGAGAAAAGGAAAAAATGGAGACAAAGTCTCTGTAACTAGGGAGGGGTGGAGGGGTTGAAGGGAGGACAAGGGAATGGGGAAAAAATAAGGGCCAAGATACACCATGTAAAGGTACAAGTTCCTAATGAATGTAACTGTATTGTATACCTAAAATGTACCAATGAACTTAGTGGAAAAAAAAGGATGGCTAATAATAGAGATTATGTTGAAAATATTTCAGAACTGGTCAGAGTGAAACTATAGTTAAAATATAAACTAACAGGATAGACTTCAACAGGTCAGAATAGACATCGGTTTTCATCATCCAGTATAGCCATATAAATCATGCGAGGTGTGGGTAGGCTAATTATTGACCCTATAAAGATGTTCTTAGCCTATCCCTGGAATCTGTGAATGTGGCTTTCTATAATGGAAGAGACTTTATAGATGAGATTAAGTTAAAGATCTTATAATAGAAAAATTATCTTGGATTATCCAGGATGGCCTTAAATATAATCACAAGTATCATCATAGGAGGGAGGCAGAGGGGGTCTTAATCACAGAAGACAGAAAGAAGGCTATGTGCTTGTGGAAGCAAGATGCTAGGCTGCTGGCTTTGAAGGCAGAGGAGGACAACATGAGCCAAGGGGTGCAGCTGCCATCTAGAAGTGGAAAAGCGAGAAAGCAGATTTTCCCCTAAAGCCTCCAGAAGCCTCCACAGCTCTGCTGATGCTTTGATTTCAGTTCAGTGAAACTAATTTAGAACTCTGCCCTCCACAACTGTAAGAGGATACATTTATGTTGTTTTAAGTCATGTGTTTGTGGTTATGTGTTAAAGCAGGTATAAGAAACACCTGGGATTATCAGACTGATGATGGCCAAGAAAGGGCCCAAGGCATGAAAAAAAATTAGCCATTGCATATCCACACAGAGCTGGACTGCGCATCCCAGAGTAATAAGAGGCAGGCTGGGATTGAGAGTCTGAGATATGCTGGAAAGGCAGGGACATTACAAAAGAAGAGTAGGATGAATCCAGAAAGGTACTTGTGGGAAGAGTCAAAGCAAAATTATAATCAGGTCCTATGTACAGATCCTGATTACAATCCTACAAGATTATCTATCTATCTATCTATCTATCTATCTATCTATCTATCATCTATCTTATATGTAACTAGAAATGTGTGTGTATGTGTGTGTGTCTATGTGTGTGTAACTAGAACTAGAACATCTCTTTATACTATTAGGATACAACTAAAATGTCCAGATTAACTACTGAAGGCAAATGTTTTCCCCTACTTTGTTGGTAATAGGAAGTAAACCCAAACTACACTATTTCCTTCCAAGTCTACCACCCTCCTCCCATAGTACATTCAGAAATCCTCTAGCATTCATTAAAGTCTTGAGCTGGCACTGTGGAAAGCGGCTTTATGAAGAGATGACCTCCTCTATGGACAGGTCCTTAGGCATCCCCACTTCTACAAACCACACTGCTGATCTTTCATGTTTAGAAAATACTGGCATAAAAATAGACATATAGATCAATGAACTAGAATTAAGAGTCCATACATAAACAGTATGTTTATGGTTAATTGATTTTTGACAAGGTTATGAAGATAACTCAATGAAGAAAGAAAAGTCTTTATAACAATTGGTACTGAGACAACTGGACAGTTACATCCAAAAGAATGAATTTTTTTTTTTAGTACCTGGGATCAAATTCGGGGCCTTGCACTTGTGAGGAAGCCAATGGAAGCACTGAGCTACATCCCCGGCCTAAAAGAATGAATGTTGACTCCTCTTTCACACCATATATATATATTGAGTCAAAATTCATTACAGACCTACTTGTCAAAGATAAAACTATAAAACTTTTAGAAGAAAACCTAGAAATAAATCTTTGTGACCTTGGATTAGGCATGGTTCCTTGCATATGACACCTGAAACACAAACAACCAAATAAAAAATAGATAATTGAACTTCATCAAAACTAAAAATCTGTGTGGCTTAAAGAACACTCTGAAAAAATTAAAAGACAAGCCATAGAATGGGACAAAATATTTGCAAATCATATACTGATAAAAAACTTATATTCAGCATACACAATGGGCTTTTACAACTCAACAATGAAAAACTCTTTTACATGGGCAAAGTATTTAAACAGACATTTCTTTTAAGAAAAGAAGTAAAGGGCCAGTAAGCTCACAAAAACATGCTCGGCATCATTAGCTGTTAAAGAGATACCAAAACCCATAATTACATATAATGAGGATGGTTAAAATTTTTAAAAAGCAGAATGTAAAAAACATTGAGAAAGGTATGGAGAAATTGAAACTCTTATGCTTTGCTGGTAGGAATAGAAAATGGTGCAATCACTGTGGAAAACAGTTTGGCAGTTCCAAAAAAGTTGAACAGAGTTACCATATGTTCTGCAATTTTATCCCTAGGTATATAGTCAAGAGAATTGAAAATGTATATCCACAAAAAAAGTGTACACTAACACTCATAGTAGTCTTATTCATTACTACCAAAGAGTGAAAATAACCTCAACGTACATAAATAAATGAATAGAGAAACAAATTGTGATGTATCAATATATAATTATCATTTGGCCACAAAAAAAGGATGAAGTACTGATTCACACAACATGGATGAAACTTGAAAGTGAAAGAAGCCCTACACAAAAGTCCACATAGTCTACGATTCTGTTTATACGAAATTTCCAGCAAATCCATAGAGACAAGAAGTAAATTAGTGGTTTCCAGGGTCTAGGGGGAGAAGGGAGTGAGGAGTACTGTTAATGAGTATAGGTTTGGGGATAGTGATTAAAATCTTCTATAATTATATAATTATGATGGCTGCACCACTGCAAGAATATATTAAACACCAGGAAATTGTACACCTTAAGATAATGGATGTTATGGTATACGAAATACATCTCATTGGAGCTGCTATTTTCAAAGGGGGGATGGTGTTGAGTGGTTCACAGAATTCCTGGAGAGGCTAAGAACAATGTTCAGAGTGAAACAGCTAGAACAGTGCCCTGGGACTTGCTGCAGAAGTGTCCCACTGAGACCACCCTGTTGCAGCCAATGTGTTCCAGGGCTGAATGTAGCACTGCCTTGAGCACCCTGCCACCTTTGGCCCAGACAGCCAGACTTGCTGCCACTTGAATAGTCTCCATTTAGTCTTCGGTGGGCGTCTAACTGGAAGGTTCCAGGCCAGGCATGTCCAAGGTCAGGCTGCAGTGACACTGAAAAGCTAGTTATGTGGCTCCACAAGATTGTAAACTTTTAATATTATTATGTGATTTTTAATGCTACTTGTCCTGACTCAGCTGTGCGGGGCTCTAGTGCAGACTATGTAGGTGACAATGAAATGCTATATAAGGGAAGACACAATGCAGTGCTAACCCTGAGTCTTGCATCTACCACACACAGTCACCCTAATGGAAACCTGAAACCCACATGTATCAGACTTTCCAACATTTGTGTGAATTGCAGCTATTATGGGTAAGAGTATTTCAACCTTCTTATACATGTGTTTTCATGTGAAGACAACATCTACCGTTGTTAAGCAGATATGTAAGTTTTCTTTTTTAATTATTAAACTTTGGTTTGTTATGTTATCTTGTAAAATAATTTAATAAGTTAAAATACAAAAAAGTTTTGTTATTTATATACATTAACTATATTATATATTTTATATGAGGCCCAAGACAATTCCTTTCTACTGAATGAGGCCCAGGTAAGCCAAGAGTTGGGACACCCATGTTCTAGATCATGCCAGCTGCAGGTCAGGCTAGGGAGTATCAGTATCTTCTATAACAGAAGTTAGACACACACACACACACACACCCGAAGTCCTGGATGTAAGATGGGTCAGGTGCCAAGGCACCAAGAGAAATGGTAAATAATCTCTACAGCATCACATTTATTTTGTGGTATTTCTTGAACTTCTGCAGAGTAGAACAAAACTATCTTAATCACAGTTCCTCTTCTTCCTCTTTTGCATTCTTTCCAGATCCCTCAGCCCTCCACTGATAATTATCTACTGAATTTCTATTTTCTGTCAACCTGTATTTCAATTTTCAAAGTCCAGGCATTAGTTCTTAAAGTTTAATACTCCTCTAGATTATTTTGCTTTAATAGAAAACTATTGAGAACTAAAGAGCTTTTATGATAGAGAAATCTAAATGGAAGAGTAAGAAAAGAATAGGCTCTGGAACAGGATGGATTTGAATATAAATCTCAGCTCAGATCTTGCTTTTGGAGTGTCAGTGTCTGTTTCTAAAAATAAAGAAAACATTAACTTCTTCTAGGGCCAATGTGAGTGCTAATGGAGATCCTGTCTGTAGAGCACAGGATCTTGGAGATGCTCAGTAAACAGAAGCCATCACAGGAAAGTATCCTTGACATTGAGATTTTTTTGAGAAGAAAGCAGCTGAATGTTTGAAAGTGCCTACTCAATGTCTAAGCAGGTACTTTGTGAATGGCAAGGTCAGCCACTTCTAACACTATGTGGGGCCCAGGAGAAAGTGGACCCAAATGTGAGGCTACTTCGGAAGGTGGTTATGCTCAATGCAAAAACTTTTGCATAGTCTGCCTTCTTCAACTTGCCAATTAAGCCACTGCCTCTGTTGTGGCAACTTCAGCTGTTAGGATGAAACACCCTGTTTTCATGTCACCTCCCTTAGTTACTTTTCTTGTTGCTGAGACAAAATACCCAACACCCACAAGTTAAAGGAAGAGTTTTATTTTGGCTCACAGTTTGTAGAACTTTTAGTTTATAGCTGGCTGGCTCCAAGGCAGGATGGCAAGACAGAGGGGCATCAGAGAGGAGAAACAGTCCATGGCAGGGTAGGCAGAAGGCGGCAAGCTTCCCTTTCCCTTTTATCCCATCCAGGCTACAAGCCTCTTGGAGTGGTGCCACCCAGACCCAGGGTGGGCCTTTCTATTATCCACACCCAGAACTATGCTAAAGCAATTTAGTTATCACACACTTTTAATCCACTATCACACACCCTAGATCCAGCCATCTCTGAAAGCCCCATCTATTAGCACATGAGGCTTTGGGAGAACATCTAGATACAAGCCATAACATCACCAACCAATTCAGTTAGATTTATTAGAGAACAGAAAAGAAGTATGAGATTCTGCAAAGAAAGTCAACATATGTGCATATCAGAATGGGTCAGAGAAGTCAATGAATTTTATCCCATGAGATGGAGGATTGTGTAAATTATATATATATGAAGATAGTCTATAAGAGAATGAAAACTTATTAGGTGCTGCTAAATTATGCATTTATCATTCAAATATATACTTTGAGAATCTGTTAAGACAGATTTAGAACTATGTTCCCCTTTGTTCCATTTTCCTACACAGGAGTTACCAGTGTAGCACTTCTGAAATCTTTCTATACTCACTTTCCCCCAGAACACACACACACACACACACACACGCGCGCGCGTGCGCGCGTGAAAGAGACATATGTAGATTTCCCTCCCTACTTGTGGGACTGAACCTGTTTATGGAAACGAACTTGGCCTGAGAAGGGAAGGGAAGAATACAGAAAACTACCTGATAGTCTCCAGCCCAGGCTTATTTTCTAGCTAAGCATTCATTTTCTACCCACAGACTTCTTTGTCCTACGGCTAAATTTCATTCTTTCCTTAGTGGCCTAAGGTTTCGTTTTAGTACCAGAAACCTCAAAGTCTTCTGTTGCATCACTTTTAACTTCCTGTCTCTCTGGCCAAATTCCATCCTGAGAGCAGGGTGTCATCTCCTGTGCCTTCTTGCCACCCTTCTCCCTCAGCTTTGAGAGTCCAACTGGCTTGGGAACCATTTTTCTGACCTGTCCTTTGACTCCAGTTTCTCCAAGCCCACCTTCTCACTAGGTTAAAGTCCCTACTTTCTGCTAGCACCCTAGCATCTGATGGCCGTGGCTCCTTCCCTGGTTACTTCCTCCTGCAAAGTTCTGCCTCAGCATTCCTGATCATGGCGGCTCAATGTGTCTCTTCACTCCCCTTTGCTCTAGAGTCCAGGCAGACAAAACTAGGACAGAGGGACCAAATGGAAGGGTTAGGAACTCCAGAAGACAAAAGGAGCCTTTGTTTTCATCTGCCTTCTCCTCCTGGCTCTGGTCTCTTTGAAGAGCTGTACCCACCCTCTGTAATGTTAACATTCATCCATTGATCCATAGCACATGGCCCTCCTTTCTCCACCATCTGTCAGCAGCATAACTGCCTGGCTGTGCTTACTGCAGACTGTAAATAAACCAGTAGTCTCAACTTCTGAAGGGAAACCAAAGCACTGAAATTGTGTTAATTCCATTCCTAACCATTTACATTTGTATTCTCATGAACCATGTTACTGCTCCAGCTGTTTTATTGTTACAGTAATCTTCAGTGGTAAACCCATCAAGTATAAATAACCAAACAGTTCACCTTCTAGCCTGTACCCTTCCACAACTACTATCTCCATTTTACTTACAAATTTTCTCCTATAGAGCTTCAGAATTTAAATGTTCCTTGATAATTCAGTTTCCCTAAAATGGATATTAACTGCGATATTCCCAAGACAATATAAGCAACAACAAGCTAAGGTAGAGCTTGAATCTCAGGCAGACAAGTTCATATGCTCACTAAGATCAATGCACGTCACAGTCTCATGAGCATTGGATCTTACATAATCCTTGAGCAGATGGGCTGTAGCCATGATTTTGTGCAAATGTAAATTATCTTCTAAATGAAATGTGCTTGAGAAAGATACATCAGGTTCAAATTTCCAAACACAGAGAGGAAAAAAAAACAACTCACCAAAGTCCAGTTATTTATTCAGCTGGTTTTGAATGCAAGTCTCATAGCCAATGTTTTGAAAAAATCTATCCTGTGGTCTTGGGAACAGGGAGAAGTCAAGCATCTGATTGCTCTCCTGTCTCTCTCTAGCCTCCTCATCTCTAACTATCTTGGGACAAAGGGACTTTGCTATATATTTGGACATAGAATAAGAAGGCTCACATTTTAATCTTTTAAAATACATTTTAAGTTGAGGTATAATCAACATATAATTTAAGCAACTCTTAGGTGTTCAGATGAATGAATTTTGACAATTGTACATACACATGTAGCCAACACCCAAAACAAAATATAGACCATTTCCATTATGTCAGAAAGTTTCCATTCCTCCCCCAACCAGCAACTACTGATTTGCTTTCTGTCATGATAGCAGTTGTGGCTGTTGCAAAATTTCATGTAAGTAGAATCGTGCAGTCTTAACTCTTGTGGGTTTTTTGGGGTTTTTTTTGGTACTGAGGATCAGTCCTTATGCTTGCACAGCAGGCGGCGAAACCACTGAGTTAAATCCCCGGCCCTTGTGTTATTTTTTTAATTCAACATGTTTCTGAGATTCATTTAGGTTGTTGAATGTATCCATAGATAGCTATTTTTTAAAAGGTTGCAGTATTGTATTCCATTGTATGAATGTTGTACAGTTTGTTTATTCACTTACCTGTCAGTGGATATTTGTATCCCTTCCAATAGCTGCCTCTAATTCAATGGAGAAAGGAAAATCCCTAGCTCACGCCATATACAAAAGTTAAATACATCATAGACCTAAATGTATTACCCATGGCTATAAAGTTGCTAGGATGAAGCATACTGATGTATAACCTTGATGTAGACAAAGAATCTTTGAAAAAATAAAGGATAATCAAAATGCTTAAATTTTAAAATTCACTACAGTTAAGACACAAAATTTACTACAGTAAAGACACATTGCCCTTAATCCCCCTCAGCATATTTTCCTTTGCTTCAAACCCACTTGTCCCATTGTTTTTGCCACTTTCTGAAGCTGGTTTTTTTTTTGTTTGTTTGTTTATTTTGGTACCAAGGATCGAACTCGGAACCTTGCGGTTTCGAGGCAGGCGACAGAACCACTGAGCTAAATCCCTGGCCCTCTGAAGCTGTTCTTAACATCCTCTTTTGCAAGTGTATTTACAATGTGTGATCAAAAATATGGTGAGTGCAATTGCCAAATGCCATCCAATGAAAAGGCAGACTTGTACAAACATTGTGGTGTGCCCTATCTACCTTACTCACCAAATCCGGCACCACGTGACTCCTGGTTCTTCCTCAAAGTTAAAATGACCATGAAAGGTAAATTTTTGAATCAATAGAGGACATCAAGATAGCCACAACAGCATGACTAAAGACACTCATGAAAGAAAACTTCCAGAACCACTTCAGAAAGTGGCAAGAATGATGGGATAAGTGTGTTCAAAGCAAAGGAGAATATTTTGAGAGGGATTAATGGCAAATACGTCTTTTACTATAATAATTTTTAAATTAAACATTCACTGTATTTTAATCATATTTTGTATATTTAGAAGTAACCATAAAAACTGAATTTCATAAAAATTTAAAATTTCAGCTCATAAGAAGATATCATTGAGAAAATGAATAGGTAAACCACAAACTTGGGGAAAAGCACATATATCTGACAAATACGTGTCACAGCACATATATCTAACAAATGACCTGAATCCAGAATGTAGAAAAATGCTTCCATATCAACAATTAAAAGACAAGGAAACCTAAGGGCCAGGGATTTAGCTCAGTGGTTCTGCCGCCTGCCTTGAAAGTGGAAGGACCCGAGTTCGATGCCAGGTACCCTCCCCCAAAAAGAAAAGAGAAAAACAAGACAAAGAACCCGATTTTGAAAGGCCAATGACTTGAACAAACACTTCACAAAAGAATATGCACAAGTGACCAATAAATCCACAAAAAATGCTCAAAATATTTAGGCATCCAATTTCAAAACATCCTTATGTGCAGGCAAGGGATTTAGCTCAGTGGTTCTGCCGCCTGCCTTGCATGCACAAGGTCCCAAGTTCAATCCCTGGTACCAAAAAAAAAAAAAAAGAAAAAAAAATCTTATGTGCAATTCATCTGGTGAGTCATCCAAAGCTCTCCCCATTTCCTTGTCCCACTGAAAGACTAGGTATGAAAAGCTAAATGGAAATGGATTTGGTGTTTGAAGACAGCCTCCAGTGCCCTCAAACTACATGCTTTCTGCTTAGTACTATAATTACAGTGTTTTCTCAAGTTGCTGAGGTGAACATGCCTGTAATTGTGGGGGCCCTTCCTTGTGGGGTTCACTGCTACAAAAGAGAGAAACTCAGAGAGCTTGCTGCCTCAGTCCCATGTGGGAAAGGAAGGAGGTGGCATATGGGCTGCAGGTAGGGCTGGTCAGGCCAAAAGAAGGGAAGTCAACAGCAAGTGCACTAGGTCTCATCAGTGTTGGCTCTTTTTATTCGAAGTTCAGTTTTGGTGCAGCCCTTAAAAGGAGAATATAATTAGAATCTTCAAAGGGCTGACTTTTCATCACTCACCATTTAAAAGAGAAATCACTAGCCTCCATGCTACTCTCAGGGACTGACTTCAGCTTTCCTAAAACATAACATCTGTAATTCATCAACGTAACTACTTACTAAGACCTACTATGTGCCGGGAGCTGTTGTAAGTATGGAGAAGGTCCAACTTCGTGGCAGAGTCAGGATGCTTAAAAGATTCTAATCAGGCTACTTTTTGTCTGATTAGTCTAATGTATATCAGGAAGGGAAGAAAGAGGAAACTCAGTAGTTACAAGTGTCTTGGCCCACAGCATTCAAAACATTAGAAATGGACCATTGCTAGGTCATATGTTTTGAGTTGCACCTTGAATCCAGGAAATACACTGCTAGGATAAAGAACAAGCATTTCGTTTCAATCTCAACAGGAATCAGGTTGGGACAACATTCAGGTGAAAAGAGAGTCTCTGCCTTCTAACTAGTTTTCTCCTGCAGAAGCAGAAAGAAGTAACATGTACTAATAAGGCAGCTCTCGCGGAAGATGCTAACCCGAAAGAATCAAGTGTAACAGAGATACAGTAACATCCAATTAAGCTTCATTTGGGTGTGAGGATTTCTACCCAAAGCAAATTGTCAGATAATTGATGCTCATCTACTGAAAAGAAAATTTTTTAAAAATTTAATAGTACATTTTATTAACACAAATAATATGTTCATTTACCCCAAACATCATTCTATCATATGGAATTTATTAATGAGATGCTTTACTTTTTTCTGTTTGATGTCAAGCTTTGAACATCTGTGTATACTTACGTGCAGCTCTCAGTTCAGCCCCAACTTGAGGGTTCACCAGCCATGTGGCTCGTGGATGGTTGCCACATCAAACAGCAGACATAGAGGATCTTCAGTGCTCCTGTTCGGCTGTCACTGCTGTCACACAGGTATATTTTTCCGTCAAGACTACAGCTGCTGAAAGGCAAGGCAGAAATGTATTTAATATTGTGAATTTCCAGTGTCCAGGGTAAAAGAACTGCTTGTAAGTACTGGCTGGCCAATTGAGATTAACTGAGAGCTAAAGATGTGGCTCAGTGGTAGCGCAATGCCTAGCATGCGCAAGCCCTGGGTTAACTGAATAAGAACTTCTTAGCCGGGTATGGCTGTGCACACTTGCAATTCTAGCACTCTGAGAGGCGGAGGCAGGAGTACCACAAGTTTGAGCCCAACCTGGGCAAGTTTGTGACTCCAGGAGACCCTGTCTCAAATATTTAAAAAGTAAAATAAAATAAAAAGGGCCAGATGGAGTTCAGTGTGAAGGCCCTGGGTACAATCCCCAGCACCATAAAACAAAACCCAACAAACAAAAAAGTGTTGATTCATCAATTATCTGACTTAGTCTCCTGAATTTTTACTCAGAACACTAATATTCTTTAAACTGTTATTTGGGAATTAAATTATTTTTCTCTCTCCTCAGCTACCTTAGATATGTATATGCTGAGCTGCTCTTTCTGTTTGTTTTAGGGACAGCTCCTATTTTTCCTGTGAGCCAGGCCTGAGTACAGCACCCCACTCCCCGCACCCCCATGTGCTGCCTCCTGGCCACAGTCTTTCCCACAGAGGACAACAGTGGAACCATCAGCCAGGACATGCCATCTGTGGTTCCCACACCTGCTGCATAGAATCCCCGGAGTGCTTGTTAGGAATACAGATTATTAGTAAACGCAAAGATTTTAGCATGTCTCATCATTTTAGGTGGAAAATTTTAAAAAATAAAATAACATGTCAAGTGTGCCTACTATTTTATCATTTACAAAATATATCTGAGCTTTGTCTCCTTAGATCCTTAAAATAAATGTAAGAGATCTGTCTAAGGGAAAGCGTTAGGCGCTGCTCTTTGTCCTATAGGAGCACCAGCCCTGAAGGCCTTACTTGGTTAAGCCCTTGTCCATTCCTTGGGTCCCATACTGGGGATCAGACCTAGGGGTTGCTCTATCAAGGAGCTACATCCACAGCCTTTTTAAATTTTTATTTTCATTTATTCATTCGTTTGCTTGTTTGTTTTTATTCTTGAGACAGAGTCTCCCTAAATTACCCAGG
The DNA here is from genome assembly GCF_053883595.1 of Heterocephalus glaber. NCBI lineage: Eukaryota > Metazoa > Chordata > Mammalia > Rodentia > Bathyergidae > Heterocephalus > Heterocephalus glaber. Next base: position 23,912,559 of record NW_028258142.1, read on the forward strand.
CTAGCCTCAGCCTCTCAAGGTGCTGGAATTATGTTTGATTCCTAGTATTTCCCAAATACTGAAAGTCCAACAGTTATAGAGATAACTTCGGCAAAATACCCAAACCATACTGGCTCCAGTCCGGACTTGCTAGCTGTCGGACTCGCTAACTCTTCCTTGTGACCGCCAGAGAGTTCCGAGTCTCTCGCTGCGCCCTCCCGAGCTCCCAGGAGCAGCCCCAGCCGAGTTTCCATTTTGGCCGCCTGTGACGCGCCGCGCCCCCTGCCTCTAGTCAGGCTGACGGCGGGGCCTTCTCTGCTCTGTTGGTCACCTCTGCCCTCTGCTGGTGACCCTTGCTCAGAGCCCCTTCATTCTCATGGGAGTCCCACCTCTCCAGTAACCTGGGGATCATTACAGCCAAATTTTAATAATGTGTTCTTCAGAGGATAGGAAAAAAGGAAATACAACCCAAAGAACAACGGATGACTTCAAATAGATGAGGCTGCACTCTGAGATTCCAGCCTGGATTCATTTCAGAGTTCCTTACCCTGGTTGCTCTCAACCTACTTCCAAACACAAATGTCCACTCCAGCCTTTCCACACACTGCAGTCCATGGGTCCTTACGAGCATGTAAGGGCAGAGGGAAAGGAACATTTCCCCTTCCTCTTCAGGTCTAAAGGTTATCGTTCAAGTTTTCATCTCCTGACCATAGTCAGGCTGGTAAGACTGCCAGCAGAAATGGTCAGGGAAGATCCCCCACTATATGCGCTTGCATTGATGGCCTTGAGGGAGCAAATGAAATTACAATAGAAGGTAGCAACCTACATCCCTCGTTTCTGGGCATTCAGACTTACATGATTCTGAATATTCAGACTAAACTGATTCTGCATTCTTACAGCATGGGGTCTGCAGAGCCCTCTTGTTCCCACAGAAACTCAAATCTAGATCTCCTGCTTGTTTGAGAATAAACACAAATCTCAAGAATAGGAAATACCACAGTCATAAAGCAATCTAATTCCCTGCTGAAAAAAAGTGAAACCTTTTCTAGGAAAAATAATAAACTTTTGTTAAAAAAATACTTTCTTGATTATTTTGCAAAAATGAGAAAAAGTTTAATTCCTCAGTCTAAGACTATCTTTGGACCACTTTGCCCAGTCTGATATCACTCTCCACAGAGCTCTATGCACCACTAGCTCTGCTCTGCTTTGCCTCCAGAAAGGGTCTTTCCTGAAAAGGGACAGAAAGGGATGGTTTGCCCCATGAAGCATTTTACATCCACCTTTTAGGAAGTGCTTCCTTAGGAAACAGTTTCTGCTGTTTACATTTATTTTTTTGGACTGGGGATTACTGCTGTTTACTTTAAAGTGGTGCTTTTACAGACTGCTAAACCCACCAAGGTTTCCAAAAAGAGGTCACATTCTGGGTGAGGGCAGCCTGCTACACCTGGCATTATGCAAGCCTACCACACTGCCAAGACTCCCGTGGCTCCTTAGGTAGCATAGAAGGAACAGAATTCACCTTTACTGATAACTCAGTCATCACTAACATCAGTTACTCACTGTTCTTCTAATACAACAATACCCTCAGGGAAACTGGACTGGACGGGTCAATTTGCCCTGGTATGAAACTGTCCCAAACAGTTCTCCTTGGAGTTTGGTCTCTGCTTTGTAGAGTTCCTATTTCTTACCTAGATTTCAGCTTATTTGTTCCTTCTATTGCTGTCCATAAAGCTGTTTCCCAGAGCAAGGTCTGTCCTTCATTTTCTTATTGTGGGTTGAGAGTCTTGAATTCCAAACTTTATAGACCTTTCTCTAAATGAAGGGAATACACACTTCGAGTGAGGACCTCAGGGTCTTAAGCTTCTTACTTGATTTCTTGTTTCAATTGTTGATCTACCTTCATCCATCTACTAGTTCAACAAATACTTATTGGGTGCTTATGTATGGAGCATTATCACAGTAGTTCATATACCTTGGTTACATGCTGCACTCCTAATATATAAATAAGTGGGTATAATAAAGGAGTAATTATAGGAAACTGCATAACAGAATCTTAGAGATAGTGAAGGAGATAAACAGAGGGGGGAGGAAAAGAGAGGAGGATAAAGGGATTGAAAATGAGCAAGATAAGAGATAAGTTGTAGGAATGTAATGATTTTCCCTAACAAGCATTCTGTAAAATAAACTGTGCATGACTTTGTAATGCAGACATTGATACATTTTAAAAAAAAGAGACCCCAAGGGAGACAACTAGTCTCTGGCATCATGTAAGGACACAGCCAAAGGTATCATGTGTAAACCAGGAAGAGGATTCCTCCAGGCACTGATTCGAGTGGCGCCTTGGACTTCCCAGCCTACAGAACTATGAGAAGTAAATTTCTGGTATTCATAAGCTTATGGGGCTTTTTTTGTAGCTCTTGTTGTTGTTGTTGTTATAGCAGCCCAAACAGACTAAGATAGTTAACCAACATGTGGTCAATTTTTGTGAACATTGTATTTGTGCTTAAGAAGAGAATATATATTCTCTGAGTTACCAAGGTTTATGGTTTGATATATATATATATAATACCTATCTTATTATATTGATTAGGCCATTATGTCCTTATTTATTTTATTGTTTCCATTTGTTTGGAACACCCTTGTTAATTTCTTTATTCTTAGCCTTTCTGAACCATTAATAAGTTTGTGTCTTGTGTATCCCATAGAATTGAGTTTTGCTATGTGAGTCTATTTAATGAAAGTTATGTAATTTATTAATAAAAAGTCAATAAATTATAATACTATAATAAATATGACTTATGTGCTTGGTCAAAATAAAAGACTTCTGCTTCCGGGCTTCCACCTCGAGAAGATTCCTCCAGGGTAGCTGGTCCTGGGTATGGTGTTAACACTGAAATTCTCAGAAGCTTCCGAGGTGATTCTACCATGTAGTCTGGGATGAGAACTCTTGTTCCAAATGTTAAGCAGCTCTTTTTTTTTTTGGTACCAGGGAACGAACTCCAGTCCTTGCACTTGTGCAGCAGGTGGTGAAACAACTGAGCTAAATCCCTGGCCCTAAGCAGCTCTTCAGAAGCCTCTCCATGCCTGGTGTCTCCCTGTCCCAGGGCATCTGGCAACCATGTCTACCTGCAGAAGTCTTCACATCTTGACCTTGCCTATGCTTTTTGCTCCTTGGAATATTTGAATTTTTTAAAAAGATGCTCTTTGATTGAAGATGATATCAGAAAATGGACAGACATCCCCTGCTCCTGGGTAGGAAGGATTAATATAGTGAAAATGGCCATACTTCCGAAACTGCTATATAGATTTAATGCAATTCCAATTAACATCCCAGCAGCATACTTCATGGACCTTGAGAAAACAATCCAAAAATTCATTTGGAACAAGAAGAGACCCAGAATAGCAAAAGCAATTCTAGGTAACAGAGACATGGCAGGGGGTATCACAATCCCCAACTTGGAACTATACTATAAAGATACTGTGATAAAAACAGCATGGTACTGGCAAAGAAACAGACCTGAGGACCAGTGGAACAGATTAGGAGATGCAGAAACAATACCAGACACACTCAGCCATCTCATCTTCGATAAAGGAGTCAAACATCCTCACTGGAGGAAAGATAGCCTCTTTAATAAATGGTGCTGGAAAAATTGGGCTTCAACTTGCCAAAGATTAAAACTAGACCTATATCTCTCACCATGCACTAAACTAAAATCTAAATGGATTAAAGATCTAAATATTAAAATAGAAACCCTGAACCAGTTGGAACAGAGGTTAGGTAGAACCCTTGAAGACATCGGTGTAGGAAAAGATTTTATGAACAAAACCTCAGTTGCCCGTGAACTAGCACAAACAATCAACAAGTGGGATCTCTTCTTATTAAAAGGCTTCTGCACAGCAAGAGAAACCACCAGCAGTGTGAAGAGACAACCCACAATGTGGGAAAAAAATCTTCACCTGCTCTTCCTCAGACAAAGGTCTAGTATCTTGAATCTATAAAGAACTTAAAAAGATCAGACCTCCCAAATTTAAAGACCCAATCCAAAAATGGGCATCTGAAATGAACAGACATTTCTCAGACAAAGAAGTAGAAATAGCAAATAAATACATGAAAAAATGTTCAACATCCCTGGTCATTCGAGAGATGCAAATGAAAACAACGCTGAGATTCCACTTCACTCCAGAAAGAATGGCTGTTATCATGAAATCAACCAATAACAAATGCTGGCAGGGCTGTGGGGAAAGAGGAACCCTGCTCCACTGCTGGTGGGAGTGTAGACTGGTGCAAGCACTGTGGAAATCAGTATGGAGATACCTCAAAGAACTAGGACTGGAAGTCCCATTTGACCCCGCTGTTCCACTGCTGGGGATCTTCCCCAAAGAATTAAAAGAATCATACCACAGTGATATATGTGCACCCATGTTCATAACAGCACAGTTTTTTATAGCTAAAACTTGGAAACAGCCCAAATGCCCAACAACTGGAGACTAGATAAAGAAAATGTGGTTTTTTTTATAAAATGGAGTACTACTCAGCCATAAAAAATGAGAAATTAGACACATTTATAGCTAAATGGATGCACATTGAGGCAATACTCTTAAGTGAAATAAATAGGACACACATGTGTAAATACCAAATAGTTTCTCTGGTGTGAGAAACTGAAAGTGTAAATAAGGACTAAAATGTATAATAGGTAATGTGAAATAGGAAGAAAAGGGGCAAAGGGGAAGGAAGTGGGAGGGCTAGGGGAAAGGATAGAAGGGAATGGGATTAATAGGAGAAAATGGAAAAATAGGAACAAAATCTTTGTACATAGGGAGGACTGGAGGGGTTGAAGGGAGGGCTGGGCAAGGGTGAAAAATAAGAACCAAGAGAGACTATGTAAAGGTGCAAATTTCCAATGATGAATGTCATTATGTTGTATACCTAAAATGTACCAATGATTAGAATGAATAATCGATAATGTAAAATAGGAAGAAAAGGTCCAAAGGGGTAGGGGTAGTGGGAGGGGGAGTGGAAAGGAAAGAAGGGAAAGGAAAAATGATGAGAAATGGAAAAAATGGAAATAAAGTCTTTGTAAATAGGGAAGGGTGGAGGGGGTGAAGGGAGGGCTAGGAATGGGGAAAAAATAAGAACCAAGATGCATCATGTAAAGGTACAATTCCCAATGCGAAATGTAATTGTGTTGTATACCTACAATGTACCAATAAAAGAATTTAATAAAGAAAAAAAAGATGCTCTTTTAGATGTATCTCTTTTGGATAACATATAGAACACATGACTGAAAAGATCAAACCCTTGGGCTAGTGTTGGGAGCAATTCTACATGATTTTGGGGAAAAATCATTCCAGAATTAAATCATGATTAGGGACTAGCTTTCCTGCCTACAGGCCAGCTACGGCACGTTGAGACAACTCCATTTTCACCTCTGCTCGCAGCGAGACCTCAGTGGTCTGGTGATGCTGTGATGCTTCAGGGCAGGACTGCACCTGTTGGAGACACCCTGGGAGGAAACAAATCTTCTCATTGCAGGATTTTCACCCGTGTCATGGCCCTCTGAGTCATCTGCTGCTTTCGTTTCTTCTGATGTTCTGAATGAAGGCACAGCAAGGTTGGGGTCTGGGGTCTTTGCTACCCAGAGCAGCATTGATTAGGCCAAAGCTGAGCTTTCTAGGCTTTCTCTAAGTCTCATTTCTGTCTATAGATTAATTAATTTGCCTTGTGCTGTCATGATTCGCAGGAGATTAGGACCTGATGCAGAGATTCTAGTAATGTCCCCTTTCCCTGTTCCCTACAGACCAGAGGCTGACATCACTGCAGACAATGAGCTGTTATTGGTCAGTGACTGCCACCATATATATATTACATATATATAATCAAATTTCCCTACAAGATCAACATTGAACCTAACCATTGAATTTTATTCAGTTCACAACCAATGTGGTTTGTGACCAGAATTGTGGAAAGAATTAAGTTCGTGGTACCTTGGTACCTTGATATATATATGTGTATGTGTGTGTGTGTATATATATATATATATATATATCTTTTTTTTCTTTTGCAGTGCTCTACACTGAGCTGCATCCTTAGCCCCCTCTCCCTTTCTTGAGACAGGGTCTCAAAAAAAGACAGGTTGCTAAATTGCCCAGGCTAAGTTCAAACTTGTGATCCTGCCTCAGCCTCCCAGAGTGCTGGGATTTCAGACATTTACCACCATGCCCAGTTTTCCATTAATAATTGCATACTACTTGAAAAATAAGAGAAACCTCTCATCGATACTGAGTCTTGGTTTGAATATTGCCCAAGGATTATGAAAATATCTCAGGTGCCAAAAGAGGATGATCAGAGATAATGACATTTGATACTTTAATCAAGATCCTGTGATTCTGTGAATGTTTAGTGCAGTCGTAAGTACATTGCTGGCATGAGAAATAAGATGTTTTAGCCCATGTCATCTTGTTATCTTGCTTTTGTTTCAAATGTATTAGTGACTGGGGCAGCAGAAGTGACAAGTTTCATTTAAATATTTCCTCTCACAGCAGTGAGCAGGCTCCTACAGATCTCCAACTAGGGGAGCTCGGGTGACCAAGTACCCCAGTTACTGTCCTCTGAATCCATTGGGACAAATGTGCTCAGACCCATCACTACACTTTCCCTGGGCTACTCCCAGTGACTGAGTTTAAGGAAACTGAGGCTCATGGAGACCTGATGTTCCTCCCATGGGTAGGTTTTGCTGGTGAACCTCCTGAGAGCCTTCCTGAGACTTCATGGCAGCCTAGGACACTTCTACCCTCTGTTTCATGCAGCCTCAGACTTCTGTTGTGGTCTGGCAGCCTCTGAGTCTTCCCCGGTAGGCCCTGGCCCTCCATTTTCTCAGACTCTTCTTTCCTCTAATACAGTCTTGTATGGGTAAGCATCTTGGTGTTGGCTTGTTGGAGAAACCAGACTAATGCCCTTGGCTTCTTCAACTATAACCCCAGCCTCCTTTCTCACCAGCAGTCAAAGTCCAGCTGAGCACAAACCAGACTGGCTGAGGTAGCAGAACCTTATTTTACCCCCGTGTGATATTTGTCTTGGCTCTGGTGGAGTCAGAATTATAAAGATGCATCATGGTAGACATATAGAAAGAGGATGGTTTGGTGTAAAACTGGGCTTTTTCTAACAGAAAGCCTGGTTTGATCACGAGGTGTACCCTCACCACTTAGATACCATGGCGGACATTTTCTGTTTATTGAAGGAACTAAACTGGTAACTACAAGACTTGAGGTAGAGGGAAATACCCCACATGTTTGATTTAAACATGTAGTTTAAAAATTACATATTTTTAAATTTTAATTTTAAATTATATTTTAAATTGCATATATTTTAAATAACATTGATAAAACCTGGATTTAATGATATTTCAGTTTTTCTAACATTTCTGAATATGTCAAGTATAAAAATATATTTCCAAAGTAAGTGTAGCTGGTATACATACTTGAGAGTCACTTGAAAGTTTTGGTAAAGCTTTCTGGTGTACGTCCTAGAGAGTAAGAGAGATCAGTGACTCTAATGACTGAGTAATGAATTCTTTTGAAAGTCAAGTGGTTTCTAATTCTTACCTTGAGCAAAACTGAAGAAGTACTTAAATGAGTTGTCAACGGAGAGATGAAAAAATATGATTCTTGGTATATACCTTAGAAAGAACTTTAGAAATTGAATGTCATTGCTATAAGCACTATTTTCCTGCTTCTTCCTACTTATTTATGTAAGTCGATGTTTGCAAGCACTTAAAGCTATAAAGTTAAGGGTAAAAATAAAATTATTAGAGCTGGGATGTAGTTCAGTGATAGAGTGGTTACCTAGCATCCCCAAAGCCTTGAGTTCATCCCCAGCAGCATACACACACGCACAAAATTGTTGCTAACTCATTTATTTACCATATAAATGAACTTACTAGAAAAAACAAATGTTTTCATCTAGCTCATTGAAAAATACATTTCAAAAACAATTTTACTTTTCCTCTTCAATAATTGTTTTCATTTTTAATAATTTGTGATATCTTTATGTCATGTTAATCAATGTATACTAATAATAGCATTTGTGATATCCAAGAAGAAACTTTTTAACATTGAGAGCCTTGAGGACATAGTAATAAAACCTTTTATTTGTAGGATTTCAAATTATGTAGGTATTTTTGTAGCAGAGAAGCAAAACAAGATGTTCAACAACAGACTTTGGAGCATAAAATGTGTTACATTAGGACAACGTTTTATGAAGGAAAGACAAAATAAGTTGAAGGAGAAAAGAAGTAGTAGGGTAAAATTTTATACTTTTATAAAGGAGTTTGTTTATGCATTTTTAAATAGATAGTGGATTTCAAATCACTATTATGTTTGGATCCCATTGGACATATTTAAATAATAAATTTAAAGTAGTTCCATTTTAAAATGACTATATTTATAATATCTATAACATGCCAGAAATAACTATCATATGCAGTTATTTAACTTACTTAAGCTTATGATATATGAAGGGGATGAGGACATGGTTTTTCATGATTTGTTGAGATAAAATGAACTAAGATAGCAGAGAATATCTGAAAACCACTGCCAGTTTGGGGGTTTCAACCTCACTTGTACATTAGAATCACCTGGGAAGTTTTTAAGAAGTACTGATGCCTGACCCACTCCAGACCATACCAATCAGACTCTGGAAATAGGATCTGAGCCTTGGGATTATTCTAAAACACTTAGAAATTTTCAGTGTGTCCAGAGTTGGGAACCCCTGGAAGCTGAGAAGGGAGAGTGCTTCTGGAGGGGGCCTGAGGCTTGCCTGAGCCTCTGAGGTTCTGGGACAAAAGGATAAGAACTCTGAAACTTGCCTAGTGCCTTCACCTCTCAGTGTCCTCTCTGGTGAGAGACAGAAGAGCTATGCCCTGGGTTTCAAGACAGTGCCATGTTATGGCCAGCCCTGGATCCCAGTTCTCAGGATCCCAGAAATCCCCTCTTCCTCTCAACTCAAGTATATGGAAGTTCTGGATCAGAGACTTGTAATCTTCAATACACTGATTGTATTTGTTCTGACCCACTCTAAGCCCTTAGATTTGATTTGAATTTGACTATGCTTCATTTACAGTCTGAGAAACAAAGGCCACAAATTGAAAAAACTACTGGGCTGTGTAAGGTAGATAGAACCAGAAAGAAAACCTGAAGAGAACGAGGAACAATGAGACTCCCGGGGCAAGGCCCTGGCAAGACTCCTTTCTTACTTAGCTATGTGATCCTGGCACTTTTGTTAGATAAGTAGATTGAACCAGGCGAATGCCAGCCTGTGCTCCAGCTCTGTGATGATATTATAAAGGCCTCTTAGTGTTATGGAAAGTTTGAAAGGGACTTGAGCCCATTGTCAACCTAGCGATTATGTCTTCCACGTCTGTCTGGATCATCTGTTTTTACCACAAGTTCTAAGAGAAAGGCCAATTTAACCCTGGCACGAGCTGCCTGATCCTGGTTTCCTGGTTGGGTTTACAAAGCCTTGTACATCCTCCTCCAGTGTCTTTCTCATGCAATCGATATGTGACATCAGTGATAAAATTTACTAGCCACGCCTAATTCTGGGAAAGGCCAAATGAGAAAGGTGTGTCTCATGTACAGGACACCTCTGTTAATATTCCATACCTGCCATGTCAGTTTCTTGTGCCTGCTGTAATAAGACACCACAAACTGAGTGACTTAGAACAATATAAATGCATTCTTTCACAGTTCTGGAGGCCAGAAGTCTGAAATCAAGGTACTGGTAGGGCCACCTTGGCTCCTGAGGTTCCAGCAGAGAATCTAATCTGCTCTTAACTCTCCCAGTTTCTAGTGGCTATTTTTTGACTTGTGGTTGCATCATTCCAACCTCTTCACCTTCATTATCATTTTCTCCTCTGTGTGAGTGTCAAATCTTCCTCAGACTCTCTTTAAAGAATAAATGTGATTGCACTTAGGGTCCAGTAACACAGGGTAATCTCTCTATCTCAAATCCTTTAATGTCATCTCATGGGCAAAGGCCCTTTGTACACATATTAAAAGATACTATGGTTTCCATATGTCCCTCTTGCCAAAATGTGTTGGAAACTATACCCCCAATGCAATAGGGTTGGGACTCGAGAGGTGCGACCTATGGGGAGGTGTTAAGGTGAAGATAACCCTCCTGATTGGTTACTGCCGATTAGAAAAGGATTAGGGGATGCAAATCCAATCTTTCTGTTGTGCTCTCTCACCATGTGATGCCTTCTGCCACGTTATGACACAGCAAGATGGGCCTCACCAGATGTAGCCCCTCAATCTTGGACTTCCTAGTCTCTAGAAATGTGACCCCAAAAAACCCTTTATTGTTTTAAAATTACCTAGTCTATGATATTCTGTTATAGCAGCAGAAAATGGACTAAGACAACAGGCTTCAGGATTAAAGGCTAACATCTTTGGGTGCTATTATTCAGTCTACTGTACCTAATGAAGGGATATTAACTTGGTTGTAATGAAACTTATCCACTGTGTGATCCCTGGTCACAGTCTTTCCTGTGAGCTTGGCTTCTAGGCTTCTAAATGTGTAATTCCCTAAATTCCAATAATACTCAATTTGATGGCCCCTCAAACTCTAGGAGTGGCAGTTAGTGTATACTGTCAGCTTGATTGGCTTTGGATCTGCCTGAAAGGATTAGTGGAATACATTTCTAAGTGTGTCTGGGTGGATCATGAAGGCAGGGCTTAGGTTTGATCCCTGGCCTCTTCCTCTCTGGGACTGTTTCATTACTCTGGTTCCTGGCTGCCATGAACAAAGCAGCTTTGCTCTGCCACACCCTTCAACCATGCTGTTACTGCTTGCAGACAGCTGTCCACAGACAGAATCCCCCAGAACTGTGAGCACATGAAATCTCTCCTTTACGTTGTGAGTGTGGAGTATTGTGTCCAGTGATAGAGTCTCTGTATAGCAGAAGGATAATGTTTTAGACCTCAAGGCAACTCTTAAAGGGGCCCAATTGGTCTGGGAAATCAGGAGCCCCATCTCCTAAACCTGTCCCCTAAATGGTGATGGAAGAAGAGGGGAAAAGGGAATAAAGAGAAGCAGAGGGCAATGTGGGTTCATATTTCAATTTTGGATGCACTTGAAAAAGCCAAACAACAAGAGAGCAGAGATGCAAAATCTTGATAGAAAACCTCCACCTGTGTGGTTTTTTAATGAAAAAGTAGATTAACAGCTCAACTAGTAGATGTGAAGCGATCTTGTAGGCAGCCACAAAAATGGGTGCTATTTTGGAAACTTCTCTGTGAGTGCCTCGCACATGGTAAGCACCACTGAAGATATCTTAATGCATTGGTGTTTCCACTGGAAAAGAAGGGCTTCATCCATGCAAAGCATTGTTTTAGATTTGTCTTCACATTTGCTGCATTATTTCATTTTTATTCAGGCAGTTTGACTTAATGTTTGTGTTTGGAGCAACACTGAACTCTTAAACCAACAATGGTAGTGGGTAAAGGGTTTTCTTTTGGGTTTTAACTCTGTCCTTTTGCGGTACTCAATTTATTTTGAATCAATCATATAATTCAAACAAATGCCACAATGCTTTTCTTCTTTATTAACCTTTTATTTATATTTCACTCTTCTAAGCCACTGTGTTAGTCATCTTTTTGTTATTGTGACCAAATATTTGAGTGAAACAGCTTAGAGGAGGAAATGTTTACTTTGGCTCACGCTTTCAGAGGTTTCAGTCCATGGTCACCTGGTTCTATTGCTTTAGGCCAGTGGTGAGGCAGGAGCGTGATGAAGGAAGGGCATGTAGAAGAGAGTTCCTTCCTCATGGCAGCCAGGAAGCAGACAGGTGAGAGAGCCAGAATGGGAGAGTACGTGAAAGAGATTGAGAGAGAGGAAAGGACTGGGGACACCTTTCAAAGGTGCGCTTCCAGTGGCCTACTTCCTCCAACTGTTCCCACCTCCTAACAGCCCATTCCATTGTGAACACATCAGTGGATTCATTCATTGGTGATATTAGCACCCTTGTTATCAAATCAGCTCTCTAGGCCCCACCTTTGAATATTGCTGCATTGGCAATCAAGCTTTTAATACGTGAGTCTTTGGGGGACACTTCAATTTAAACCATAATAGACATTCTGCATTTTTTGTTATCCACTCCTTCAAATACACACACAGAAAGACACATACACACACACACATGCACACACCATATGCAGAGTGTGTGTTATCCCTCTTAATTTGATGCCAGCTGCAATACAACTAACAGGCAATTACTGTTTCCTCTTGAAAGTCATCCAAATATTAGATATTGAGTCCCTGATGGGGTACAAGTGATTAAGTGATGATTTTAACTGTGTTGCATCTAAAAAACTATCAACTTACTATAACTTTTCAAGAATAGGGCTAAACCAGGGACTGTCCAGACTTTGACAGGTTATAGAGAGTCACATTGTAAACCTGGCTCTGCTGCCAATTTACTTTGATTTCTCTGTCCAAAGAAATTACCCCAAGCTGTGTCCTCTGTCTGGAGATTAGTACAGTACTCACTTGCCCTTCTGACAGATAGTTCTCTCCTAAGTGTCAGGTTCAGCCTTAATGTTGCTCTTGAGGGGTGCCTTCCCTGACTCTGAGTATAATTTAGATCCTCCCCACTTCATTCCCGCAGGCCCTGGAACTTCTTTGCTCAATCATTTATTCACTGATGTGAATGTGTAATATACACCAGGAAATGTGCTGGACACTGGGCATGCTGCATGGAAAAGAGAGTGCCTGCTAGGAGCTTATGTGGGTGATAGCAAGGGGTGGAGACACAAACATAAAACAACCTTGAACACAACAGAGCTCAACTATGATAAATACTTCAAAAGAAAAGGAAAGGTATGGTGAGAAATTTTACCAAGGGACATAATTGAGAGTGACCTCAGAGCTAAGCTACCACCAAAGAGGTGTGACACTGTGATTATTATTTTGTGTGTGTGTGACAAACTGATTTTTATTTTAGAAATTTTTAAATTAATTATATTGGTACTTTAAGGTATACAATATAATGACATTCATCATTGGAAATTTGTACCTTTGCATAGTCCATCATGGTTCTTATTTTTTCCCCATTCCTCTGCCCTCCCTTCAACTCCTCCACCCCTCCCTATCTACAAAGACTTTGTTTCCATTTTTTATTTTTTCTCATATTAATTCCATTCCCTTCTTTCTTTTATCCTACCCCCCCAACTTCCCCTTCCCCTTTACCCCTTCTCTTCCTATTTCACATTATCTATTATACTTTTTAGTCTTTATTTACACTTTTAGTTTCTCACACTAGAGTTGGAGTCCTATATGCCTCACTTAACTCTATGTCAAGTTCTTTTCCCCTATTTGGGAAGTTTTCTGCCATAACTTCTGTGAACGGTTTTTTTTTTTTTATGTCATAGGCACTCTCTCCTGTTTCTTTCCTGACTCCAATCACTCTGATGTTATTCTTCTTTGCATAGTCTAGCAGTTGCTGGATTGATTTCTCATGGTCTGTTACTATTTTTAAGAAATTTTTCTTTTCTTAGCCACTAATTGCAATCCTATTCTTAATTTCATTATTATAATAGTAATTCAGTTTCCAGGCCACCTATCCACTGCTCTGAGCTCAGAGGAAGGGGCTTCTGGGGCCCCAGTGCACCACTCCCAGACCACAGGAAGAGGCTTCCGGCAGGCTTTCCACCACTCCCAGCTCAGAAGAAGTGAGCTGAGCAGCCACCAAGAACACCCCCCACCATCAAAATGAGAAGACACGAAAACAAGTCTCAAAATCAAACTTCAAGATCACCTACAGCAACCCCAAAGGGAAATGAGATGGAACACTGTGATACTCAACTACCTGGACTCCCTGAACTGGCAACAAAAGAGGATCTGGAAAAAAAGAAATCAGAAATACTTTCTTAGATAAGAGCAGACATTGTGCCCAGAGTGCAAGACATTAATAAATCTAGAGAGGAGCTGAGGAACATGATGGAATCCCAACACAGGAAACAAATGGAATCTACAAAACAGATGCAAACAGATTTTCAGGAGATCAAAAACTTCATTGAAAGTCTACACAGCAGAATGAGCCAATGTGAGGACAGAATTTCAGATACAAAAGATAAGATTGCAATTAGTGACCAGGAAAAGAAAAATTGCTTTAAAATTGTAAGGGACCATGAGAAATCAATCCAGCAGCTGCTAGATGATGCAAAGAAGAATAACATAAGACTGATTGGAGTCAATGAAGAAACAGGAAAGAGTGCAGACAACATAAAAAACTGTTCAAAGAAGTGATGGCAGAAAACTTCCCAAGCAGGGGGAAAGAACTTGACATACAGATAAGTGAGGCATATAGGACTCCAAATAGTCTTGAACAAAAAATATCTACACATAAGCATATAATTGTTAAGATTCCAGAAACCCAACAGAAGAGCAAAGTTCTACAAGCAGTTAGAGAAAAGAAACAAATCACATACAAAGGAAAACCCATCAGAATCACAGTAGACATCTCAACACAAACCATCAAGGCAAGAAGAGCTTGGAGTGACATATCCCAACCCCTAAAGGAAAACAGCCTCCAACCCAGCTTGATGTACCGGGCAAAATTATCTTTCAAAATTGATGGAGAAATAAGATAGTTTAATGACAAAGAGCACCTTAGGAACTTCATGAATACCAAACCAACACTCCAAAAAATTTTATACAATATCCTAGGAATAGACAATGAGGATCACAACCTCATGAAGCAAAGCAGAATGAACCCATTGGGCTCCACAAGAAATTAAATGTAAAGGGGGAGAATCCAACAAAAAGAAAAGTCATGAAAATGATAAGTCAATATGTATCAGTTATAGCCATCAATGTTAATGGTCTCAATTCACCAATCAAAAGAAATAGACTGGAAGAATGGGTCAAGAAGCAAAATCCAACACTATGCTGCATACAAGAAACACATTTATTGAAAAATAAGCTCATAGACTGAAAGTTTAAAGGGTGGAAAACAATACTCCATGCGATGGGAACCCCCCAAAAAAGCAGAAGTAGCTATCCTCTTGGCAGAACAAGTAGATTTCAAACCAACACTGATTAAGAGAGACGAAGAAGGACACTACATCCTTGTAAAGGGAACAGTCCAACAGGAAGAGATCACAATCATAAATATCTATGCACCAAACACTAGCGTGCCCAACTATATAAAACAAATACTAATGGACATTTAAAGCCATATATGCACTAATACAATAGTAGCGGGGCACATCAATACCTGACTGTCACAAATAGATAGATCAACTAGACAAAAAATAAGTAATGAAATACTAGAACTCAACCGAACTCTTGAGCAAATGAACTTAACAGATGTTTACAGAGTGTTGCACCCCACAAAATCAGAATACACATTCTTCTCAGCTGCACATGGGGTGTTCTCCAAAACAGACCACATATTCACTCATAGAATGTGTTTAAGTAAGTGCAAAGGAATTGAAATTATCCCCTCTATATTATCCGACCATAGCCTGATGAAATTGGAGATCCATAGCAAAAGAAACTGCAAGAATTTCATAAACACATGGAAATTGAACAACATACTTCTGAATAACCAATGGGTCACAGAGGAAAGTAAAGAAGAAATCAGACAGTTTTTTAAAAATAAATAACAATGACAATACAACATATCGGAATCTATGGGACACAATGAAAGCAGTCTTATGAGGGGGATTCATAGCAGTGAATATATATATTAGGAAAACAGAACGAGCCCAATTAAACAACCTGATGCTGAACCTCAAGCTTCTAGAAAAAGAAGAGCAGGACAAACCCAAAGCTCATACAAGGAAGGAAATTATAAAGATCAGAGAAGAAATCAATTCAATGGATACTAAGAGAACAATACAAGAAAAATCAATGAAGCCAACTGTTGGTTCTTCAAAAGAATCAGCAAAATTGACAAACCTTAGCCAACCTTATGAGAAAAAGGAAAGACAAGACCCAAATCCATGCAACTAGGAATGAAAAGGGTGAAATTACAATGGACTCAGCAGAAATCCAGAGGATCATCAATACCTACTTCAAGAACTTATACACCAATAAGATGGAATACACAGAAGAAATGGACAGATTCCTAGATACATATGAAATACCAAAGTTGAAAGAAAAATACTTACAAATTGTAAACAATCCAATATCAACCAATGAAATTAAAAATGTAATTAAAAACTTACCAACTGAGAAAAGCCCAGGTCCTGATGGCTTCACTGCTGAATTCTACAAGACATTTAGAGAGGAACTACTGACACTAATGTTTAAAGTCTTCAATGAAATTGAAAGGGAAGCAATACTCCCAAATTCATTCACCCAAGCATCACCTTGATCCCCAAAGCAGAGAAAGACCCAACCAAAAAGGAGAACTATAGGCCAATCTCACTAATGAACACAGATGCAAAAATCCTTAATAAGATAATGGCAAACACAATGCAGAAGATCCTCAAGAAGATCATACACCCTGACCAAGTGGGTTTCATCCCAGGGATGCAAGGATGGTTCAACATATGGAAATCAATCAATGTAATACACTATATTAATAGAGCCAAGGACAAAAGCCATAAGATCATTTCAATAGATGCAGAAAAAGCATTTGACAAAATCCAACATGCATTTATGATAAAAACCTTACAAAAAATTGGAATAGATGGTCTCTACCTCAATCTGATAAAAGCCATCTATGAAAACGCAACAGCCAATATCATACTAAATGGTCAAAAACTGAAATCCTTCACACTCAAATTAGGAACAAGACAAGGATGTCCACTATCACCACTCTTGTGCAATATAGTTTTGTAAACATTAGCCACAGCAATTAGACAAGAGAAAGAAATAAAAGGAATAAAGATAGGAAATGAAGAAGTCCAATTGTCATTATTTGCAGATGACATGATACTCTATATAGAAGACCCCAAGAATGCCACCAAAAGTCTTCTAGACTTAATAACCAAATTCATTCAAGTAGCTGGATACAAGGTCCACACACAAAAATCAATAGCTTTCCTCTACATGAACAACAGACTCACTGAGACAGAAATAGGACAAACAATTCCTTTTACAATAGCATCCAAAAAACTGAAATACCTAGGAATTAACCTAATGAAAGAAATCAAAAACCTCTTCTCTGAAAACTATAGCACTCTGAAAAGAGACATTGAAGATGATATCAGAAAATGGAAAGACATCCCCTGCTCCTGGGTAGAAAGGTTCAATATAATGAAAATGGCCATACTTCCAAAATTGCTATATAGATTCAATGCAATCCCAATTGAAATCCCAGCAGCATACTTCATGGACCTTGGGAAAAAAATCTAAAAATTCATTTGGAACAAGAAGAGACCCAGAATAGCAAAAGCAATTCTAGGTAACAGAGACATGGCAGGGGGTATCACAATCCCCAACCTGCAACTATACTACAAAGCTACTGTGATAAAAACAGCATGGTACTGGCAAAGAAACAGACCTGAGGACCAGTGGAACAGATTAGAAGATGCAGAAACAACTTCAGACACATTCAGGCATCTCATCTTTGATAAAGGAGCCAAACACCCTCACTGGAGGAAAGATAGCCTCTTTAATAAATGGTGCTGGAAAAATTGGGCTTCAACTTGCCAAAGATTAAAACTAGATCTATATCTCTCAGCATGAACTAAACTAAAATCAAAATGGATTAAAGATCTAAATATTAAAATAGAAACTCTGAACCAGCTGGAACAGAGGTTAGGTAGAACTCTTGAAGACATTGGTGTAGGAAAAGAGTTTACGAACAAAACCTCAGTTGCCTGTGAACTAGCACAAACAATCAACAAGTGGGATCTCTTCTTATTAAAAAGCTTCTGTACAGCAAGAAAACCCACCAGCAGTGTGAAGAGACAAGCCACACTGTGGGAAAAAATCTTCACCTGCTCTTCCTCAGAAAAAGGCCTACTATCTCGAATCTATAATGAACTTGAAAAGATCAGACCTCCCAAATTTAAAGACCCAATCCAAAAATGGGCATCTGAAATGAACAGACATTTCTTAGACAAAGAAGTAGAAATAGCAAATAAACATATAAAAAAATGTTCAACATCACTGGTCATTCAAGAGATGAAAATGAAAACAACGCTGAGATTCCACTTCACTCCAGAAAGAATGGCTGCTGTCATGAAATCAACCAATAACAAATGCTGGCGGGGCTGTGGGGAAAGAGGAACCCTTCTCCACTGCTGGCTGGAGTGTACACTGGTACAACCACTGTGGAAATCAGTATGGAGATACCTCAGAGAACTAGGACTGGAAGTCCCATTTGACCCAGCTATTGCCCTGCTAGGTATCTTCCCCAAAGAATTAAAAGAATCATAACAGAGTGATACAGGTGCACCCATGTTCATAGCAGCACAGTTTGTAATAGCTAAAACTTGGAAGCAGCCCAAATGCCCATCAGCTGGAGATTGGATAAAGAAAATGTGGTTTTTTATAAAATGAAGTACTTCTCAGCCATAAAAAATGAGAAATTAGAGACATTTATAGCTAAATGGATGCATATTGAGGCCATACTCTTATGTGAAATAAATAGGACACGTGTAAATACCGAATAGTTTCTCTAGTGTGAGAAACTGAAGGACTAAAAGGCATAATAGATAATGTGAAATAGGAATAAAAGGGGCAAAGGGGAAGGGGAAGTGGAAGGGGTAGGGGAAAGGAAAGAAGGGAATGGAATGAATATGAGAAAATGGGAAAATGGAAACAAAGTCTTTGTAAATAGGGAGGAGTGGAGGGGTTGAAGGGAGGGCGGGGAAGGGGGAAAAATAAGAACCAAGAGAGACTATGTAAAGGTGCAAATTTCCAATGATGAATGTCATTATATTGTATACCTAAAATGTACCAATGATTAGAATGAATAATCGATAATGCAAAATAGGAAGAAAAGGTCCAAAGGGGTAGGGGAAGTGGGAGAGGTAGGAGAAAGGAATGAAGGGAAAGGAAAAATGATGAGAAATGGAAAAATGGAAACGAAGTCTTTGTAAATAGGGAAGGGTGGAGGGGGTGAAGGGAGGGCAGGGAATTGGGAAAAAATAAGAACCAAGATAGATCATGCAAAGGTACAAGTTCCTAATGAGAAGTGTAAATGTATTGTATACCTAAAATGTACCTATAAAAGAATTTAAGGAAAAAAGAAAACATTAACTCAACAGAGGTTAGCCAAAAAATTTAAGCATCTATTCGCATCTAGGGCATAATCCAGTTCTGGAAACCGGACAGAAGGCAATGACCAAAAATGGCAAAATATCTACCCCCATTCTAGCCAGCTACTTTATTTGGACTGTGTGATTAAGGACTACAGACGGAGTGGCTTATATTTATTTTCTCACAGTTCCATAGGTTAGAAGCCTGAGATCAAAATGTCAGCAGTATTCGTTCCTTCTATTGGCTGTGAAAGAAGGATCCAGATTCTCTCCAGGGCTTGTAGCTGACCATCTTCTCCCTTTATCTCTACATCGTCTTCCTCTAGGTTTATCTGTATCCCCAGTTCCTTTTCTTACAAAGATACCAAACATATTAGACAAGGGCCTGTCCCTTATTTTAATCTAATTACTTCTTAAAGACTCTATCTCCAAATATGGCCATATTCTGAGAGTTTAGGACATCAACATATGAACTTGGAAGGGGACACAGTTCAGCCCCTAGCAACTTTTATTGTTTTAAGCCACTGAGATGTAGGAGCTGTCTGTTTCTACAGTATAACCCAGGCTACCTTGAGTGATACAAAGAAATAATCACATGTAGACTCAAAGAGACTTCTTTGAGTTGTTTGTGCATATTTACTATCCTATTAAAAACCATGCCAGGGACTTTATTGGAAAAAAGTTATGAGTGTTACAGCCATAAATAAGTTAGTTCACACCAGGATCCTCAGAGCTGGAACATCATTATTTTTTTCCAGTTCAGGGCCAGAAAGATAAACAAATATCTGTTTCCAGGCAGACAGGAAAGCATAGTCCACAGGAAGACTCTCAGTCCTGTGCTGTGCAGCAGCCTCCTTCCTAACTCACTGAGCTCCAAGATGGCCGTGCAGTTGCCCAGGCACATTTCCACTCCTCAGGCTTCTTTGTGGATGCTAGGCCTGTCAGTGACGCCTGAGCCTTTCACGTCTTCTTGACTGTTATGAACTTGGATGCTTTTTGCTCACTGAGGTATTGTTATCTGACAGTTGACAGATTAATTCCTTAATCACCGTTCAGGTTTTTCCACTGTCTACTAAGCCTCGCCTTCTATTTCTTTATGGTTCTAAGACAGCCAGAAAGCTACAGGTGGTTTCATTTTTCTGGGCAGGTCCTTCAGACTCTGAGAAGGGCTTCTAGGAATGAAATACCTTCTTAGTTAGCTTTCCATGGGTGCTTTACGAAGTTAACACAAACTTGGTGACTTAACAACCAAAGAAATTTGTTCTCTCACAGTTCTGGAGGTCCTAAGTCCTAAGTTAATGTGTCAGCAAGGCTATCCATCCTCTGAAGGCTCTAGAGGAAAATCTTTCCTGGTATTTCTTGCTTTTGGTGCTGGTTTTTGTCATTTCCTGGCTTTTTGTCTGCATCACTGCTTCCATCTGCATATGGCCTCCTCTTTGTTATGTCTTAAATCTCTCTTGTGTTTCTCTTATAAGGATACTTTTCACTGGATTTACCACCCGCCTGAATAATAAGGATGATCTCATCCCAAGATGCTTAATCTACAAAGATAGGTTTCTCAAATCAGGTCACACCCACATCTTCCAGAGATTCGGATGTGGCTACATCCACTGAAGAGGCAACCGTTCAACCCACTACACTACGTAGCTTCATAAAAATGTCTTCCCAAGATAAGTGTGGAGTATCAGTGAAGTTCCCAATCTACCTGTTTGCTGTTCTCTTCACTAGTTGGCCTCCTTGTAACCTCTGTATACTCATAACAGCACTTCATTTGACACCAGGTATGAAGGAATTTATCCCATTCTAAGCAGTTCTGCAGTTCTCCATGGACACTAACTGGGTGTCCTACAATTCATTTCTGACCATATCTACCTGAAATTAGAGTTGACTCCACAGGTGAAGGGCTCCATCCTACAAAACCACTCCCACTTCAAATGTCAATCCCAAGTCCCTACTGTCACATATGCTTCTGACTCATCAGCTATAAATCAGAGGTTCCCATAACCCCCTCCTTAGGTTTGATAATTTGTTGGAATGACTCACAGAACTAGATTACCAGTTTATTGAAAAAAAATGACTGAATTTAAGAAAAGTCAAATGGAAAAGTTGTATGGGGCAAGGTATGGGGAGGGCCAGGAAGCTTCTGTGCCTTTCCCAGGTGTCCACCCTGCCAGCACGTCCTCATGTCCAGCAACCCGGAAGCTTTCTGAACCCCAAGGTCAGGGATCTTTATGAGGCTTCTTTACCCAGGCATGATCAATTATTAACTCAATCTCTAGCCCTTCAATCATCCCCAGAGAATGGGTTGGGGGTAAGACTGAAAGTTACAAGCTTCTAATCATGGAATGGTCTTTCTGGTGACTAGTTCCCAACTTGGAGCCACCAAGAGTCACTTCACTGGGACATACTGTCTCCCAGGAAATCCCAAGGAATTGGAAATTCTGTTTTAGGAATTAGGATCAAGGACAAAATATGAAAACAAAAGATGCACCTGTCACTCTTATTGCTCGGGAAATTACAAAGGTCTTAGGAGCTTTGGGCCAGGACCTGGGAACAGAGTCCAAATACATATTTTTTTTATTATGTCACAACCTCCTTCTCCTTTCCCCTCCTCTCCACATCCCATACTCATGCTCATAGACTAATTCAGTCTAAGTTTCTAGGGGGTTAGTATGTGGTTCCTTCACAGATATTTGCAATTTAAAATTGAATAACAGTTCTAAACTCAGAGAAATTTTTCTCTTTGGACATTGGTGAGAAATATATTTCTGCAAGAGAAGAGGGAAGTAGAGAAGTAGATTTCCTTCCAGTCAGTGCACTTTATCACCTTCTAGAATTTGGGCAATTACTTGAATACACTTAGCACACGGGCACATAACTTCAGGCCAGGATGTTCTTTGTATGAGTATGTGTGTGAATGTATGTGTGCATGTCTCTGTTTGTGTGTGTAACAGAATTAATATTCAAAATAACTTCTGCAAGCCAGATTGCTAAAACCAGGAAAATTAAACCTAACAAGGATAATAGTGATATTACTAATATAATAACTATCATTTTTATTACTTACAACTAGTTAGGCACCATGCTAGCTTTTAATATAAATATCCCTATTTGATTTCCAAAGTTAACTGTACATGTTCAAGATGGAAAGCTCATGCTTAAAGGTGGCTCTCATGAAAAAAATCTAAAGGTTTTATTGACCACAAGTTCAGTAAAGAAATAATTTCACCAATATGAGTGGCTGCAAAAATGAGGCATAAACCTGATTTAGCTTTTTTTTGTTGTTTTTCGGTACTGGGGATCAAACTCGGGACCTTGTGCTTGTAAGGCAGGTGGCAGAACCACTGAGCTAAATCCCTGGCCCAACCTGATTTAGCAAGAGGCTGTCTCTTACACCTCATTAGCTGAGTTCAGGGTCTCAAGGGACACAAGATAAAAGAGGTGACTTCCAGTGTCACAATTTCTCATTTGTGGAACAAATAACTTCATTGATCCTGGCTTACTTCTTGCTCCTTAGATATGGCTTGAACATTGTGGGAGAAAAGCTTAAATTTCCCCATGAGCTCTCTCTCCCTCCAGAAGCCACAACCCTGAAGTGGCTGGCTCTGGGTTCCAAGTCTTAACCCTGCCTTCTTCCTGGAAACTCTCGAACTCCTCTTCCCTGCTAGAATGGCCCACTCCCCAAGTTACAATCGTTTCACTCCTGCTTCAAAGCCAG
This sequence comes from Heterocephalus glaber, assembly GCF_053883595.1. Lineage (NCBI taxonomy): Eukaryota > Metazoa > Chordata > Mammalia > Rodentia > Bathyergidae > Heterocephalus > Heterocephalus glaber. The sequence goes on from NW_028258142.1 coordinate 23,935,474, forward strand.
CTGTGCCCATTCTGGCTTGAATCTCCCTTCACTGCAGGTCTCCCTAGGACAACAGCCAAAGTAAATGGTGCAACTAGGGGGAGAAGTGAAGCCTTCTGGTAAGTATCGAGACAACCAGAATGGGGTGGGTGCTGGCCTCCAGGCCAGGTGAGAAAGCTGGAGGAAATGGGGATGTTCCACTAAGAGAAGACGTTTGGAGTACCAAGCATTGAATGCAATCAGTGATGATTGTAATTATCATCTGTTGGATAAATAATTTCAGGCTCTCCCCTCCCTGTTCCATCTACCTAATGTTTACTTATCTTCACTTTCAGAAAACTCAGGAAAATCAATGCTCCTCTTTGAAGATAAGCAAAGCCAAGGCAGTGAGGTCCAATGAGGAAATATTGGGCCAACATTGCACTTGGGAGGGTCTAATGACGCTTCCTCCCCACCTTCTGTCCAGAGGGAGAAAGAAAGGAGATTTATTATGCTTCACACCAGAAGATAAATGTAGGAAAAATGGGCTCACATTCCAAGGAGACAGATTGTTGACTCAGTTAAGAGGATTCTGTACAGTTAAAGCTGCCCACCAATGAGCCGGCAGCCCATCATCCCTGGACCTCGCAACACTGGAGCAAGCCAACTTGGATGACCATCTGCATGGATATATTAAGGAATACCACTCTGAGATGAAGGTTAGGCAAGGAGAACTTGACAAGAGGGATGTATGGGCCTTGGTCCTCACAGATTCTAGGTAGTTCTATAAAACCTGGTGTTATAGGTCTCCAAAAGCCTAAAGAACTCCTTTGCAAGATAAAATCCACAACCATCAGTGTCTTCTGATCATACCGGAAATGCAGTATTTGGCCAGGTTTATTTGGCCTGTTTCTCCTAGTGCATCCTCTCTCTCATTTAGGATCAATTTTTACTCTCCTTGCATTTTCTTTTCCTTTCTATAGTGGAAAAATGATGATATACTTCTTATATTCTCCTTAGAGCATTCCTGAAGTATGAATAAGGCTCTCCATCTTATACTTTTGAATGGATATTTTATTTTATTTATTTTATGTTTTATTAGTCCGTGCTTGCAGCCCACAATGTTTCCACTCCTGTGTGTAGTTGTAACAGGTACATAGCACACCTTAATTCCTTTTTCAGCCCCACTCCTTCCCTTTCCTCTCCCTCCCCTCATCTCTTGATCCCCTTCCCATTCAAGAAAGATCCCTGATCCGGCCCCTGCTTCTTATTATGAGTTACTCCACCTGTGCCAAGTATCAACCCACACTTCATTTTATAACAAAGTTTCAGTTCCTCAGGCTGTGAGTTCTGAGAACCTGATATAAGAACTTCCTGGTAGATTGATTCCTTTTGGTTCTCCAATTTCCATAGTGTTTCACGTCTTTATTCTGGGAGGCCTAAGAACACAGACACAGAAAAAGAGGAACCTGATTTTAAAAATAATAATACTATAACAACAATAACTAATACCTATTACTCACTATACACCAGATCCTATCCCAAGCACTTTAAGTATATTAATTCATTTAATCTTGTGACAACCCCCCATGAAGTACATACTATTTTAATTATCCTCATTTTAAAGAAGAGGAAACAGAGGGATGGGGGAAATAAGTACCGTAATTTGCCAGGAGCAGAGTCGCATGTCCTACCTTTAATCCATCTCTGCCTGGAGTGTGGGCCTGCTGCTGGCTGAGGGACCTGGGTGAGTTGTCCACTTGCCTGGGCTTCAGCTTCCTTCTCTGTGAAATGAAGAACAGCCCAGGTACTGCAGTGCTACCTCCAGCCTCTGAGGGGCAGCATGTCAGGGCTGTGACAGGGTAAGTGGGTGAACATGGCATAACAGATACCCATTAGCCAGCCAAGGATCCTAATTCACCTAACGTAGAAGCTCCTTAGTCTGTTTGCTGAGTTCTCCAGGCATGATGATGATATCCTTAAATTCAGAAATCCATTCATCAATGTGACTCTTTCTCTAAGCAGTTTCAACCTATTTACCCTCATTCCTGAATGCTCCTAAAAAACCAGCATGTACTTAAACACCCCCATGTCCAAAATGTTATTTATTAGCATTCTTTAACTTCCTTTTAACTAAGTGTACAATTAATATTTATTGTAGACTCATTTTTTCATTCAATTATTTATTTATTGAGTGCCTGTAATGCATCAGGCACTGTGATGGATTCTGCATTTATATTTATATTTTGGTGAAATCTGATTTTGGCAGTTGTTTTAGGATTACAACAGCTGCTGTAGCAGATAAACTTTCATAGTTCAATGGCTTAAGAAATAAAAATGTATTTCTTGTTCAGGTAGAGTGCCAGTCAGCTCTCTGTCTCTGCCAAAATACCTGAGATAACCAACTTACAAGTAGAAGGGTTTATTTTCTCTCATAGTTTCAGATGTTTCATTCCATGGTCACTTGTACCTGTTGCTTTGGGACTGTGGCAGCACAGTGCATCACGATGGGAGTTTGTGATGGAGACCTGCTCAGTTCACAGCAGCTAGGAAGAAAAAGAGAGAGACAGGAAGGAGCCAGGGTCTCAATAGCCCCTTAAAGAGCACATTCCCAATAACCTAACTTCCTCCCATCAGACCCCACCTCTTAAAGATGGTACCATCTCCCAATAGCACCAAGCTAAGCCCCAAGCATTTAGTTGTTGTTTTGTTTTTTGGTACCAGGGATCGAACTCAGGACCTTGTGCTTACGCAGCAGGCACCAGAACCACTGAGCGAAATCCCCAGCCCGCCCCAAGCATTTAGTATACGGACTTTTGGAGGACATTCCAGACCCAAACTATATTCTCTACCCATTTTGACCCAGATTCTTTCCCCTTTCCCCAGGGCATAGGAGTCATTTGCATACAGCTAACCCTGATGAGAAATGAGCAAAAGCAAAGAAGGCACAACTGTCTCCTAATCATATTTTCCTAGAAGTGATTCACATTCCCCCTACTCACATTATGCTGGTGACAAGCTCCATGTGAGGTCTTGGATGGATGGATAAAAGTGAGACACTGAGAATGTCATCCCAGCTTGGCAGCTTCTTCCCAGTGGAGCTCCTCTCTTGGTGGCAGCTACTTTAAATACTCTTTAGTGGCTATTTGTGGCAAGTAGACCAGAATGCACCCATTTCCCAATAGCTGGATTCTCCAGTGGAGTTTCCCTGGGCCAGTGCCCTATGTCAGTGATGCTGACATTGTTCAACGTATCTTTTGCAACATTTCTTTGGAAATTACTTTTAAAGTAAATTACTTTTTAAAGTAATTTACTTTTAAAGTAATTTTGGATCAAAGAATCCTTTTTTTGGTGAGTCCTTCAATGATAGCAAGACACATTCTTTGTGGATAGATTTAGTTCTTGTACAATCATAAGTCATTCAGTGTCTTGAGCATGAGGCAAGTGTGGAGGTTTATTCCTGCTGTTTCAAGTCAAACTCAAAGTGTATCAGTTAAGCAAAGGGATTGATTCTCTCCTACTTCTGTCAAGTTGGCTCTAAAAACAATTCTATGTAATGAGATGCACTCAACAGTGTTTGAGCAAGGGGATGACTTTTGATTAAGGCCACTAGAGCAAAAGGGCTGTTCTCTTGGATATTAAATATGTAATCAAGGACAAGTCTCCAGAACTTCTCTGAGGCCTCAGTTTCCTTATCCATACATTTGGAGGGGGTGTGGACTAGATCGCCCCTTGCTTTCCCTGGAGCCCTGGCTTGCTGGATGCTAAGGAGAAAGCTTTCTAAGTGACTGCTTTAAGTAGCACTTCCTACCTAGGGGTCAGTGCTAAAGGTTAAATATAGTCTCATTATTGCCAAAACAACCTCATATTACTGATTATACACTGTATTTCCTAGAGTCAGAGGAGCCCAGGCTGGAAGACCACCTTCCAGTTTATGGTTCCTACCTCTGCCACCACATGGGACACTGGACAAGGCCTGGAGGCTCCAATTCCTCAAATATGAACTGAAAAAATAATAGCCCCGCCTTGTAGGAATCATTTGAACTCATAAGCACGATAATGCATTTCTTTAGCACAAAGCCTGATACAAGAAAGCCCCAGCTGATGCTTCTTGTTGGGCTAGATTATGTGACTTTTGCTGTCTCCCATACCACTGCCGATTTGCTACCTAACCCTCTTTGTCAGGGATCCAGAGGGTACAACCCCTGGGAAGAACATACACTGCTTTCCTCAACAGCAGCCCTTTGTGGGGCATGCTGTTTCCAAAAAGTAATAGTACAAGCTGGTAACCTCCCCCTTACCACTATTCTTGGGGCCTGTCACACGGAAATGTGACCCTTCTCTCCCAATTGCAGAATGCCAGTTAGAAATTTCCTACCATCTCTTCAGATCCTCACATTTGTATTTTCTATAATTGCTCCTTTTATCAGAACAAATTCGTGTTTCTTCACAATGCTGACTCCTCCTCAAAAATTATGATGCTTCCTGCTTTGTTCTTGTTTCCCAGGATTGCTTTTGCTATTCTAGGTCTCTCCTGGTTCCATATAAATTTTAGGATTGTTTTCTCTAGTTCTGTGAGGGAATTCTGTTAGAATTTTGATTGGGATTGCACTGAATCTATAAGTCAGTTTTGGGAGTATGGCTATTTTGACAATATTGGCTCAGCCTATACAGGAGCAGGGGGCATCTTTCCATTTTCTGATATCCTTTATAATCCCTTGTTTCAAAGTACTATAGTTTTCATTGCAGAGGTCTTTCACTTTCTTTGTTAGGTTAATTCCTAGTTATTTAATTTTTCTTGATGCTATTTTGAACAGTATTGTTTTCCTATTTATTTCTCAGTGAGTTCTTTATTGGTGTACATGAATACTATTGATTTTTGTGTGTTGATTTTGTATCCTGCTACATTGCTAAACTTGGTTATTCTAAGAGGTTTTTTGTGGAACCCTATGGGTCTTCTATGTACAGTATCATGTCATCTTCAAATAATCATAGTTTGACTTCTTCCTTTCCTATACATATCCTTTTTTTATTTCTCTTACCTGATTGCTCTGGCTAATGTTTTGAGTACTATGTTGAACAGAAGTGGTGACAGTGGGCATCCTTGTCCTGTACCTGATTTTAAAGGGAATGCTTTCAGTTTTCCCCCACTTAATATGATATTGGCTTCTCATAAATGGCTTTTATCAAATTCAGGTGAGGTCCCTCTATACCTATTTTCTTCAGGGTTTTATCATGAAAGAGTGTTGGTTTTTGTCAAAAGCTTTCTCTGGATCTAGTCATATGACCATGTGTTTTTTGTCCTTGCATCTTTTTATGAGGTGTGCTACATTTATTGATTTTATGTTTATTGATGAAACCTACTTGATCATAATGTATGAAACTTTTGATGATGTGTTGCATTCTATTTGCCAATATCTTATTGAGGATTTCTGCATCTGTGTTCATTCAGGAGATTGGTCTGTAGGTTTTTTTTTAATTGGGTCTTTATCTGGTTTTGGGATCAGAGTGAGGCTGGTTTCTAGAAATGAGTTTGGAAGCACTCCTTTACTTTCAATTTCATTGAAGAGTATTAGAGATATAACATCCTTAAAGGTTTTGTAAAATTCAGAAGTGAACCCATCTGGGCTTGTTTTAGTTGGTAGGTTTTTTATTACTGCCTTTATTCCATTTCTTGTTATTGGATTGTTCAAAACTTAGTTTTGGTAATTTTTATTAGTCTAGGAAGCTTTCCATTACATCAAGATTTTCCAATCTGTTGGAATACAATTTTTCATAATAGTTACTGTCTTATTTATTTTGATGGTGTCTGTTATGATTTCACCTTTCTCATTGCATTTCTAACTACATTGATGTCTTTTACTTTTGGTAAGTTTGGCTAAGGGTTTATATATTTTGTGTATTCTTTCAAAGAACCAGCTCTTATATTCATTGATTCTTTGTACTGTTTTCCTTTAGACTCAATTTCATTAATTATTTTAGCTCTGATCTTTATGATTTCCCTCCTTAATTTTGGTTTGGGCTTGATTGCTATTGTTTATTCTCTTGAGTTCTTTATTATGTTATGTATTTGAGCTTGCTCTGTTTTTCTAATGTGATCATTGATTGCAACAATCTTCCTCCTTAGGACTGCTTTCATTGTGTCCCATATTCTAGTGTGTTGTACTGGCATTGTTATTTGCGTCTAGAATTTAGTTAATTTCTTCCTTGATTTATTCTGTAACCCACTGGGTGTTCTGGAGTGTGTTATTAAGTTTTTAGGTATTTCTTTCTTCCATGATTGATTTATAGATTTATTGCACAATGGTGTGATAGTAAGTAAGGAATAATTTTGATTCTTTATATTTATTTAAGCAGGGTTTGTGGACTAGTGGGCTACCTATTTTGTGCTGTTGAGAAGAATGTGTACTCTGTTTAACAGGGTAGAACACTCTGTACATATCTATTAAGTCCATATGTTCATGGGTCTGGTTCAGTTCTGATAATTCTTTATTGATTTTTTTGTTTAGTTGTTTTATGTCTTTGTAAAAGTGGAGTACTGGGGTCACCCACTATGATTGTGTTAGTGTTTATTTGATTGTTTATGCTAAGCATTGCTTGTTTTATAAAGATAAGCTGTCTAATATTTGGTGCATACATAGTTACAAGTGTTATCTCTTCTTGTTGGATTATTCCCTTAACTAGTATATAGTGACCTTCTTTGTGTCTTCTGATTAGTTTTCACTTGAAATTTACTTTGTCTGAGACTATAATTTCTACTCATGCTTGTTTTGTGTTTCTGGTACATGAAATATTATTTTCCATCCTTTGATTTTTTAGTCTATGATTATCTATTTGAATTAGATGAGTTTCTTGTATGCAGCAGACTGTTGGGTTTCATGTTTTGATCCAATTTGTCAATCTATGCCTTTTAATTAGGGAGTTGAGGTCATTAACATTGAGAATTATTATTGAGAGGTGTTAATTTATTCCTACCCCTGCACTCTTTTTCTATTGATGACTCCTTTGTTTTTGTTTTTCTTTTCCTTTCTTTCTTACCTATTAGTCTTGTTTGATTCCATCTAGAATTTGGCTTTGTTGGATTTGTCATTTCTGTCTAGTATATTCTTGAGTATTTTCTGGATTGCTGGTTTGGTGTTCATAAATTTCTTCAGTTGTTCTTTTTCATGGCATGACATCAATATCTTTAAACTGTTGGTTGATTCCAATATGCAGCCAAAGTTGATCCAATTGAACCAGCTAAGGTTAAATCCCAAACCACTGTTCTGGATGCTTTTTCCTATTAACATGATCTTATATTGCAGTCAATTTATCTCATTCATCACAACATTAACTCATACTTAGTGTCCTGTTTTTAAAAGTCACCATGTCTTTTTTTATATGCTGAAAGGTCATGGATCCCCAGTTTTCTACTATACTTGTTTTTTTAATTACTGCAAATAATTTATACTTATACAGATTAAATATTTTCTGACTAAATATGTTTCTTTCCTAGAATCCAGAAATCAGAAAATATTTCCTGAAAGGGCTAAGTCATAAATATGTTAAGCTTTGTAGGCCATATAATCTGTGTTATCACTTCTTCCATTATAAAGCAAACCAGCCATAGACATTCACAAATAAATGGATGTAGCTGTATTCCAATAAAACTTTATTTACAAAAAACAAGCAGAAGGCTAGATTCACCTACATGCTATACTTTGCTAACCTCTAAGTAAATAATCAACCTTATTTTGGTTTCCAATTCTGTCATATAACAGATTTGAAATATAACTGATTCGATCAACAAATCAGATAAGTAATGGTTCTTGTTTCTATCTAAATCACTGATATAAGTGTTGAATAAGACTAGTTTTTTAAAAAAGCCTGTCAAAATTGCAGTGAAATACTACTTCATACCTATTGGGATAGCTGTTATAAAAAATAAACAAACAACAAAGATGTGGAGAAACTGGAACCCTTGTGACTTGTTAATGGGGACATAAAATTGTATAGCTGCTGTGGAAAACAGTTCAAAGTTTCTCAGAAAAATTAAAGATACAATTACCTTATGATTACTTTTGGGAATTGAAAGCAGGAACTCAGATATTTGTATACTAACATTCATAGCAGTATTATTCACAATAGGTAAAAGGTAAGAAGAACACAAGTGTCCATCAAAGAATGGATGAATAAACAAAATGTGGTATATCATGCAGTATAATATTATTCTGTCTTTAAAAGTAATAGAATTCTAACATATTGATGAACTTCATGTTAAGTGAAATAAGCCAGACAAAGTGCATGGTCCCATTTATACAGGGTACCTAAAATAGTCAGTCATAAAGAGAGAAAGTAGAAAAGAGGTTACCAGTGACTGGAGGAGGGAGGAATGGGGAGCTACTGTTTAATGGTTACAGAGTTTCACTTTTGGTGGATGGAAACTGGTTGTACAAGATGTGGATGTACTTAAAGCCACTAAACTATACACTTAAAAATGGTTGAAATGATAAATTTTGTAATGTATATTTGACTACAATTTAGAAGACTAAAAATGAACAGATCCTGTGAAGGTCTGTAAGAATCTCTTTCCAGGTCTCACCAAAGCCTGTTTCAGTGCACCTCAAAGGCAGCCACTCAGAAGGTAGCACAGAGCTGGTGATAGAAAGCTGTGAATAAAAATAAATAAATGATGCACCTATGTTTATAGTGGCACAATTTGTAATAGCTAAGGTTTGGAAGCAGCCCAAGTGCCCATTAACTGGAAACTGGATAAAGAAGATGTGGTTTTTTAAAATAAAATAGAGTACAACTCAGCCATAAAGAATGAGAAAGTAGAGTCATTTATAGCTAAATGGATGCATATTGAGGCCATACTCTTAAGTGAAATAAATAGGACACACATGTGTAAACACCAAATAGTATCTCTAGTGTGAGAAACTGAAAGTGTAAATAAGGATGAAAATGATTAAAATGAATACTTGATAATTTGAAATAGGAAAAGGTCCAAAGGTGTAGGGGTGGTGGGAGGGGAAGGGGAAGGGGAAGGGGAAAGGAAAAATTATGAGAAAGAAAAAAAATGGAAACAAAGTCTATGTAAATAGGGAAAGGTGGTGGGGGTGAAGGGTGCATAGGTAATGGGGAAAAAAATAAGAACTAAGATACATCATGTTCAGGTACAAACACCCAATGATAAATGTAAATATATTGTATACCTAAAATGTACCAATTAATATATAAATAAATAAAAAATAAAAAATAAATAAATGAGCAGGATATCAATCTCCCATCTATATCATCATTTTTGTGTCATCCACAGGTGATCATAATAGAACTCATAAATGCCTTAGCATGTCTACCAATTCTATTAGCATATTTATGAATCTACCAGATTAGTCACTTTCCAAGGGAGGAACTAGGTTGGTTTTTCATACTAGAAAAACCATTTTATGGAAGCTGTGAAACTTGCTGGGGAGCAATATGCAAGCTACCCAACAGACCATAGTCATGAGCTCTTTTGTCTGGGTCCCACAGCATCCTGACCTGGACACTCACCTAGGAAAGTCTTCCAAGGTCCCTCATGACAAGTGTATAAATGAACAAGGCCCTCCTTATCCATGTTTTTATTGATCTCTGTGCATTCCTTGCAAGATGCCCACAACAGAGCCTCTTGATAACAGCTGATTCTGGAAGGAAAGGGGAGGGAGCCAGCTCTGTGGTGTGTCACTCCCTCTAGTGTTGATTGGGGGAAATGGTCAGGCCAACAGGCTTGGGAAACTCGTGTTGGGCACTTTCAGAGCACAAATAAGTTTGTTGTGTAGATTCCATGTTCAACTGTAATTATTCTGAAATGTTCACATGTTATTTGAAAATACATAAGACTAAGATTAACCATCAAGAAAGGAGAGAAGAAGGAAAAAAGGAAAGAAAAAAATCATGCTTTTGGGGGTTCTTTAGTTCTCAGCTTCCCAAAACAGTGTTCTATAGAGGAAAAAAATTCTCGTATTAAAAGACAGCCATGGTGGCACACCAGTAATCCCAGCACTCGGGAGGCTGAGGGAGGAGGATAACAGAGTTCAAAGCCAGCATGGGCTACATAGTGATTTCAAAATCAGCCTGAACTACATGGTGAGACCCTGTCTCAAAAAAAAAAATTAGGATGTAATATTTATTTAGGAGCAAAGTTAATTTCCACTTCTCCAACATGCCAGACCCATGTCATTATCTCACAGAGTTCTATACTATATCTTATATTGTCACAGAGGTCTTCTTTCTAAAGAAGACAATTACAAAAACAGATAAGCTTCCAAGGCAAAATTTGTACAACCCAGATTTATACATTTGTTTTGAGAATGCTTCTATTTTTTAAAAAATTAGTTTTATTGGTACATTTAAGGTATAAAATATAATGACATTCATCATTGGAAATTTGCACCTTTATATAATCCATCTTGGTTCTTATTTTTTCCCAATGGCCCTGCCCTCCCTTCAACCCCTCCACGCCTCCCTATTTACAAGACTTTGTTTTCATATATTAACTCCATTCCCTTCTTTCTTTTCCCTGCCCCCTCCCACTTCATCTTCACCTTTGCACCCTTTTTTCCTATTTCACATTATCTATTACACCTTTTAGTCCTTATTTACACATTCAGTTTCTCACACTAGAGAAACTATTTGGTATTTACACATGTGTGTCCTATTTATTTCACTTAAGAGTATTGCCTCAATGTGTACCCATTTAGCCATAAATGTCTCTAGTTTCTCATTCTTTATGGCTGAGTAATACTCCATTTTATTAAAAAAACACATTTTCTTTATCCAGTCTCCAGCTGATGGGCATGTGGGTGGCTTCCAAGTTTTAGTTATTAAAATTGTGCTGCTATGAACATTGGTGTGCATATATCACTGTGGTATGATTCTTTTAATTCTTTGGGAAGGATAAACAGCAGGGGAATAGCTGTGTCAAATGGGACTTCCAGTCCTAGTTCTTTGAGGTATCTCCATACTGATTTCCACAGTGGTTGCACCAGTATACCCTTCCACCAACAGTGGAGGAGGGTTCTTCTTTTCCCACAGCCCCAGCAGCATTTGTTATTGGTTGATTTCATGACGGCAGCCATTCTTTCTGGAGTGAGATGGAATCTCAGCATTGTTTTCATTTGCATCTCTCAAATGACCAGTGATGTTGAACATTTTTTCATATGTTTATTTGCTATTTATACTTCTTTGTCTGAGAAATGTCTGTTCATTTCAGATGCCGATTTTTGTATTGTGTCTTTAAATTTAGGATGTCTGATCTTTTCAAGTTCTTTATAGATTCAAGATAGTAGGCCTTTGTCTGAGGAACAGCAAGTAAAATAATTTTTCCCACATTGTAGGTTGTCTCTTCACACTGCTGGTGACTTCTCTTGCTGTGCAGAAGCTTTTCAATAAGAAGAGATCCCACTCGTTCATAGTTTGTGCTAGTTCACAGGCAACTGAGGTTTTGTTCATAAAATCTTTTCCTACACTAATATCTTAGAGAGTTCTACCTAATCTCTCTTCCAGGTGGTTTAGTATTTCTGTTTTAATATTTAGATCATTAATCCATTTCGATTTTAGTTTACTGCATGGTAAGAGATATAGATCTAGTTTTAATCTTTGGCAAGTTGAAACCCAATTTTTCCAGCACTATTTATTAAAGAGGCTATCTTTCTTCCAGTGAGGGTATTTGGCTCCTTTGTCAAAGATGAATTGTCTGAGTGTGTCTGGCTTTGTTTCTGCATCTTCTAATCTGTTCCACTGGTCTTCAGGTCTGTTTCTTTGCCAGTACCATGCTGTTTTTATCACAGTAGCTTTGTAGTATAGTTTGCAGGTTGGGGATTGTAATATTCCCTGCCATGTCTCTGTTGCCTAGAATTTCTTTTGCTGTTCTAGGTCTCTTCATGTTCCAAATAAGTTTTTGGATTGTTTTCTCAAGATCTGTGAAGTATGCTGCTGGGATTTCAATTGGGATTGCATTGAATCTATATAGCAATTTTGGAAGTATGGCCATTTTCACTATGTTGAGTCTTCCTATCCAGGAGTAAGCGATGTCTTTTCATTTTCTGATATCATCTTCAATCTCTCTTTTCAGAGTGCTATAGTTTTCAGAGAAGAGGTCTTTGATTTCTTTTGGTAGGTTGATTCCTAGATATTTCAGTTTTTTGGATGCTATTGTAAAAGGAATTGTTTGCTGTATTTCCTCTCTCAGTGAGTCTGTTGTTCATGTAGAGGAAAACTATTGATTTTTGTGTGTGGACCTTGTATCCAGCTACTTGAATGAATTTGGTTATTAAGTCTAGAAGACTTTTGGTGGAGTTCTTGGGGTCTTCTATATAGAGGATCATGTCATCTGCAAATAATGACAATTTGACTTCTTCATTACCTATCTTTATTCCTTTTATTTCTTTCTCTTGTCTAATTGCTGTGGCTAATGTTTCCAGAACTATATTGCACAAGAGTGGTGATAGTGGACATCCTTGTCTTCTTCCTGATTTTAGTGTGAAGGATTTCAGTTTTTGACCATTTGGTATGATATTGGCTGTTGGTTTTTCATAGATGGTTTTTATCAGATTGAGGTAGAGACCATCTATTCCAATTTTTTGTAGGGTTTTTATCATAAATGCATGTTGGATTTTGTCAAATGCTTTTTCTGCATCTATTGAAATGATCATATGGCTTTTGTCCTTGGCTCTATTGATTTAATGTATTACATTGATTGATTTCCATATGTTGAACCATCCCTGCACCCCTGGGATGAATCCCACTTGGTCAGGGTGTATGATCTTCTAGAGGATCTTCTGCATTCTGTATGCCAGTATCTTATTTAGGATTTTTGCATCTATGTTCATAAGTGAGATTGCCCTATAGTTCTCTTTTTCGGTTGGGTCTTTCTCTGCTTTGGGGATCAAGGTGATGCTTGGGTCCAGGAATGAATTTGGGAGTATTGCTTCCTTTTCAATTTCATTGAAGACTTTAAACATTAGTGTCAGTAGTTCCTCTCTAAATGTCTTGTAGAATTCAGCAGTGAAGCCATCAGGACCTGGGCTTTTCTTAGTTGGTAAGCTTTTAATTACGTTTTCAATTTCACTGATTGATATTGGGTCATTTAGAATTTTTAGCTCATCTTCATTCAACTTTGGTGTTTCATACATATCTAGGAATCTGTGCATTTCTTCTATATTTTCCATCTTATTGGCTTATAGGTTCTCAAAATAGGCATTGATGGTCTTCTGGATTTCTTCTGGGTCCATTGTAATTTCATCCTTTTCATTCCTAATTGCATGGATGTGGGCCTTTCCTTTTTTTGAGAAGGTTGGCTAAGGGTTTCTCAATTTTGTTGATTCTTTTGAAGAACCAACAGTTGGCTTCATTGATTTTTTTTTTGTATTGTTCTCTTAGTCTCCATTGCATTGACTTCTGCCCTGATCTCTATAATTTCCTCCCTTGTATGAGCTTTGGATTTGTCCTGCTCTTCTTTTTCTAGAAGCTTGAGGTTCAGCATCAGGTTGTGTAATTTAACTTGCTCTATCTTCCTAGTATGAGTATTCACTGCTATGAGTTTCCCTCATAAGACTGCTTTCATTGTGTCCCATAGATTCCAATATGTTATATTGGTATTGTCATTTAACTGAAGGAACTGTCTGATTTCATCTTTAATTTTCTCTGTGATCCATTGTTTATTCAGAAGTGTGTCATTCAATTTCCATGTGTATATGAAATTCTTGCTGTTTCTTTTGCTATTGATCTTCAATTTCATTGCACTGTGGTCTGATAATATACAGGGGATAACTTTAACTCCTTTGCACTTACTTAAACACGTTCTATGAGTTAGTATGTGGTCTATTTTGGAGAATGACCCGTGTGCAGTTGAAAAGAATGTGTATTCTGATTTTGTGGGGTGGAACACTCTGTAAACATCTGTTAAGTTCATTTGTTCAAAAGTTTGATTGTGATAGGAAGTGGCTTCCTGGCCACCATCCATCCCACCATTCCTGGCCCAGAGGAAGGGGCTTCTGAGCCGCTGTCCCACGGCTCCCAGCCCAGAGGAGGGGGCTTCCAGGCCACCATCTGTCCTGCCACTCCCAGCCCAGAGGAAAGGGCTTTTGGGCTGCCGTCCATCCCGCTGCTCCTGGCCCAGAGGAAGGGGCTTCTGAGCTGCTGCCCCACCTCTCCCAGATCAGAGGAGGTGAGCCACTCAGGTGCTAACAGCACCACCACGGACCCCCGCCCCCGCACCCTGGTCGAAATGAGAAGACACATAAATAAGTGTCAAAACCAGACTTCCAGATCACCTACAGCAACCCCAAAGGGAAATGAGATGGAACACTCTGATACTCAACCACCTGGACCCACTGAGCTGGCAACAAAAGAGGATCTGGAAAAAATTAAATCAGAAATAATTTCTCAGATAACAGCAGAGACTGTGCTTGTAGTGCAAGACATGATCAAAAGTTTGATTGTGTTCTAGTATTTCATTGTTTATTTTTTGTTGAGTTGATCTATTTGTGACAGTGGGGTATTGAGGTCCCCCACTACTATTGTATTAGTGCTTATATGATTTTCCTTGTCTGTTAGTATTTGTTTTATATAGTTGGGCACACTGGTGTTGGTGCATATACAATAAAGATTGTCATCTCTTTCTGTTGGATTGTTCCCTTTACAAGGATGTAATGTCCTTCTTTGTCTCTGTTAATCAGTGTTAGTTTGAAATTCACTTGATCTGCAAAGAGGATAGCTACTCCTGCTTTTTGGGGGGGATCCTGTCACATGGAGTATTGTTTTCCATCCTTTAACTTTCAGTCTATGAGCTTCATTTTGAATTAAGTGTGTTTCTTGTATGCAGCATATTGTTGGATCTTGCTTCTTGACCCATTCTGCCAGTCTCTTTTGATCGATGAGTTGAGACCATTAACATTGATGGCTATAACTGATACATATTGACTTATCATTGTCATGACTTTTTCTTTTTGTTGGATTCTCCCCCTTTGCTTTTAATTTTTTGTCATTCCCAGTGGATTCATTCTGCTGGGCTTCCTGGAATTGTGATCCTTGTTGTCTTTTCCTAGGATTTTGTCTCAAATTTTTTGGAGTGCTGGTTTGGTATTCATGAAATTCCTAAGGTGCTCTTTTTCTTGAAAGTATCTTATTTCTCCATCGATTTTGAAAGATAGTTTTGCAGTGTACATCAATCTGGGTTGGAGGCTGTTTTCCTTTAGGGCTTAAAATACATCACTCCAAGCTCTTCTTGCCTTGAGTGTTTGCATTGAGAAATCTGCTGTGATTCTGATGGGCTTTCCTTTGTATGTGATTTGTTACTTTTCTCTCCCTGCTTGTAGAATGTTGTTCTTCTGTTGGATTTCTGGAGTCCTAACTATCATATACCTATGTGTACATTTTTTTATCAAGGCTATTTGGAGTCCTATATGCCTCACTTATCTGTATGTCAAGTTCTTTTCCCCTGCTTGGGAAGTTTTCTGCCATCACTTTTTCGAACAGTTTTTTATTTTGTCTGCACTCTCTCCTGTTTCTTCATTGACTCCAATCAGTCTTATGTTATTCTTCTTTGCATCATCTAGCAGCTGCTGGATTGATTTCTCATGGTCCCTTACTATGTTAAAGAAATTTTTCTTTTCCTGGTCACTAATTGCAATCCAATCTTCTGTATCAGATATTCTATCCTCGCATTGGCTCATTCTACTGTGTAAGCTTTCAATGGAGTTTTTAATCTGGAAATCTGTTTGCATCTGTTTTACGGATTCCATTTGTTTCCTATGTTGGGATTCCATCATGTTCCTCAGCTCCTCTATTTTTCATCTGTGTCAACTCTAGATTTATTAATCATGTCTTGTAGTATGGGCACAGTCTCTGCTGTAGTCTGAGAAATTACTTCTAATTTCATGTTTTCCAGGTCCCCTTTCATTTCCAGTTCAGGGAGTCCAGGTCGTTGAGTATCAGATTGTCCATCTTGTTTCCCTTTGTGGTTGCCTTGGGTGATCTGGACTTCTGGTTTTGAGACTTTTTTGTGTCTTCTCATTTCAACAGGTGCAGCCTGCTGTGGCTTTGTTGAGGTGATCTTTTGCTCACCCAGTGGTCTTCAATTCTCAGCAAGCCACCAAGTAGCCTTTACTCTGCTGCTCACCAGTACACCAATTTCTGGGTTCAGAGGGTGACCTTCTGAATCCATGAGCTGACCTCTTGTCTGGGTCGGCTTCTGGCTGGGGCATGAGAACACTTGGGATGGTATCTAGGTGTGCCTCTCGCTGGGGCCCCTATGTATCTGTTGTCTGGGAGGGCCTTGGCTGGGTTATGTGCACCCCAGTTCCTGTTGTCTATGCAGGCTTCTGGCTAGGGTCTCCAAGCACTTATCAATGGTATTGGGTTGAGCCTTTGGCTGTTGCTTATGCACCTGTGTAGCTCTTTTCCAGGTGGGTCCTTGGCTGTGGCCGATGGTATGCCAGGCCTCTGGCTGAAACTTGTGCACCTATGCATCTCTTTTCTGGATAAGCCTTTGGCTTGGGCAGGTGTGTCCGAGCCTCTGGGGTCAGGGCGGAGCCCTGGCTGGGATCTTCCTGCAGCCACACTGCTCTGGTCCACAGGTATTTGTACACACTTACAGATGGTATGGCAGGCCCAAGAATGTTTCTCTTAGAAAGAAGTGGCTGACTCAATACTTTGGAGGTCACAAGTTCTTGAGAAATACTGAAAACTATGGACCCAATCTCTTTCTATGCCCCTAATGTCACAAACATACTTTTAAAAATTCACAGAGAATTCCAGAAAATTCAGTCTCCCTAAAATCTATTCATGAACCCCAGATTCCTAGTAAGAATACAAAGGGGACCCAACATTCTCTCCTGTAGGAAGGGATAGAGCCAAATCAAATGGGGTGCACCCCTTCCTTAGACCTGTGTGATCCAGCACAGGCAGAGTTATAATAAGTACCTGTGTGGTACAGCAGCTTGCTGTTTTCAAAAGAGCTCATGCACATTCACTCAGGATCTCTCATAACCTCAGGGAGGTCAGTAGAGCAGAACCACTCCATACATGGTGACAGCCACTAATGGAAATATGTGACATTTTTTTCATTAAAACTTCACCTTTACAGGCTGGGGATTTAGCTCATTGGTGTCGCCGTCTGCCTCGAAGGTGCAAGGTCTTAAGTTCGATCCCCGGTACCAAAAAAACAAAAAAACAAAACTTAACCTTTACAAAGGCTGCCTTTATGATAACCATGGAATCATCCCTTTCTCTGCTGTTGGCCAAAATGAAGGGAAACAATAGTAGAAATTGTCTTATGCCCAGGAAGGAAACAACATCCATTGAGCCAAATGTATTCAGTGTAGCAGCTGAGCCATACTTAAACGTAGGTGTTTGGGGGAAGACTTTTTCAAGAGGCTAGCAATTAACGCCAGGGTTTTCACCAAGTTAATGTGTGTTTTCACCTTGTAGGATATCCGTTCCATCAACAGTGTCATCATCTTCCCACCACCCCTAAAGTTCACCAGGTCAACCCCAGCACTGCTGGCACTTCCCCAGAGTGGTCCCTGCCCACCCTTAGCCTATGCTGTCCTGCGGTTATCAGTCATGCATATTTATAGTCAGTTCTTCAGGGAAGACACCACCCTGGCACAGTCCACATGCAGTACAGTAACTGGTACATCATCTCATTTTTAAAATCAAGTCAACAGCTTCAAAGATTTTAACAGGGGGAAGTGCCTGAGGAAGAAAAAATTTAGAATGTTGGTAAATCTAGGAGAGCTACTGAAGCAGGATACAAGTCTAACCATGTGTGTGGGAGAGGAGATACTTGGAAAGATCCTTAGAAAGGGAACTAAAGGGCTAGTTTATCAACATGAGCCAAGTCAGCCACCCAAAACTTGTGTGTGCCCCTCAACCAACTGGTCTTTGTACCTTGGCCACACTCATTTGTTGCTTTAGAGCAGCAGATGGGCAGTGCAGTCTTGGGCCAAGCATAGGGCCCTTGGTCAGATGCTCCCTGAAGCTGGAAATCTGTGCATACATACTTGTGACTATCTCACCTTTCTCCTGCTGGCTCATTGCAATCTCTAGCCTACTAACCCCCCACATCTCCACCCTCCCTTCTTCCTTCATGTGTTCATTTCCCTTATCCTTGTTTTGGGGCCCGTGTATCACCTTTGATTCTGTGGATCTTCTCCCACTGTGAGGTGTTCAGCTGGTCTAGCAGATGCTAGTAAATGCCTATTCCCATATCCTCCTTCATGACACAACCTTCATTTCACTTTTGGTATTCATTATCTTATACTATGCCAGTAGTTTTAAAGTTTTATAATATGTCAGAGTTGTCTGGAGGGCTTGTTAAAATACAGAGGGCAAAGTTCAACTCCTGTCCCCTAAATTTGTCACAATAGGTCTGTGGTGAGGCCCAAGAATTTGCTTTTTAAACAAGTTCTAAAGCGATTCTCATGCTGCTTGCCCAGAAGTTGCACTTTGAGAACCACTGGTCTAAATCTATCCCAGTGACCCCATGACTCTCACTCATGATGGATTCAGGAGGCCTGACTGAAACCAACCAGCGCACAGCATTCCCACAGTAACTGCTGAACTCTGAGAGAATAAATCTCTGTTCCCTGGCTGGTGAAAGATTTTCTTTTTTGCTTACTCCACACAAAGAGGAAGAAAGTAGACCTAATTGGCACTTGCAGCCACATGACAGCAGCAAGTTGCAAGCCCTGGGAAGAAGCTAATTACATGGACAGCAGAGTAGAGAGAAAAAGAACCTGGATCCTTGGTGAACTTAGGGGGAATCAACCAACCCTTGACCTTGACCCACCCTTGAATCTCCCATAAATAATTCTTCTCCTTATTGGCTTGAGAGTGGTTTTCTGTTACTTGCAGTCAAAACATCCTAACTGGTACACCTAGAAAACACCAAGCCCTAACCTACCCAGCTGTTCCTTGACTCTTCCTTGTGTGCCTAAACAGGGGAATAATTTTTTGAAAACTAATCATTAAACAAGCTGACTTGAGTTGCTTCAAAGTTATGACTGAAATTCTCGAGTGGTGCCTATGGATACTTGTTAAACCTGTTACAATACCCTGAAGCATTGTGTTCCTTACTGTCTGTGATGGCTGTTTCACACTTTCTCCTCTCATCTCAAACACACACACCTGGCCCGCCACTGTGTGGCCCCAAACGTCCTAGAAAGGTGGATATTGTCAGTAAACAATCATTCCATCTCTACCATAATGTCTATTAACTTGCCTAGGTCTGAGTCTTCACTTTCCCTCCTGCTGGGGATGAGGAAGGCAACCCTTCTACTTCTGCTTTGAGTTTCAGTCTCCTTTGGCTTCTCAGGGTTTTGCTCTTAGAATTACTCCCTTCTAATATATCATATTGATTTGTCCCTCTCAGCAGATCATTCTTTTTTTTTTTTTTTTGATACCGGAGTTTGAACTTGGGTCCTTGCGCTTGCGCAGCAGGCGGCGAAACCCCTGAGCTAAATCCCGGCCCTCACCAGATCATTCTTATTGGGAAGTAGTCATGATCAGATTGTATTTCTTTTTAAATTGTATTCTCTCTTGGCTCTTCTAAAAGAATACTCTCTAAAGATACTCTGCCTCTTGCTGTTTCCCTTTCCCAGCTCCTGTTAGCTCTTGAACCCACTCCATGAGGCTTCTCAAATGTCCCCTGTTCTACTGAAATGGCAGTTAAAGGCCATCATCCTGTCATATGATGACTTATGTCCAAATCAGTTCTCACTCTACCTAACCAAGTCTTTCAGCAGCAACTGACACAGTTGAATTTTCCTTTGTTCCCCAAACACTTCAGACTCTGACTCTGTTCATACCATGTGGACCTCTCCACCTATACTGACTCCTCCTCAGTTCTGTAACTTCTAACTATTGATGTTCTTAGGATGTTTGTCTTTACCTTCTCCTCTATATCTACTCTTCTCTTCTGGATGATCTCTCCTAGTCCCAAGGACACAGATGTATAACTGATTACTATCAAACTCAGTTTCCTCTCTGACAAGCCCAGACTCACATCCAACTGTCCACCTGGTACCACTAATTGGGTATCTAATAGGCTTCTCAAACTTGGAGTCACATGTGAAGGAATTAAAAGGCCCAAAACCACACTAAGTATGCCAGCAATCCCTACAAATATGTAGCAGTAACTTACACTGTGCATAAAAACACAGTTGTCATGATAGTTACTTGAATAAACTACATGGTTGTTGAGAAGAAACATTTGTTGACCTAACTGTACTCTTTTACATAACCACGAGGTCAGTTTGTTTTACGTTACAGGAAGTAGAACGTCTCTGTTTTGCATTGAACACAGGCTGGATGTCTTACCTCTCACAGGCAGCAGGGGGTACTTGCTTGCCATCCTGTTGAAAGTCTAGCCCAGCTGTGCACTACAGCTGGCAGCCATTACCACAGCAATTTATATACTCATTTGTAGCAAGAATAAGTAAATAGTCAATATGCAAATATATAAACATGCTAAGGTTACTCTTCATTAACCTTTTAAAATTTGGTTTTGGACCAGGGATTTAGCTCAGTGGTTTCACTGCTTGCCTTGCAAGCACAAGGTCCCGAGTTCGATCTCCGGTACCAAAAAAAAAAAAAAAAATTGGTTTAGCTTCTCACTGGACATTTAAAAACTTTTTTGCTTGAAATAATAACTTTATCAGCGCTTATACATGTACTTATATTGTTCTGCATATGTTTTAGAGTAAATTTTTCTAGGTCCTCAAAATATCCAAACTGAAATTTAGGTTGAGATTCCACTGATGTCTTGAAAATAGTGGGTATCCCATCCAGTACCACACTGTCCTGATTACTATAGTTTGTAGTAAGATTTAATATCTAAAAGTACTAAATCTTTTAACTTTGGGGGATTTTCCACACTCTTTTTACTATTCTTGGTCTTCGGCATTTCAGTATGGATTTTAGAATCATTTTTTCCATTTTTGCAAAATAATTGATACTTCATAGAGATTGCATTGAATCTAAATTAACTTGAGAAAGTTGTCATCTCTATATTATTGAAACTTGTATTTAAAAATGGTTTCTTTCCATTCATTTAGATGTTTTAAAATTTCTCTCTATGTTCTGCAGTTTTCAGTGTCCAAGTGATACACTTATGTTAAACTTACTTCCAAGTAGGTTATTTTTTTTTGATGGTGTTACAAATAAATTTGTTTCTTGGGCCTGGGATTAGGCTCAGTGGTTTCGCTGCCTGCTGCGCAAGCACGAGGACCCGAGTTCAATCCGTGGAACAAAAAAAAAAATTTTGTCTCTTAACACTATTTTTTGAATTGTTCACTGTTAGTATGTAGTAATGTAATTTATTTATGTGTATTGATCTTGTATCCTACAACTCTATTTAACTTGCTTATTAGTTCTAATAGGTTTTAGGATTTTCTATATGCAAGTTATGTTATCATCCATAAGTAGAGATCATTTTAATTCTTCATTTCTACCCTGGGTGCCTTTATTTCTTTTTCTTGACTAAATAACCTGACTAGAAACTCAGCACAGTATTGAATAGAAGTGTTGAGAGTGGACATCTTTGTCTTATTCCTGTAAAATCTTAATAAG
The DNA here is from genome assembly GCF_053883595.1 of Heterocephalus glaber. Lineage (NCBI taxonomy): Eukaryota > Metazoa > Chordata > Mammalia > Rodentia > Bathyergidae > Heterocephalus > Heterocephalus glaber. Next base: position 23,957,026 of record NW_028258142.1, read on the forward strand.
AAAACATCTGGTTTTTCACCTAAATTATGTATATCATTTTGCTATTCAATTTCTATGTGTTATATCTTTTTTGTTCCTCTATTCCCACATTATTTTGTTAATAAAAATTAGCATTTAAATTCCCACATTGTATCTTATGCTATTGTATGTAATTACTTTTCTTTAGTGGGAAAGACAACTCCTTAACTTGGAATAAACTGGCTGGATTAATATCAACTTAATTTCAATTGTATGCAAACACTTTGTACAATATAGCTCAATTCTCTTCTCCTTCTTTTGTGCCATTTTTCATACAGATAATATCTTTATACATAATTAATTCATCAATATAGTTTTATAATTCTTATTCTATACCATTGTCTTTTAAGTTAGGTGAGGAAAAAAATGAGGTTACAAATAAAAACACATTTGTACTATCCTTTATATTTACCTATGTAGTTACTTTTATGGATATTCTTTAGTTCTTCATGTAGATTCAAGTTACTATGTAGTGTCTTTCTGTTTCAGCCTAAAGGATTTCCTTCAGAATTTCTCATAGGGTGGTTTTACTAAAGATTAATTCTCTTGACTTTTTATTTCATTAGTTATTATTTTTCTCTCCCCCCGTTTTTCATTACTGTGGATTGAACCCAGGGCCGGTGCACTGAGGTGCATCCCTAGCTCTTTTTCATTTTTTAAAATAACTTTATTATCAAACACACACACATACAGAAATTAAAAACCATTCAAAGAAGAACAATGCAAGGGGAAAATAACTATAATAATATTCAAATACAGTAGAACTCAACCAAAACAAAACTGAAAAGCACTTAAACATTTTTCCATATAACTTAAAAAAAAAATCTCAAGTACCAACAAGATACCAGAGGATGTGATTTGTTTCGGAAAGATTCCCAAAACCTACACCGAACAAATACTGGTCTGGAAAAAAACCCCTCCAGTTAGCTAGCAGACTCCACATAAGCCAAGCTTCTCCCTAATTTAAATTTTGATACAGTCATATGACACGCGATGGAAACACAATCCAAGAAATATGTTATTAGGCCATTTCATCTGTGTGTATCCTTAATTACAATTTCAGTTTCTCACACTAGAGAAGCTATTCGGTATTTACACGTGTGCCCTATTTATTTCATTTAAGAGGATGGCCTCAATATGCATCCATTAAGCTATAAATGTCTCTAGTTTCTTGTTCTTTATGGCTGAGTAGCATTCCATTTTATAAAAAAAAACACATCTTTATCCAGTCTCCAGTTGATGGGCACTTGGGCTGTTTCCAAGCTTTAGCTATTATAAACTGTGCTGCTATAAACATGGGTGCACATATATCGCTGTGGTATGAGTCTTTTAATTCTTTTGGAAAGATGCCCAGCAGGAGGATAGCTGGGTCAAATGGGACCTCTAAGCCTAGTTCTTTGAGGTATCTCCATACTGATTTCCACAGTGGTTGCACCAGTCTGCACTCCCACCAACAATGGAGAAGGGTTCCTTTCTCTCCACACCCCGCCAGCATTTGTTATTGGGTGATTTCTTTATAACAGCCGTTCTTTCTGGGGTGAGGTGGGATCTCAGTGTTGTTTTCATCTGCATCTCTTGAATCACCAGTGATGTTGAACATTTTTTCATATACTTATTTGCTGCTTTTACTTCTTTGCCTGAGAAACGTCTGTTCATTTCAGATGCCCATTTTTGAATTGGGTCTTTCAATTTGGGGGGGTCTGAGTTTTTTCAGTTTTATGTATATTCTAGATAGTAGTGCTTTGTCTAAGGTACAGTTGCTGAAAAATTTTTCCCACATTGTAGGCTGTCTCTTAGCTCTGTTGGTGGTTTCTCTTGCAGTGCAGAAGCTTTTTAATAAGATGAGATCCCAGTTGTTGATTCTTTGTGCAAGTTCCCATGCCACTGAGGTTTTGTTCATATATACCAATGTCTTCAAGAGTTCTACCTAACTTATCTTCCAGCAAATTTAGTGGTTCTGTCTTGATATTTAAATCTTTAATCTACTTTGATCTTAGTTTAGTGCATAGTGATGGGACTTTTTTATTTTTGAGACATTCACCTCACTAAGCTGCCCAAGCTGGGCTTGAATTTATGATCCTCCTGCATCAGTCTCCCAGAATGCTGGGATTACATGCATGTGCCACCACACTTGACTTATTCATTATTTTTTGAAGAATACTTTTACTGGTATGGAATTCTTGATTAGCTGACTTTTTTTTTCAATGCTTTGCATGTTCTCCCACTGTCTCCTGGCCTCCATTTTTCTAAGGAAAAGCCAGCCACTAGTAGTATTGGTTACCCTTGTATATAATGGGTCACTTTCTCTTGTTACTTTCGAGACATTCTCTTTGTGTTTGGATTTTAGAAGTTTAACTGTGATGTGCCTAAGTTTGGATCTCATGAATCCTAATTAGAATGTGTTGACTATCTTGGATGTGTACATTATGTTTCTCCTCAAATATGGAAGTTATTTATTTTAAATTTTGCCATCAAATTCAGAGACATTTCTTTTTGTCTCATTTCCTTTTTTCTTCTCTTCTGGGGTTTCTACTCTGCATATATTGGTACACTTGTATCAGGCTTGTGTCTCACAAGCCTTTGAGGCTCTGTTTCTTATTCTTTGCATTTTTTAGCTCTTCTCTAGATAATCTCAATTGATTTGTCTTCAAAGGCACTGTCTCTTTTGTTAGTTCAAATAGCTATTTAGCACTGTTCCTCCTTCCTTTGTGAGGATCAAACCCAGGGCCTCACTCATCTAGGCAAATGATTTACCATTAAACTACATCTCCAGCCCCCATTACTGTATTTTTTAATTACAGAATTTCTATTTGCTTAAGAAAAAATAATTTCTATGCCACTATTGATTTTTCTGTATTTGATGAGAAATCTTCTCATTCTTCTCTTTAGCTCTTGAGAAATTATTTCCTTTACTTCTTTTAACCACTTAACATTTTACCCTGAGTGTCACTCGGGCAGCACATTTGTTTACATTCTGATTATCCCAGCTGTCACTTGGGCAAGTGTCATTTCAACCAGTCAATTCTTCTTTGCACAAGATATACACTTTTATTTATTTGTTTAATATCGACTATTTTTGCATACTTTATAATTTAAAATGTTGTATTCACCTTTGATGTTTGTTTCTAATGAAATCTAATAATAAGTTCTGGTTATTTTCTTTTACTACTTTGTGTTTATTTGTGAAAAATAACCTATAACTTTGTGCTACAATCCATAAAACTTATCGTAAGTACATTACATATAATTTTATAAATTTTCAGAACTCAGTGATATTTTTTATAATACAAAATGGATATGTGTGGAACACTGAGATTGAATAAGAGGGAGGTGCCAAAAGATCTGCAGAAGAAAAAAGTGAAAAAAGGAGAATGATGTTAGCATATCAGAGAGGAAAAGTCTGTGCTATGAAATGGAAAGACAAAAAAGACATTTCTTTATTGTCAACTATTCATAATACAGAAATGATAAACTTGAAAGAAGAAACAAAACTTTAAAAATTCCAATAGTGGTCAATGATTATAGTAATTCTTTTTTTTAAATTTTATTTTATTGGTACATTTTAGGTATACAATATAATGACATTCATCATTGGAAATCTGCACCTTTACATAATCTCTCTTGGTTCTTATTTTTCACCCTTGCCCAGCCCTCCCTTCAACCCCTCCATCCCTCCCTATTTACAAAGATTTTGTTTCTATTTCTTCATTTTCTCATATTAATTCCATTCCCTTCTATCCTTTACCCTATCCCTCCCACTTCCCCTTCTCCATTACCCCTTTTCTTCCTATTTCACATTATCTATTATGCCTTTCACTCCTTATTTACATTTTCAGTTTCTCACACTAGAGAAACTATTCGGTATTTACACGTGTGTCCTATTTATTTCACTTAAGAGTATCTCCTCAATGTGCATCCATTTAGCAATAAATGTCTCTAATTTCTCATTTTTTATGGCTGAATAGTACTCCATTTTATTTTTAAAAAACACACACATTTTCTTTATCCTGTCCCCAGTAGATGGGCATTTGGGCAGTTTCCAAGTTTTAGCTATTACAAACTGTGCTGCTACGAACATAGGTGTGCATATATCACTGTGGTATGATTCTTTTAATTCTTTGGGGAAGATACCCAGAAGGGGAATAGCTGGGTTAAATGAGACTTCCAGTCCTAGTTCTTTTAGGTATCTCCATACTGATTTCCACAGTGGCTGCACCAGTAGACACTCCCATCAGCAGTGGAACAGGGTTCCTCTATCCCAACATCCCCACCAGCATTTGTTATTGGTTAATTTCATAATGGCAGCTATTCTTTCTGGGGTGAGGTGGAATCTCAGTGTTGCTTTCATTTGCCTCTCTTGAATGACCAGTGATGTTGAAAATTTTTTTATATGTTTATTTGCTATTTCTACTTCTTTGTCTGAGAAATGTCTGTTCATTTCAGATGCCCATTTTTGGATTGTGTCTTTAAATTTAGGAGGTCTGATTTTTTAAAGTTCTTCATAGATTCAAGATAGTAGACCTTTTTCTGAGGGACTGCTGGTGAAAATTTTTTCCCACATTGTGGGTTGTCTCTTCACACTGCTGGTGACTTCTCTTGCTGTGCAGAAGCTTTTTAGTAAGAAGAGATCCCACTTGTTGATTGTGCTAGCTCATGGGCACCTGGGGTTTTATTAATAAAATCATTTCCTACACCAATGTCTTCAAGAGTTCTTCCTAAACTCTCTTACAGCCGGTTTAGTGTTTCTGTTTTAATATTTAGATCATTAATCCATTTCGATTTTAGTGTAGTGCATGCTGAGAGATATAGGCCTAGTTTTAGTCTTTGGCAAGCTGAAACCCAATTTTTCCTGCACCATTTATTAAAGAGGCTATCTTGCTTCCAGTGAGGGTATTTGGCCCCTTTGTCAAAGATGAGGTGGCTAAGTGAGTCTGGAATTGTTTCTGCATCTCCTAATCTGTTCCACTGGTCCTCAGGTCTGTTTCTTTGCCAGTACCATGCTGTTTTTATCACAGTAGCTTTGTAGTATAGTTTGCAGGTTGGAGATTGTAATATTCCCTGCCATGTCTCTGTTGACTAGAATTTCTTTTGCTGTTCTAGGTCTCTTCATGTTCCAAATAAGTTTTTGGATTGTTTTCTCAAGATCTGTGAAGTATGCTGCTGGGATTTCAATTGGGATTGCATTGAATCGATATAGCAATTTTGGAAGTATGGCCATTTTCACTATGTTGATTCTTCCTACTCAGGAGCAAGGGATGTCTTTTTATTTCCTGATAGCATCTTCAATCTCTCTTCTCAAAGTGCTATTGTTTTCAGAGAAGAGGTCTTTGATTTCTTTTGGTAGGTTGATTCCTAGATATTTCAGTGTTTTGGATGCTATTGTAAAAGGAATTGTTTGCTGTATTTCCTCTCTCAGTGAGTCTGTTGTTCATGTAGAGGAAAACTATTGATTTTTGTGTGTGGACCTTGTATCCAGCTACTTGAATGAATTTGGTTATTAAGTCTAGAAGACTTTTGGTGGCATTCTTGGGGTCTTCTATATAGAGGATCATGTCATCTGCAAATAATGACAATTTGACTTCTTCATTTCCTGTCTTTATTCCTTTTATTTCTTTCTCTTGTCTAATTGCCAAGGCTAATGTTTCCAGAACTATATTGCACAGGAGTGGGATGATAGTGGATACCTTGTCTTGTTCCTGATTTTAGAGTGAAGGATTTCAGTTTTTGACCATTTAATATGATATTAGCTGTTGGTTTTTCATAGATGGCTTTTATCAGATTGAGGTAGAGACCATCTATTCCAATTTTTTGTAGGGTTTTTATCATAAATGCATGTTGGATTTTGTCAAATGCTTTTTCCACGTCTATTGAAATGATTATATGGCTTTTGTCCTTGGCTCTATTGATACAGTATATTATATTGATTGATTTGTGTATGTTGAACCATCCCTGCATCCCTGGGATGAATCCCACTTGTTCAGGGCATATGATCTTCTAGAGGATCTTCTGCATTCTATATGCCAGTATCTTATTTAGGATTTTTGCATCTATGTTCATTAGTGAGATTGCCCTATAGTTCTCTTTTTCGGTTGGGTCTTTCTCTGCTTTGGGGATCAAGGTGATGCTTGGGTCCAGGAATGAATTTGGGAGTATTGCTTCCCTTTCAATTTCACTGAAGAGTTTAAACAGTAGTGTCAGTAGTTCCTCTCTAAATGTCTTGTAGAATTCAGCAGTGAAGCCATCAGGACCTGGGCTTTTCTTAGTGGGTAAGTTTTTAATTATGTTTTCAATTCCACTGATTGATATTGGGTCATTTAGAATTTTTAGCTCATCTTCGTTCAACTTTGGTGTTTCATACATATCTAGGAATCTGTGCATTTCTTCTATATTTTCCATCTTATTGGCTTATAGGTTCTTGAAGTAGGTATTGATGATCCTCTGGATTTCTTCTGGGTCCATTGTAATTTCATCCATTTCATTCCTAATTGCATGGATGTGGGTCTTTTCTTTCCTTTTTTTGAGAAGGTTGGCTAAGGGTTTGTTGACTTTGTTTATTCTTTTGAAAAACCAACTGTTGGCTTCATTGATTTGTTTTGTATTGTTCTCTAGTCTCCATTGCATTGACTTCTGCCCTGATCTTTATAATTTCCTCCCTTGTATGAGCTTTGGGTTTGTCCTGCTCTTCTTTTTCTAGAAGCTTGAGGTTCAGCATCAGGTTGTGTAATTGGACTCCCTCTTTTTTTCTAGTGTGAGTATTCACTGGTAGGAATTTCCATCGTAAAACTGCTTTCATTGTGTCCCATAGATTCTGATATGTTGTATTGTCATTGTCATTTAATTGAAGGAACTGTCTGATTTCTTCTTTAATTTTGTCTGTGACCCATTGTTTATTCAAAAGTGTGCTGTTCAACTACCATATGTTTATGAAATTCTTGCGATTTCTTTTGCTATTGATCTCCAATTTCATCACACTATGGTCTGATAGTATATAGGGGATAACTTCAGTTCCTTTGCACTTATCTAAATGTGTTCTATGAGTATGTGGTCTATTTTGGAGAATGACTTGTGTGCAGCTGAAAAGAATGTGTATTCTGATTTTGTGGGGTGGAACACTCTGTAAAAGTCTGTTAAATTCATTTGTTCAAGAGTTTGATTGAGTTCTAGTATTTTGTTGCATATTTTTTGTCTAGTTGATCTATCTATATGTGACAGTGGGGTATTGAGGTCCCCTACTACTATTGTATTAGTGCTTATATTATTTTTCATGTCTGATAGTATTTGTCTTATATAGTTGGGTGCACTAGTGTTTGGTGCATAGATATTTATGATTGTCATCTCTTCCTCTTGGATTGTTCCCTTTACAAGCATGTAGTGTTCTTCTTTGTCTCTGTTAATCAGTGTTGGTTTGAAATCCACTTGATGCACAAGGAGGGTAGCTGCTGATGCTTTTTTTCAGGTTCCTGTCACATGGAATATTGTTTTCCACCCTTTAACTTTCAGTCTATGAGTTTCATTTTGAATTAAGTGTGTTTCTTGTATGCAACATATTGTTGGATCTTGCTTCTTGACCCATTCTGCCAGTCTATTTCTTTTGATTGGTGAATTGAGACCATTAACATTGATGGCTAAAACTGATACATATTAACTTATCATTGTCATGACTTTTTCTTTTTTTTGGAATCTCCCCCTTTACATTTAATTTCATGTTGTGCCCAATGGGTTCATTCTGCTGGGCTTCCTGGGGTTGTGATCCTCATTGTCTATTCCTAGGCTATTGTGTAAAATTTTTTGGAGTGCTAGTTTGGTATTCATGAAGTTTCTAAGGTGCTCTTTTTCTTGAAAGTATCTTATTTCTCCATCAATTCTGAAAGATAGTTTTGCAGTGTACATCAATCTGGGTTGGAGGCTGTTTTTCTTTAGGGCTTGGAATATGTCACTCCAAGCTCTTCTTGCCTTGAGGGTTTGCATTGATAAGTCTGCTGTGATACTGATGGGTTTTCATTTGTATGTGATTTGTTTCTTTTCTCTAACTGCTTGTAGAACTTTGCTCTTCTGTTGGGTTTCTGGAATCTTAACAATTATATGCCTATGTGTAGATTTTTTTTTTGATCAAGGCTATTTGGAGTCCTATATCCCTCACTTATCTGTATGTCAAGTTCTTTTCCCCTGCTTGGGAATTTTTCTGCCATCACTTCTGTGAACAGTTTTTTTATGTTGTCTGCACTCTCTCCTGTTTCTTCATTGAGTCCAATCAGCCTTATGTTTTTCTTCTTTGAATCATCTAGGAGCTGCTGGATTGATTTCTCATGTTCCCTTACAATTTTGAAGCAATTTTTTTTCTCTGGTCACTAATTGCAATCTTATCATCTATGTCTGAAATTTTGTCCTCACATTGGCTCATTCTGTTGTGTAGACTCTCAATAGAGTTTTTATTCTCCTGGAAATCTGTTTGCATCTCTTTTATGGATTCCATTTGTTTCCTATGTTGAGATTCCATCATGTGCCTCAGCTCCTCTATTTCTTTATCTGTGTCTTCTTTAGATTTATTAATCATGTCTTGCACTATGGGCACAATCTCTGCTGATACGTGAGAAATCATTTCTTATTTCATTTTTTCCAGATCCTCTTTTGTTGCCAGTTCAGGGAGTTCAGGTGGTTGAGTATCAGAGTGTTCCATCTGGTTTCCCTTTGGGGTTCCTGTAGGTGATCTGGAAGTCTGGTTCTGAGGCTTGTTTATGTGTCTTCTCACTTCAATGGGGGGGGGGGGTGCTGGTGCCCACGTGGCTCATCTCCTCTTTGCTGGCAATGGGGGTAGATTGTCCCGGAAGGCTGCTGCTCTGCCCTGGGAGCTGTACCACATTGACCCGGAAGCCTTCTCTATGCTGGCAGTTGTAGCACATCGACCCAGAAGCCTCCTCTTGATTATAGTAATTCTATGGGTGGTGTTGATGGGGTTGACCAACATCTAACAAGCTATCCCATAATCAAAAAGTGAGGAAAAATATTATTATGAAATATTTATGGATCTTCTGGATCAAACAATATTGTTATTTATTCTAAAGAAGGGGGTTCAAAAGATCATTTACAATTTAGATTACATCTAATAGATAAAATAATTGAAAAATATAGGATAATGAATCACCAACCAGATGTCCATCTTTGACATCTTCACTGTTATATTTAGTGGGTAGACATTTTTTGTCATGTGTGGCCCATAAAGTATCTGCTTAGTTAACTTAATAGTCAGCTGATGATTGGATAAAGATTTCCTTACATTCCTTGAACCAACAAGTCTCCCAGCTTTTGCTAAGGGTTTTTGTATCTGTGTTGGGTACAGCTTCAGCTTTCCAACAGGCAGTGTAAGTCATGCCTTAGCTTTCACTTTCTGTTTCCACAGAGCCTAAAAGTCAGTCAGATGTGAGAGACGTGGGCCTTTCTCGGGCATGTGCACAAATCTCTACATGCATGTTCTCTTCTAAAGTCTTAGGAATATGATGGGGATTTTCAAAGCCCTGCATTCCCCAATTTTTCCTTTTATATTTTTTAGTCAGCTTCTTATTAGTACAAACTAACAACTCTGCCTCAGACAGCTAAGATGTTAAACCATTGTCAATGATTATTTTCAACAAATGCCCTAGGAAAATGCTTTAGCACGCTCTGAATTGGGTTACAAAAATACAAGTTTTGAGAATGAAGTTAACAGTAAGATCCCAAGTAAGTCAAACAATGACAATTCTCTTTTGTCAAATTCTCTTTGGGAACTCCAAAACTGTTCTGGTCTCTCCAAAACTGTTACTGCTAGACTGTGATTTTCATAGTTGAAAGCTGCTGGATTTTAAGCCCACTGCAGAGCTACTGGGAAGAAAATGAGATTAGGCAAATTAAAACACCACAAGACCTGCTCTTCTTATGTCAAGTGAGCCATTTCTCTGGAATGAGTGCTTCTCAGTACTTTCAGTTCTCAGCATGTTTCCAGCCTTTAGTTAATTTTCACAGTTTAAAAAATTTATTAGTGTATGTTTTCAATATATAGTGACTGTGTGCATTTGGTCATGTTGAACATATTGCATTTTGATCCTGTTTGGTTCTCCTTCCCCATCCCTCCCTCCTATCTTCCCCTATCCATAGATCTCCTTCTGATCTCTGCATTCTATCTCCGTGTTTCCTATCATCTTTCTTTTACTGGACTCTTCAAATTATTTATACTTTGGTTTCTCATATAAAGGAAACTATGTGATATTTAGCCTTCTGTGTCTGATTTATTTCACTTAGCATTATGATACATTTATCTTCCTACAAATGACTTGAATTTTCAGTTTTGAAAAGTTGATTTTGACAAAAGTTCTCATTGCTTTTAAGAAGGAATGGATTTTCAGAACTTTTGGCTTTACTTTTTTCAAGATATTTTGGTTGACTCTTTTTCTTATCATCTCCATCCCTCTGCTGGAACTTCTCATTTGTTCCTGCATGTTGTCCAACTTTAATATTAGATATTTTATCCTATTAATACCAGTTTTCTTATCTGATGGTTTCAAAACCTGGCTCCTCTATAAATCTTAGGTTCTGTTGATAGCTTTTTCAGGCAATATCCATAGGATTGAAGCATTTTTTGTAATAGCAAGCAAGCCAACAAAGGAAACAATTAAAGTGTCAACAGCAGAGTAGATAAATGGAGACATGACAGATTACACAAGGTGACAAAATGCTAAAAAATGGTGAACACACTGGTACTACAAGCAGCCACAGTGATGAATCAAAGAAGTATGGCATGCTAAAGAAGCTAGACTCAGAAAACACATCCAGTATGATTTTGACAAGTTCAAAAACATGTGAATAACCAAATTGTATTTGGGGTATACCATATATCTATGAAGAAAAACAAGAGAATTATCAGCATAAAATTCATAGTAGTTATTATTTTTAAAGTAATAACTTGATAGAAAGCCAATACAGCTTAGGACTTCTGTTTCCTGGTGACAATTGTCCTCAGGTCAGATGTGGTGACTGATGATGTGTTGATTTGATTAAACTTTAACTTTCCATTTCCAGAGGTGGAGCTTGAGCCAGGTTCTTTTCTCTGTGGATGTGAGGACTTTAGCCAGCAACAATGACTCACAGACCACATGAGCTTTATCATCTTGGGACTTAGAGACTCCAGCAAAAGGAAGCATTAAGAGTTCAACTTTCTCTCTAGTCTGGAAAGGGTTTACTACATGTTGACTGCAGACCAAATGGATGTGATACTAGCTTAAGAGACCTCAAAGAACACTGGGTTCCATCTTGTCTCACAAAGGAAAGACTAGTCCCGTGTTCAGGAGGTAACAGTGACTGGACGAGCAGTGGACCATCTGGTGACACAATAAAGAAACTTCCATTTCAAAGTAGGTTGTGTTTGGTCAGGGTCTAACCCCTCATTCTCCTATGAGGTACCAGGAGCTCATCACCAAGCCAATGGAAAGTGCTTTGAAACATGTTTCATAAAGCACTTACCTAGTCCTTAGCAAATATCAAGCACTATCCTAGGCTCCTTAGATACAGTAGCCCTATCCATTATCCATCTTTCTGCTATTTCCCACAGTCAACTATGGTCTGAAAATGTTAAATAGAAACTTTTAGAAATAAAAATTAATAAGTTTTAAATTGTGATGTGTTTTAAATAGTGTGATAAAATCTAGTACAGTCCCATTGGAGACATGCATCATCCCTCTGTCCAGTTTATCCACACTGTATACCCACTAGTCACTTAGCAGCTTTCTTAGTTACCAGATCAATTATCATAGTTGCCTTTGTTGTAGTTAATAATGGCTCCAACACACAAGAGCAATGAAGCTAGCAATTTGGGTGTGCCACAGAGAAGCCACAAAGTGCTTTGATAAAAGTTCATCATAGGCAGATGTGTATACCAGAGACATAGAATATATAGGGTTTATTATTATCTGTGGTTTTAGACATCCACTGGGGGTCTTGGAAAGTACCTGGCACATGTCAAGATGGCTTTATTAGCCTATGTAATCCTCATAACAAGCATATGAGGTGGGTAGTAGAATTGTCCCCATTTTATGGTGGATATTTGCACAAGAGGCCCAGAAAGTAAATGGAAGCTGGCTCCAAAGCCTTGGCTTTTTACCACTACCGGGGCTGCTCACTGGTCTCTAGATGTACTTACTGAGCTCTAGCCAGTTGCTTATCTATAGCTCTGGAGTTTGAAGGTCACTTGTTTGAATGTGCAAAGGGAGAGGACCAATACAACTTCCTTTGCCAGTGTGTAGGCATTGGGTTTTTCCACAGCGTTTAACTCCTGGCCTGGAGCCAGTGGAAGGAACTGCATGGTCCAGGGACGAGCCCAAAGTGAATGCTACCTGTGGCCCTCCCTCGGTGCCTGGTGGATTGTCTCTCCTCCTTGGTACAGGCCCTCTACAATAGTCCTAGTGCTGAAACACAAGAAGGAATAAAGAGCAGGAAGAAATGTGCATCAAAATGACAAGGTGTCATGTGCGGTGCCACAATTGTACACCATCTTGGTAAGCTAAGGCAGGAGGCCTCTAAGTTTAGCCCAGCCTGGGCTTAGTGAGACCCTGTCTGAAAATTTTTAAAAAACTGAGGATGTAGCTCAGTGCAAAGGCCCTGGGTTCAATCTCCAGTATTGCCAAAACAAAAAAAACAAGCTGGACAAACCATATAAGGAATCTTGCCGAAGGTCAAAGATGAAGAAGCGTCTCTCAGCCTTAACCATCTGTAGGGAAGTCTTTCTGTGTCCCTCTCTGGAACATGACAAGTTGTGCAGGATTGCCAAGCACAGCTCTGCCTCTCAATTTCCTGGAGAGACAGGAAAAAGAATTCAGGCCTTTCCTCACAACCTACACAATTCCAATTCAATGCGGGAAGCCTGGCACAAGTCTGGAGCAATTCATTCTCCAATTATTCAAGATAATCAAGTTTATGATATATACAAGATTTATAGGAAATACAGTTCTGCATTACTGTGAGGTTCACATTTATTTCAGAATTGAAATGAATTCCACCTAAAATACCAACAAATCCAATATGTATAGGACCTGATGTGATAGAGTTGGCTGGGGACAAATAGAAGTCTAGGACCCCACCCCTTATAAAAACACATGGTTTTAAATTTTGGATGTGATTGAAAAGTTCTTATTTTTTACTCCAATAGTCATAGCATATAACTCTGACATTGCCAGGCACTGCATCCTCTTATTTGAACCTGACAGAACCCTGCCTGCTATTTGTCATTCTCATTTTATTGGTGAAAAGTGAAATTGGAAAAATGGACTATTTTGCCAAGGATCTCAAAATTCATAAAGTTCAGCTGTTCACTGGATAAATGCATTTTCAGAGAACTTTTCTATGTATGCATTCATGTATTCACTCACATGTCCAATAGATATTTAGTGAGTCCTTAGCACTGAGAATAAAAAATGGACCACATAATCTCACGGACAATTTACCTTCTTGCCTGATGGTTCTAAACTAGCCCATTTCAAAATACCACCAGTGTTTCCAAAAATAGGAAGCAGCCTCAAGAAAAGAAAGAATCAAAGCTTTTCATAAATAAACTTGAATAAATCAATGGCCTTCTTTGAATGAGAATCTTAGTTCTACTTTTTAAGAACTTTTCTTTTGGGCTGGGGATTTAGCTCAGTGGTACCACCTGCCTCGCAAGAGCAAGGTCCTGAGTTCAATCCCCAGTACAAAAAAGAACATTTCTTTTCATTCTATAACTGGTAAAACTTTGAGTTTTCTTTCTTTCTTCTTTTTTTTTTTTTGTACCAGGGATCGAACTCAGGACCTTGAGCTTGTGAGGCAGGTGGTAGAACCACTGAGCTAAATCCCTGGCTTTGAGTTTTCTTTCTTTCTCTCTCTCTCTCTCTCTCTCTCTCTCTCTCTCTCTCTCTCTCTCTTTCTCTAACTGCACTGATGATGCTGGGCTGTAATACGAGCTAATGAGTAAAAGAAATGCATTCACGAAGGTCTCTCCTTCATAACTTACCTGGAAAGGACTCTTCCTTTGCAAGTATCTGTCTAAATCACTATTGTTATAATTTGTTTAAACACTTATTCACTACTCAAACAACCTTCATAACAATACTCACATAATTAAAGTATATTCACCTATACAGTTGCTCACCAAAAAAATATGCATAGCTTCATATCTTCTATAATGTTGTATGGTAATACCTTTTATATAACTAGCATCAGTGCATATACAGTTTTGTAATATTTTAAATACAACATATTCTTGTAACATTTTATAAAGTTGGTAGGAATAAGTAAGTGGTTTTTTTTATAGCTACACAATATTGACAGATATCATTCATTTAAATATATATATATATATATATATATATATATATGAAACTACCTGCAGAGTTTAGTTTTAAAGGTTCCTTAAACAGTATTTGGACTAAAGGTCCTATTGTAGGCTTGAGGAAGCTGAAGTCAGCCTTGCTCACTCTTCACTTTGCTGTCCCACAAGAGCTCTGAGTCTGTCTTCCCTGAGCAGGGACTGAAGCCAGTGGTGGGAAGGGGAGATGGTAGTGACAACAAAGGCCAGGTGAGAATGCTAGGACCATCCATGCTGGGGCTTTCCAGTCTGGTGGGTGTGCTATATATTGGGATGGGAGGTAAGGAGAAGCCCTATGTGTGTATACACTCGTGCACATACACAGGCACTCACACATACATACACACTTGCTGCATGTTTCCAGATGGGAGGAAGCCAAGATGTGACTCTGAGCCCTTGGGTGTAGAACAGGCAAACTTTACTAGAGAAGGCTACTGTGGAAGCACTAGATCCAGAAAGGATCAGGAAAGTAAAAGAGCATTAGGGTGGGTAGAATAGAGAATGAAGGGATGGAAGCTGAGGCCAGAGAAGGGGAAGGGCAGAAAAGTATCAGAATGTTAGCACTTCATAGTTTGCCCATGTACATAGGAAATGTCCTGAAAGACCCTCCTCCCCACCCCGCTCTAATGCACAAGGTCAGAGAGTAGTCCTCCAACAACCAAGACGATCTTTCAGGCATATCTCCCTGATCATAGCTAATTGGAGCAGAGAACATCTGACCTACTGTGAGCCAATCAGATTCTTTTCTGAGAATTAGTAATTTGGTCAGTCATTAAGTGTTTTTACACATTTGACCTTAAATGTAATAGTGAGCCAGTTTGCAAACTATGACAAAGAAGCAAAGAATGCTGGTTTTCAAATAAGGAAGATATGCTCATAGAAGAAGAGAGAGAAGCATTGTATGATTACTCCCCAAGGCCTGGTCTGTGTGGGCAGAGGTCATGGTCATTAGAACTCTGGTGCTGTGCTCGAAGTGCATCAGTCACACAACCAAGGGCTCACCTCCACACAGTCATTCAGGCACCCAGGCTGATGGAAGCTTTGCCATCTGCTTCCAAAGTCACCCTAGGGAGCTACACAAATGAGGAGGAACTGGGGAAAGAAAGCATTCCTTTCTTAACACCTCACCTCATATCGTTGTCCACTGCCTAGAGGAAGAGGCTTTGGAAAACACAAGGCCTGAGAAGCTGAACCCAGAAGAGTTCTTGTTGAAAGAGGACGCATATATCACTGGCGGCCTTTTGTTCGGAAGCTTAGGAAAGAAAGTAGCTCAGAAGGCCACAGTATCAGCTGATTGAAATATCCCTCAATGTCAATAAAGTCAGAACAGGAGATTGCCTACTGAATAAAAAAAACAGCAATTTTGGGAGTTTTAGGTCAAATTTCTGAGTGGAACCGGTGTAAGAAAGATGGAAGCAGAAGACAAGAAGTATAAAAAGCCTCTAATGTAACAGAAAATAGAAAAATGAAATACAACCAGAGTAGAATGTAGGGTGATAAGAGCACTATTTTCTCTGTCTCTGTCTCTCTGTCTCTCTGTCTCTCTGTTCCTCTCTCTCTCTCTCTCTCTCTCTCTCTCTCTCTCTCTCTCTCTCTCCAAAGAAAGGGAGAATTAATGGTTTGGGGAGGTGGAGAGAGGGAGCTTGTACGATGAAAATAGACTCAGGTCCCTTATCTATAAAATGATCTAGCTCTGTGATTGTTTTAGTCACTTTGGGTTCCTGAAACAGACCATAGGCTGTCTGACTAGAGTCTTAGTACCTTAGTTCAGGAGGCCAGAAGTCCAAGGTCAAGGTGCCAGTGTGGTAGGGTTCTGCTGAGGGCCCTCTTCTGGGTTGCAGCTTGCAGTTATTATGTTTTCATGTGGTCGAATGAAAGCGAGAGGCTTCTCCAGGGTCCCTTTCATAAGGGCACCAGTCCCATTCATGACGGCTACACTCATGACCCAATCACTCTCAAAGGTTGTATCTCATAATACCATCACTTTAGGGTTAAGGATTTCAACAGATAGATGCTGGGAGAACATAAATATTCATTCCATTGCAATAACATTTTTATAATATTTTCATTATCCTATTCTAGTTTTTCCTTTTTAAAAGATGTCTTTTGATACAGAATTTAATCATTTCTAAATGTCATGAAGTTAGTTTTTTGCTATTTAATCATGAATCGGGTGGCATTTCACAAGGACCCTTAAGATCAACATGCAAAAGAGCTTATTTTTATGTACCTGGAAGATTGGTAGATTTTGTTAAAAATATCCAGAATTTTATGTTCCAGTAGTACATAGAACCTAAAATCTAGTCTGATTCTGGTAGCAACATAACCCTAAAACAAATGACAAGCAATCAGAAAGCTGGTTGCAAAGGACTGCAGAAAAGGTTAGACAATCTTCTGATCGTAACTCCTCTCACAGCTCAAATTGTGCCACAGAAGGACTCAATTTTCCCAGCTTCCAGTCCTCTTTGTGAAAGCCACTATCTTTTGTCACCTCCTCTCATCCCCCAGTAGGAAAATTTCCACTTGTCCAATATTCTGGCCATTAGCAATTTGAAATTTCACCCATGAGAGTGCTGCCTATAGAGACTGAGGAGATTCACAGTCCATTTATTGTACTCTTTGTTCTTTAAAAATCATTAGGTCATTTGCCTTGGTTCTTATTGCTGAAAGTGAATTGACCATTAGCAGAATATTAGCTGCTAAGTGGAATCTGTTGTAGAATATTCTCAAAGACCATTAGCTTTTCATGGGGGGGTGGGCAATTGATGTTTACTGTTTATTTTGTGGTTGAATTGCATGCTTCTCTCACTGAGGTTGCAAAACCTTTAAATAGCATTGAGAATAGTTTTTAAAAATCCACTTGAAAATGTACAAGCAACATGGAGTCATAGCTAGTGAATAAAAGAAAAAGCTTTATTTTACCCATGATCAGTCTGATGCATCTGCCTTACAGCTCAGTGTTTTATTCCCCTTCACTTGAGCTTCAGAGTTAGTTATAAATAATGTGCATCGGTTCAATTTCACCCTTAATGCAAATGTGAGTACTGGAACAAATATTTAAATAGTGCCAATCAGAGCTTTTTATCAAACCCCAAAGTAAACACAGCTTCTGAAAAGACTTTCTTCACTGTGAATGCTAGTCTGTCATCTAGCTTACAGGTCACAGGATTTTAACTTGCCCTCTGGCTTTGGCAAAGAGGAAACTGAGCCATAAGGCAGCTGGGTTTTGCTCATGGAGACTGGGTGATAGCACTGGATACAAATACAGGCCTCTGGCTGCTGGTGCTGTTTCCCCCACCTGTCCTCTCCAGCAGTACCCATTCCAGGGATGTGGGTGGTGCAGGAAAGGCTGAACCCCAAGACTTGCTCCCATTTCCTAGCCCAGCTTGGTGCTCTTGTAGAGGAAGAGAATTAAAGGAAACAAAGCCTCCCCTCTCACTGGCATCTAGGGGGAGATAAGAGTCTCTGTTCCTGGCTCAGGAGGAACAAGGTCTTTTGCTACCAAGAAGCAAAGCACAATGGGAGTCCAACATTACTTAAATGCTTCTCCCAAATACACCTCATCTGTCACCTCCAAAGCAAAGCCACCACCCTAGTCAGCCCACCTCCCACTCTTACCTGGTTCCTGCAACCATCTCCCACCTGGATTCCCATTCCCCAAAGCAGATCTTACAAAGCAGCTTAAAGAAACTTTCTAAAATCCATGTTTGATTACTCCCAGGAGTCACCCACCCAGGGCTTCAGAACAAAGCAAGCCTGTAATCCCAGCTACACAGAAGGCTGATGCAAGAGCATCACAAGTTCAAGGCCAGCCTAGGCAATTCAGCAAGATCCTGTCTCAAAGATAAAAAATTTAAAATTGTTTTTGTTTTGTTAAGGGGTGGAACGTAGAGCACTTGCCTAGCATGTGTGAAGTGCTCTGGATTCAATCACTTGGGCACTTGGGGGAGCTTGAGGGAGCTGGGGACAAGCCACAACACAACCTGAAGGACTCACAAGGCTTTTCGTGGTCTGACCGCTGCTCATTTCTTCAGCTTCATCTCTCACACTCCTCGACAGAAATTTCCAGCAGATCCTCTGGCCCCAGACCTCCACCAGTGGTCTTCTTGTCACTGTTCATTCTCCTTCTCTCTTCTACCACCTCTTGGTGGTAATGTCCCCCCCCCCCCCCCCCCGCACACACACACACTGTAAGTCCCAGGAGGACAGGGTAACATCTTTCTCAGTCTCTGTTGTATTTCTAGCTTTAGCATAATGTTTTGGGATTAAAAGATCCTTGATAAATGTAGGAAAACTAGGTGAAAAAAAATAAGTGGAATTCTACATGTTTTTGAAGCTCCGGATGGCATCCCCTCTAGGGAACTTTCTCACGATTCCGGAAGTCTGGGAGGCTCTGCCCATCACACCTTGCAGTCTTGTCCCTCCATCCTCAGCCTGGATCCAAGGCTCAGACAACCTGACAGTCTTCACTGGCTTATTTCCACTGCCCAGCACCAGGGCCCAGGTGTAGTTCATACTCAGTATTTGTCAAATAATACTGCATACCTAACTGTTCGGATTCCCACATTTAAACTAATCTGCTTCTGAACAGAGTGGAAGGCGGTTGCAGCGCCATTGTTACCATCCGTTTACTTCGTGTCCATTCAGTGCTGGGCAGTGCGATTAGCACGTCACGCACATCACCACACTGGCGTGGGAATGCACCTGAGGACACGTGCCAGGCCGATGATTTGTTCCTGCACACATTCAGACTTAAAACTTCATGGATGAAGCTGAGTTTGATTTGTTGAAATTCAAATTCGGGGTTGACAATAATGAAGTAGTAAGAGGAGGGAAATCATTAAAAAGCAGCGAACGCAAGATGGAAAGTGGGAATAACGTGAGACAGGGAGCCTACAAAGCTAACAGTGTTGGAGGGAATAAGGAGAAATAAAAGGACTTTAGATGAAGGTAAATCATTGATTAAAGGTCATCTCATTATATATATGTAACAAAATGCTTTTGGTATGCACTTTTTTTAGGAAAGGGGGAGCAATCTAGGCTGGGCGTGGCGGTGCATGCCTGTAATACCAGGACTCAGAGAGGCCACGGCGGGAGCATCTCAAGTATCAGCCAGACTTGAGCAATTTAACGACTTAATGAGACCTTGTAACAAAATAAAAACTAAAAAGTGCGCTGGGGATGTAGCTCAGTGTGAAGGTCTGAGTTTAATCCCAAGTACCATGGGTAGGGGGGATCTAGCCTACTTCCTGTCAGTGTAGGCACACTGGTGCTAAAAGACACTGCGGATTACTTGGACTTCTGCTGTCTGGCCTCACAATCCAGCCACCATTCTTATATTGTTTCTATGGGAAAATTGTGTTATGTACGCCAAATCAAAAAATACCACATGAGTTTTGGATTACAGCATGTTTTTATAAAATGGGCCTGCTGATTTTCAATTTCAAAAGGAAGGCTGTGGTTTCTGCCAATACTGCACTTAGTATAACACATTCCATTTTTTTTTTAAATAAACCATACAGCACAGTGAAATTAGATTCATTCTTTGCCTTGTAAGTATATTAAAATATGGAAGGCTTAGCCCTTGTTAAACTGTGATTTTCATGTTTATGAGTTATTCCTCTTTAGTTTTGAGTATTCTACCGTTTCTACAACAACGTGTTTCCTTGTTGGGATTGGAAAAACAATGTAACAAATGCTTTACATCTCGAGCTTCCTCACATATATTTTTATGTGTGTGTGTAGGTGCGTGATGCTGAGAATTAAAAGCAAGGCATGGTGCATACAAGGCAGGTGCTCTACCACTGAGCTACATCCCCAGCTACTTTCCTGTAACTTTAAAAAAAAAAATCATTGAAGTTGACAAATTCTATTTGGCACTGGAAGATTTTCTAAATCTTTCCTCTCTTAAGCCATGCTACAAACTACCCTCTTCATAGGCTAGAGTCATCTTTGAGTAAAAGATTGAGGAAGAACATAAGGACAGCAGGTGCCCTTTATTTGCACTTGATCTCATAAACTTTAATTCTTTTTCACCTGTTACCAACCACACCTGCAGGATATACTGGGGATAAATAAAGAGACATTCAGGGACAGAAGGGGCAATTGCACAATTTCAAAATCAAGGCTGCCTCTTTGGTGAGTCCACCCGGATACACATTTTTCTTTTCTTTCTCAATAGTTAATTCATTCGCATTGATCACTAATTCAAAAATATAAAATGCTTTATAGTGAAAGCTCTTTGTGGGTCCCTCATTTGCACAATTTTCATCTCCCCAGCCTTCACAGGCAACTAATTTTATTAGTTTCACATATATCTTCCGAGAGTTTCTTTAGGCAAATACAAGCATATATGACCTCATATAAATTTTAAGCTATGTATCATATCTGGTGGGAATGTATTTTCTTCCAGGAGCTTTTTCCTTCTTGGTATGAGAAAAAATAGTGAAACTTATATATCTGTATAAGCAACAGCAGCAGAGATAGCCAAGCCTACTAACTAGTGCTAGGAGTGAATAGGCACATAATTAGTTTAAAATATAACTCCAAAATGTAATTTGTTGTGCTTTAGCTGAATAAAAGAGCGTGCATCCATGAGTGAGAAGGTAAAATGTGGATGTGGAGGTGGTGGACTCTACACTATAGAAGCTCTTGGGCAGAAAGCTGTCTTAACACAGATCATGGCTATTTCTAAACTTTCTTGGATGATGGTAAATAGCCTTAAGTCATGGCTGAAAACTACGAAACTAGATTTACAAAGCAGGACTACCGCTACCTGATATAATCTCTGTAATAGACTCATCGACCCAACCTCGTTTTCTTGTGTGCAAATGTCACTGCCATTATCCTAGGTTTATTGAACTTTCCGCATTACAGTGCAGCTAGTGAGTTGGAAGAGAACTCAGACTTCCAGGAGGTCTAAAAAGGCAGTTGGAAACCAGTCATAGAAGAGCCTCATGGGAATCTGCAAAAGTTATTAGAATTTGGCAATCACCTTCTTTCTTTCAATATACCTGAAAACAAGTATACTGAACAGCCGAATAGATGTGTACAGTATTGTTTTGCATATATCTATTAATTTATAGGTTCCATTTTAAAAGCCTACTACAATATCTTTAAACAATCTACTCTATGGGAAACATTTGTCTTATTCATTTTATTACCTATCTGTATTTATTATATACTATATATTATATATTATTTTGTATATATGTACTATAGATATTTATGAACATTTAAGACAAAGTTGCAGGGGTCTGGAGTGTGGCTCAGTGGTAGAGCTTGTACTTAGCATGTCTGAGACCCTGAGTTCAATCTTTAGCCCCAAAACAAAAAACAGTACTAATTCCTAGAAGAGATTTTACTCCCCACAAATTAGGTTATATGTTGGCAGATAGGGTAGCTCTGGTCTGTAAGAAGGGCAACATTCCTAAGAATGTATGGAGGGTGAGGAGCAATGATTTCACAGAGCTAACAGAATAAGAAAGGAACCAGGCTAAGTCTTGTGGCAAGACCTATAAACAGGTAGAGAGGGTGAGTGGTAGATGCTGAAAGATATTGCAGGATCCCTTTGACATATGTACCAGGATTAATTTGTACCCTGTACTGAAAATATTCATAGTTTCCAGCTTTTGAAAGGAAAGGCTAAATCTGGGTTCAAAATGAAAGAGAATGCTAAACTTCTTGGAAAATGTGATCAAGCAAACCAGTGGAGAGAAGAGAAGGGAAGGCAGAAGCTAACAATGTCATTGAAAAGAAAGCTCTGAATAGATTTGATTCTCAAATGAGTATAGGAGAGTTTACACATTTGAATAATTTTTATACCAAAAAAGTCCTTGAAGGCCTCATATTTATAATGAACATGCTGCCTCTGTGTAAGTCAGAGTGTACTAAACTCTTAAGGCAGGCAGTGGGCTGGGCTGCCATGGATGCAAAGTAGGATTCAGCTAAAATATTTTATGCTTTGAGATGCAAATGAAATAAGCTGGAACTCTGTGGCACTGGGCTGTGGAGTGGGTGTGGTGCAGCCCTCTCAGCCTCTGCTGGCAGCAGTCTGCAGTAAACACTCAATCGCCTCTTTTGAATTAGACTCTTTCATAAGTTCTACAGTGGGTACCTGACCATCACTCCCCAGAAGAAACCACCACATCCTTCCCTCCATCCTTTACCCAAATATTACTTGGACGGGACACTGGGCTGTCATAAGTGTTACTGAGGGCGATGAAGCAAATGAGAAGTGGTGATTGTATGATGAAACAAATGAGGGGTTGGGGTGTGTCATAGTCTATCATGTACAAAGCCCTAGGTTCCATCCCAGAACTGGGAAAACCAACAATAACAAAAACAAGTATCTGTTATACTGGATACTTGTTCCCTCAAAATTCATGTCTACCGAGGACCTCAGAGTGTGACTTCATTGGGAAAAGAGGTCTTTGGAGATATAATTAACTAAGGTGATGTACTGAGTTAGGGTTGAAATCAAACCCAATGCCTGATGTCCTTGCCGGAAGACTATTTGAAGACTCTAGGGGAAGAAGACCACAGAGGCACACCTGTAGAAGTTAAAGACCACAGCTACAATCCAGGGAGTGCCAAGGGTTGTGGCAACCAATCTCAGCTAAGAGAGACAAGAAACAGATTATTCCTCTGAGTCTCCCAAAGGAACCAGATCTGCCCACACCTTGATTGCAGATTTCTGGCTCAGGAGCTGTGAGAAAACAAATTTCTGTTTTAAGCCATCCAATTTGTGGCACTTTGTTATAGAAGACCTAGTGTAACCAGGTTCTGGGGTTCCGAGGTCTCCCTTTAGAGTGTTTTCTAGGTTCTTTCTATTCTGAACAAAGAATTGGACAAGACAAGCACAAAGGTATGCGAGTTTTACATTTAATAAAGGTAGAAAAAGAAACATATTCTGCAGAGCAAGTGCAAGCTGATTAAAAGGAGGAAAAGAAGTACACTGACAATTTTGATGTGTTTCTTTCTAGTTATTTTGCCCTACACAAGATGTTATGTATAGCCATATTGCACATACTACTTTTGTTTCCTGATTTTTACCTAGTGCGATTAGCTTTGTGTAGACTGTGTAATGTTTGAATGCATAATTTCAATTATATGTTTTATCAAGAGAATGCACCATATTTTACTCAATGATGATTTATGAATGTTTTCCTGTGCCTGCATATATTTAACATGCACAATGGCTGGTGCAGTCTTGGTACACTCTGTGAGTGTTTGTTCCTACTGCAGAAGTTAAGATTCTAGAGATGGAAATGAGCTTCCCTAGCTTCCCACCAATTCCATTTATTACTAACTGTGTGACCTTGGGCACATCGCTGACCCTCTGTGTGCTTCCAGCTTCCCATACATAAAATACATGAAAGGGGAAGAAAAGTCTACTTCCCAAGTTGTTTTGAACTCCTGAAACAAGTTAATATCTTTTTAGACCAAAACTCTTAAGGACAAAGCGTTTCTAAAATAAAGAGTTTATTGACTTTTGATTTTTTACTGATGTCAATCAATAAATGGACCAGGTCTTGGGACAAGTTTCCTCAACTTCCAGCAGCAAGGCTAGATAGCAATTGGGAAAATTTCTACTGGTCCTAGAGCTAAGAGTATTTTTTATAAAATGTGGAGAAGGAAAGCATAAGCTGTTTACAATGAACTGTAGACAGACAAGAAGCATCTGGCTCTCCCCTTTATTTTCCCTGTAATGGTAGGAGGGAGGTGTGGTTTGGCAGACAGCTGTCATGTCCCCTACCCATCAGCCTCCATTCCTAAGAATGGACTGGGACAACTTGCCTCCGTGTCCTCCAGGTTACTTCATGGTCATTCTCTGGGCTGCTCTAAGAGGAAGTACAGCTCAGCTGTCAACCATGGCACCCCGATCCCACTTCCATTGCACCAGGTGCTGCTGTTCCGTGAAGAAGTGGAGGGGAAGCCACCTTCAGTGTAGCAAAGATCAGGGAGGAATCGGCCTGATATTAACATCCCCAACTTCCCCAAGCCCCGATAAGCTAGGGTTAATACAGCTAGCCCCCCATTTCTGAGGAGTCGAGACATCTGTAAATCAAAATCTTCAGGAGCTTGTGTCTTCTGATGTTCCATATAACTGCCACCATGACATCTGAGACTGTCCTGGACACCCCGCATTTGCTCCAGAACACATCTACTCCAACCATAGCAGGCTTGAACTTGAACCAAGCCATAGACTTGAATTTGGACCAACCAGGAACCTCCAATTAGAAGGCTAACATTTAGACCAATTTGGCCCAATAGGCAGGCTTGAATTTGGACCAATCAGCAAGCGCGAATTTGGACCACCCACAGGCCTACAGCTACTAAACAAGCAGCACTCTCTGTACATTTCTTGGGCGGGTCTAGTCAGGATCAGTCTTGTTTACTGATTGTCCTGTGCTGTAGCACAATTTCTAATCAAATAAATCCTTGCTCCAGTGCTCCTGTAAATCTGCTTGTGTTTAGATAATGTGGGCTCTGTTCTTGTAAATCCACTTATCCAGAATAGTGTGGCCAGAGGCCCTTAGAAGAAAGCTATAAACTCTTCACCCTGAAAAGCTCCAGAGACCAGCAGCCCATGAAGATCCACGTCAAAGACCAGTAACCAGCAGAGTTGACTGAAGGCATCTGGCACAGGCAGACCTGCAGCCAGCAGGGTTTACCAACAGCATCTGACATAAATCGGTAACAGCAAGCAGTATCAGGGCTCAGGGCTGTACCACTATAAGGGCTGCCAGCCACTGGCAGTCAAGGCCCAGGGTCACTAGCAGAGCTGCCCTTTGCCACTTCATTATTTCTTATCTGAACGAACAAAAGAGCCCCCAGCTGATTGGTGACAAACCTACATTGCCTACACAAGAGGGGTGGGATAATGCAAAGCAAGGAAACTTCAGTAGAAGGACAGCGCATAAGGAGGCATAACTGTTCCTTCTGGACTGGCTGGGGTTCATAGTCTGGCATGTTTATAAGTAAACAAGGTGCAGGGGACCTCTTGGTCTTCTATGATGGCATTTAACTCAAGGTTACAACATGTAGTCGAGACTGTGAAGTGGGCTAGGGATAGAATTCAGAGGTAGAGCATGTGCTTAGCATATGTGAGGCTCTGAGTTTGATTTAAAAACAAAAAAGAATATTGGCTTTTCTTGTAGCTAGCAACTAACTTCCCTTCCCTCTTCCCCGATCCTTCCTCTGACCCTTGTAATTAACTTTAGGACATCTCAAAATCTGTCTTTTATCATTCTCTATAGCATTGGTTCATAGGGAGCATTTTGTAAGTTAAAAATATATTAATAAAATTTATTCAGGCAATTAACCATGGTGGTACATGCCTGTAATCCTAGCTACTCAGGAGTTGGACTCAGGAGGATTGTAAGTTCAAAGGAAATTTAGTGAGATCTTGTCTCAAATTTTTAAAAAATATAAAATGAAAAAAGTTGAGGGTATAACTCAGTAGTAGTATGTTTGCCTAGCCTGCACAAGGATCTGGTTTCCATTCCTAGAAATGAAATAATGCCCACCTCCTTTTTTTAATTCAGTATGTCTACTAGATGTTAGGTTCTTTGGAAAATACCCATATAAATTAGACAAATCTTATACCCCCAAGAGAGACAACATATTAAAAATGCATGCAGTCCGATGCAGGCCCAGCTTGTGCTGTCAAAATGGGCGAATTCGTGAAACCTGGGAAAGTGGTGCTGGTCCTGGCTGGATGCTACTCTGGACCCAAAGCTGTCATCATGAAGAACATCAAGAAGGGCACCTCCAATCATCCCTACAGCCATGCCCTGGTGGCCAGGATTGATCACTATCCCCGCAAAGTGACAGACACCATGGGCAAGAAGAAAATTGCCAAGAGGTCAAAATCAAGTCTTTTGTGAAGGCTTATAACTACAATCACCTCTTGCCCACAAGGTGATCTATGGACATCCCCTTGGACAAGACTGCAGTCAACAAGCACGTCTTCAGAGACCTGGCCCTGAAGCGCAAGGCTCACTGGGAGGCCAAGGTCAAGTTCGAGGAGAGATACAAGACAGGCAAGAAGAAGTGGTTCTTCCACAAGCTTCAGTTGTTAGGTGTTTTTTGTTTCCATCATTAAAAAAATTTTTTTAAATGCAAGCAGCAAATTATGATCCAAGTAAAACATTACAATAAATTGGGGTTGGAATACAGACTGTAGGCTATATTTGGTTCTATAGGTGATCTGGTTCTCATCCAATTCAGTTTGCAACCAGAGTTGTGGAGAGAATCAAGTTCATGAACCAAGGCACCACTGTGTCTCAGGCACTGTACTACACACCTTATCTGCATTCACTCACTAAATTCTCACAGGTCTGGTAAATACTAAAAATAGCTACTTCTGTAGCATTGACAGTGTGCCAAGTTTTTTCTAAGCCACACACATATGTACATTTTCCCTTCATCATCACCCTATGAGATAAGGACTATAGTTGTCACTCCCATTTTACAGATTCAGACAGCTGAGGCATGAAAGGCTGCATAATTTTCCCAAAGTTACTTGGCTGGCAAATGACAGAGCTGGTTTCATATTTTGAACCCGCACTGTCCTCCCTTGCTTCTGTGCATACTTGTCACTTCCTGTCCAACAGAAGAGGAATCAGAGATGTGAGAGGCTACATAGATTCACCACTGTTACCCAGTGAGGAAGGAGAAGAGGTCAGCATTCAAATACTAATTTGAACTTTGGAAAAAAGTCAAGGCATCGTTCTCTAATTATTATTATTATGGTCAAGAAATTCATCATAAAATTTATTGTCTTAACTGTTTTTAAGGGTATAGTTTAGTGTGTTAAAGATGTTCACATTATTGGGAAGCATCTTCAGAATTTTTTCATTGTGTAAATCTGAAGCCTTATATTCATTAAATATCAACTTCCCTTCTAGCTCCCCCCAACCCCCTAATAACCAGCATCCTGCTTTCTACCTCTGCTTGTAAGATTGACCTCTCTAGATACCCCATGTAAGTAGAATCATAATTTTTGGCCCTTTGTGACTTGTTTATTTCACTTAGCGTAATGACCTCAAGGTTCATCCATGTTGTAGCATGCGACAGAATTTCTTCCATTTTAAGACTGAACAATATGCAATTGTATGGATATACAAATCCAAGTGTCTTTGACCCAAGACACTGGACGGTCACAGTTTACTGCCTTCCACAATATCTTCCAGCACCTTCTCTCGTGCACAGTAGCATCTCCATCCATCATGCATTCTTAACACCATCAATCGTGATTATTGTTAGAAGATATTTCATGTGCTCTCCTTTTAGTGCATATAAAATACACTCCACCATATCTGGCCTTATACATCTAGCACTTTCTTGCATTGTTGCTATAACATTCTGTCTGTGACAAAGAAGATCTAAAATATACAGATGAACAATTGAATTTTTGTGACAATGCAGATTGACTAGTCATAGCTTTCTGGAGCATGGTGTTGAGCAAGAGCCAGAGGTTCAGTTTAGGCTCAGAGCCAAGTGTGACATTTGTCACCAGTTCAAGAGGACGGGTGGCAACATTAGGCAGTCAGTCAGATGCCTCTCCCTCATCTAGGGTGACCACCCATTACATGGATTGTCCCAGCCCGCGGGTAAGTCAACGGAGACCCTAGAGGGGGGGTGAGAATGACAAAGGACAGGGGACATGAGAGATGAAGACAAGACAGGTTTCTGATCAAGTCTCGTTTATTGTGGAAGCTGCTACAGCATATATACCGTAGGGCTAGAGGGAGGGAGCAAGGGGAGGGTACTGGGGCTACTTCCTTGTTGCCGGGTAGACTTGCAGCAGGCTTAGACATGCCCGTAAAAGGCACTCAAGAGTACTAGCGGGGGGGGGGGGACAAGGCCCCCCACAGGTCCTCCCTTTAAAATTATAATTATAAGAAAGGCGTCAGGAGAGCCAAGCCTGCGGGGGCTGAGCCTGTCTTGGGTCAGAGCAACATACGTGTCTGCACCGTGCACCTTACCCGTCATCAGTTAACCAGAGAATCAAGGCTCTGGCACCTGTCTTAGGCGGCACACGAGGGCTCTCTCATTGCATGGCACGCTTGCTCAGTTGCCCGTCATTGGCTTGCCAGCCCACTCACCAGGTGGGGAGAGAACACTTCGCCACGGCAAGGACCTAATCAACGGTCTGGCATTCGTCCTGGTCAGCCATTGCCAATCTATGATAGTAGACCTGTATGGGTGCTGTTTTTATTGTCTCTACCCGGGCTCTAAGGAAGGCCATGATTTTGTTGTATATTATGGGCCCCAAGGAAATGAGCAGAAGTAAACCCAATAAGGGTCCCAGCAAAGGGAGGAGATAAGGGAGGAAACCACTGAGGCCAGTCCAGAGGGGATTTTGGGAGAATTCTTGTTGTTGTCTGTTTAGATCTTCCTGAAGTTCGCGAATTTTTTTCCTGACGATCTCAGATTTATTGGCATAGAAACAACAATGTTCATTTAGGGCTATGTAAATCCCTCCTTGTTTCGCTGTGAGGAGGTCCAGGCCCCTTCTATTTTGAAGGACCACCTCAGCCAGAGAATCGATCTGATCTTGTATATCTGTAAGAGTGTTGGAGAGAGCTTGAACATCATTAATCAACTGGTTGGATAATTTGGCATAGGAGTGTAACACCACCCCGACGCCAGCAGAGCCAGTGGCAAGGGTGCCAGACACCCCTAGCCCCACGAGCAAGGGGACCAGTGAGACGGCCCTTTTATGTCGCCCAGCGATATAGTCAAAGCTGGGCAAGGGCACTGGCTCATCTCCAGGAATAAGGGAGATGTCCAGGAGGACAGTCGCCACCACGCACAGCCCAGTCCAATTAGTGGGGAGGGAGGTGAATGCCAAGCTCCCTCCACAGATGAGCACGTGACCCGGGGCAGGGAAAATGGCGGCAGGGCCATTAAGCACTACCGAGCAGAGAGAGAAATTTTGGACTCCAACAGGTATATCAAAGCTATTGTTGTGGCCCGAATTTAGATAACAAACTGAGGCATTGAACTGTACTGGCTGGACCCTGAAGGGCAGAGAAAAACTGCAATTGTAACTAGAACTGTTGGCATAGTCAGTTTGGTTGACAACTGGCAAGGCGAGGGGCAGGGGTGTGCCAAGGGTCAAGCATAGCCAACAATCTGCAGCAAAGGCTGGGTTAGATGTATTGATCAAATGATAAGTGGCCTCCAGGACACTCAGGGTTTGGGCGTCAGAGCCTGGGCCTCGAGGTTTGGGAAGGGCCAGTGGATGATAATTTAGGGAGGGGTACATCTCTTGGATGATAGTCTCCAGTTGTTTTGTATTTGCTCTTCCCTGAGCTGATCTGAAGGCCTGCCACCATCAGATACATGAATTGGGGCCTGTGGTGGCCAGGAACAGCAACAGACCATGCAACAGATTCAGGGATGTCATCTTTTTAACCTGTAAGCAAAATTTCGTCCTGCGATGTAAACAAGGCTGGGCTGTAGATAAGAGAGTTAGGCTAACCTGATTAAGCCTTTGAAGATAACCAATGTGGACATACTACAATAACATATTCAGAACTTAACCAATATAAACATTTTGTAACAACATATTCAGTGCTTAAATATCAAGGACAACCAATACAATCAATTTATAACATATTTAGATAATATTCATTGTGATATGTCTCCCATAAGATTATATAATATAAAATTTACTAGGGGGTCCCTTTAATGAATTAAGACCAGAATAATCATTTTCTGGGTGGCCACTTCTATATTCATCAAAGGGAGTTCCCCTCTATAATCATTTTGACAAACAATTAAGAATATATATCTTTTTATTTTATAACTGTTAATTGCAATTTGATTGTTGCATGTGGGTGACAATACACGTCACTTTCACAAAATAAATTTCAGTGGTACTTTGATCAATTAACAACCTGGGAAGGAAAGAATGTCTTTAATTTAATAATATTTATCTATAAGTCAGTTTAACAATAGGCAAATATCCTTTGAAAAGGAAGGAACATATTGAGCTCAACTGTACGAACACAAACAACAGACAATAGACAAACATATGAGACAGTGTATAAAATTAGGGTGCACTCAAATATAACTGGCCAAATTGAATTATACTATTCTCTTTATGATTATTAGATTATAATTGTAGGCGCCATTGTTAACTGGTTGAAATTGGACAATGTTAGGTCATCGGCATCATCAACACGCTTATCAACTTGTTTTACTAAGCGTTCTGGAAGCCACCTGGCTGACTTCATTTCCTTGGAGTAAACACACACTGACCCTTGGCCCCAGACGAGTACGGGGTCAGGCCCATGCCATGAGTGGTCCAGGGGGTCTCTCCACATCACAGAGGCAAATTGTTTTTGTGTCTCTGGTTGCCAGAAATGGTTGGCTGCAGATAATCCTTTGGCATCCAAATTTAAGAAGTTAAGAATAAATAGTGCATGTGATATCAGGTTTCTAGGTGACCCCTTGATAGGGTACCATTCCCCTCTTTTTATTTTATCTAATGTAATTTTGAGTGTGAGGTTGGCTCTTTTTATAATGCCTTGTCCCTGTGGATTATATGGGATTCCCGTTATGTGTGTTATTTTTAATTATTTGTAAAACTTTGAGAAGCCAGAACTGGTATAGCCTGGACCAGTGTCTGTCTTAATTTGTTGTGGACATCTAAGTACTGAGAAGGCAACTAGAAGGTGGGCAATTACATGTTTAGTAGCCTCCCCGGATTGTAGGGTGGCAAATACAAATCCACTATATGTATTAATGTTGACATGTATATATTTAAGATTTCCAAATTTAGGGTAATGTGTGACATCCATATAGTGTATAACATACATTTGGGCCCAAGATTTACATACGGCCTGAGTAGCTGAAGCTACAAAGGACTGGCTCAATGGGCTGCACAATACCTGTAGAGTGTTTACCTAGCCCTTTGCCTGGAATGTACCCATTTTTAAACATCTGCATAGTGACAATTTCATTAGGGCTAGAAATAATCATCCCCATTTGTGATAATAGGTCTCTCCCCCATAGATTAATGGGTAACCCTGAGATGATATAAGGTTGAATGGTGCCCTGATTACCATCTTGGTCTCTCCAGGTCAGATCTTTGGCACTTTGTTTAGGATTTTGACTCTGACCTATACCCCTGAGATGGGTGAGGGTGTCTTTTAATGGCCACGCCTGAGGCCAATTTTTTTCCTTGATGATAGTTACATCAGCACCAGTGTCTACCAATCCAGAAAATTGTCTCCCATCTAACCACAAGGTCATGAGAGGTTTTGGGGCTGAAAGCATCTCCGACCAGTAGACATCGGATGAGCCGAATCCCTGGCTGCCTCGGGCGTTGTTAAGAGCCTTATTAGAGGTAGAGAGAAGGGGAAGGAGTAACAATTGAGCAAATCTTCAGCCTGATTGAATGGTGTTAATGACTTTGGGGGAAGAAACCATAACTCTAATCTCTCCGGAATAATCACTATCAATCACCCCCGGGTAGATCAGCAGCCCATCTATAGTGCTGTTGCTCTTGTCTATTACAAGCCCAAAGGTTTCCTTAGGCAGGGGCCCAAAGACCCCTGTCGGAAGGGCCTGTACCCCCATTTCTGGAGTCAATACTGTGTGGGCGGTGGAACTGAGGTCCAGTCCGGCACTTCCCGTTGTTGCTCTGAAGAGGTCTGGAATGGATTGTTGTTTGCTGGAGCAAAATTGAGGGCCCCGTAAATTTGTTTGGGTGTGGGGGCCCGGGGATGGCCCCCTTTCCCGTTTCCCTGGTCCGGGTTATGGACAAGCGGGAGGGGCCAGCCTTGAGCGTCAGTCATGGACTTGTATTCATTTGTCCAATGTCTCCCTTTATAGCATCGAGGGCAAGGCCCTGGAGGTGTGGCCCCAGGGGCCGACGCCCTAGGGGCCTGACATTCTTTGGCAAAACGACCCGTTGTCTCGCACCGGAAACATTTGTTACCCGGGCGGCATGACAAAAACTGTTTGACTGTGTAACCCTGTATGGCGGCAGCCCTGGCAAGTCCCTGTTGGTAGGCGGTCCCAATTTCTGAGCAAAGGCGAATGTAACCTGAGAGATCAGTTTTCTTTTTATAAGGGCGGATGGCGGCCTGGCAAGCAGCATTAGCATTTTCAAAAGCAAGCTGTTTAACAAAATCTGTCCCGGTTTTTGCGCTCCCAAAAATCTGACCCGCTGTTGTGAGCAGGCGGTGAACAAAATCGGCGAAGAGCTCATCAGGCCCCTGTCAGATATTGGTGAGAGAAGTCAATTTTTTGTCACCGATTTTAAAATGGCCATTGTGTAAGGTGCAATGGCCCCGTATTGAGCTGTGGCCGGTTTAAATTTTTTAATAACCTTAAAATCGAAACCACTGTGGTGTCTCCACGCCTGTCCCTGTGCGTCAGTAGTTTCAGTTACGGGAAAGGCTTCCGCATTTTTAAGTTTCAGGGATACTCCCGACCCGGATGGCACCCTAGGGGCCGCCCCTCTAATGGGGGTCGTGGCTTAAGTTTGTCCTCTCTACGGACATTTTCATGGGCTTTGTCTGTTCTTAAGCCTTTGAGCTGGGCAATAAGTTCTTGATGTTCCTTTTCTAATCTTATTTGTTCTTTTAGAAATTTTATCTTGTCCCGGAGTTCCTTTTGGGGATCAACAACAGGGCATGTCAAAGCGGGCGCAATGGGAGTGTTGGGTTCTGGAAGATAAGGAGGCGGACATTGAACTACGGGTGGCCAATCAGGATTGCGATATCTGGTTGCCTCCTCCTCGAGATTGGTCCAGTCAGCCTCCCCCGGACCGTTCTGTGGGAAGGGGGGGTTTCTGAAGTGTCAGAGGGAAGGCTACAAGGCTGGTTCCTCCTTAACAGGCGGGGCGGGGTCAGAGGCAGGGGCTGAAAGAGCGGAGGTGGAAGCTGAGGAGCGCCGAAGCTTTTCTTTAAAAGGCTTGGAAGAGGCAGAGCCCGCCTGTAAACCCTCATCAATAACATTTTGTTTTTTCTTGTCTGAGTCATTGTCGCTATCAAAAGACATCAAGTCTTCTCCTTCATCCTTTGAAGGAGTCCCGTCCCGCAGGGGCTCGGGCCTCGGCGCCATCTTGGCTTCCCGCAGGGTATTTACAAACTCCTCACTCCGAGGGAGAGTGATCGACCCTTCCTCCGATCGGAGAGAGCTATCTCCCCGACCTGGATGGCTTGAGCCACCACCGAATCTTTGGTTTTCTGAGAGATAATGTCATTAATAAGATTCCAATAAGAAAATGCAGTGATCGGGACCTTTCCTGGTCCGCAAGTAGCATAATAATCCTTAAGGGCCTCCCCTACTCTTTTCCATCACCTCTCGTTAATGGTACCCTCGGCGGGAAACCAAGGGCAGAGATCTCTAATATAATCAAAAAATTTTAACAACTGTTTGACTGTAACCTTTACCCCTCGTGCCTGTAAAGTTTCTTTAAGACCTTGTACAAATAACTCATGCTGGCTAATGCCCTGTCCCATAATCGCTGCTCAACTCACCGAGGTGCAGGAAAGACGGCAGGTTCATGTCAGACGCAATCCTCTTTTTTCTATTTTATTTTATTGGGCCCCCGAGCAGCGTTCTTCACTGGATCCCCGCGTTCTCTGGCCCCACATTGGGCGCCACTTGTCCCGGCCCGCGGGTAAGTCAACGGAGACCCTAGAGGGGGGGTGAGAATGAGAAAGGACAGGGGACACGAGAGATGGAGACAAGACAGGTTTCTGATCAAGTCTCGTTTATTGCGGAAGCTGCTACAGCATATATACCGTAGGGCTAGAGGGAGGGAGCAAGGG
Organism: Heterocephalus glaber; assembly: GCF_053883595.1. Classification (NCBI taxonomy): domain Eukaryota; kingdom Metazoa; phylum Chordata; class Mammalia; order Rodentia; family Bathyergidae; genus Heterocephalus; species Heterocephalus glaber. Next base: position 23,991,211 of record NW_028258142.1, read on the forward strand.
GAGGGTACTGGGGCTACTTCCTTGTTGCCGGGTAGACTTGCAGCAGGCTTAGACATGCCCATAAAAGGCACTCAAGAGTACTAGCAGGGGGGGGGACAAGGCCCCCCACAATGGATGTGGAGGCAGAAGCAGCTGGAATGTGAGTGAGGGAATAGATGGATTTTTCTTTAAGTGGCTATGAAGATGAATACTTTCACCTCTTGAAATGTTTTCATGACAGTAAACTGAAGTATAAGAAGCTCTCTGGATCACAGTGAGCGGCGGCCCTGCCTGCTGAACTGATTGATTTCTTTCAGGGAGACATTTACTAAGCAAGGTGTGGCCAGACCTCTAGAAATGTGGTTCCTTTCTTTTTCTTTCTGCCTTGTGGATTCAGCCCTGGCTCCCTTTCTGCTCCACACCCACAGGCAGGCTCCTTTGATTTGCATAAAAGAGAAGAAATCAAGCCACCCTTGGTGATGGGTAACTGTAATCTCAGCTACGTGGGAGGCAGAGTCTAGAAGATCAGAAGTTTGAGGCCAGCCTGGGCAATTTAGTAAGACCTTGCCTCAAAATACAACAGAAAAGGCTAAGGATGTGTTTTAGTGGTAGTGTGCTTGCTTACTATGAGTAAGGCACAGGGTTTAATCCCCAAGATAAAAGAGGCACAAATCAACATTTTCTCATTTAACCTGGCAACAAAAAGACCCATAATGATCTGTCAGGGCCACACTAGGAAACAGAGGTCCACCTTCTCCTATGCAGCCAAAGGTTGCTGAAGATATCAATGAAATAGCTTCCCTCCTTCCCTCTGTGGCACGGAGGGTTGAACTCAGGACCATTGCACTGAGCTCCATTCCCAACACTTTTTATTTTGAGACAGGTCTCGCTAAGTCACTAAGTTCCCCAGGCTGGACTCGAACTTGGGATCCTCCTACCCCAGGCTTGAACAGTGCTGGGATTACAGGCATATGCCATGCACCTGGCTGAAGCAGCCTTTAAATAGTGTGATCATGTTTAAAATGCCCAAGGAGCACACACCCTTTCAGTGATGCTTACAGTGAGTCATTTTGTAAAACAGTGCCTTGATTTAGTTCTTCAATACTTTTGTTTCTTTGGTCTTAGTACAGGTTTCTCTGCAGGAGCATTCAACTATATTTAGGCATAAGCTGTTTTCTGTCATCTTGGTGTCTCCACTGCCCTCTGTTTTCAAGTGTTCATTTCTTCAGTTATACCACCTGTGGCTCAGTAACCTCACCAATGCATTGGAATTATTCAGAGGTAGCAGTGTTATGCCCAGATCGCGAAGTCCCAAAGACCACCAGGAAGCCGATTCCGATGTAAGCACACGAGGGCCGTTTATTCAAGCTCGAGCAGGGGCTCCCAACCGTCACCGATGCAGCGGATCAGAATTGAGAGCCCCGAATTTCAAATTAGCGGGGTTTTTATTGTGGTTACAGCAAAGTTTGGAGATTTTTCACTTAGCAGTTACATGATTGGTTGGCATTTAGCAAGCATGAAGTGTATATTTCTGATTGGCTAGGCCCATCGGGGATTTGAGGGGCGGTTACATGTAGGTTTTACGGGGGAAAAGAGGGACAAAGGTTAGTGGGCGACTGTCACATACTGATGGTCAGCACATTGACAGATCTATAGATAGTGGGCCCGGAACGTTCATTTCCTGGGCAAACAGATGGCTGAGTAATTAATTCAGGAACTTTGCTTCATTACAGATTGTGTCTTTTGTCCCAGAGCACGCACATTTTAACCATTAATTTGTGAGGACAATAGAGACTAGGGGAAGAGTGGATTTTAGCAAAATGGAGCTGCTTTGGTCTCACAGCAGAAAGAGCTCATGCCCTTGCTTATAGTCCCATCAAATAGTCTGAGGAGGATAGGAGAAAGAGAACTTGCTCTTTTATTTTTCTCTTTTGCATTACTGAGAACTGAAGCCAGGGAGTGTTGAGCTATTTGTTCAGCTCTTTTTACTTTGAGACAAGGTCTTACTAAGTTGCCCAGGCTGGTCTTGAATTTGCAATCCTCCTGCCTCAGCCTCCCAAGTAGCTGGGATTACAGGCATGTACTTCCACAGCCAAATGGGAAGTTTACTATTTTTTACTGCAATGTTCTTGAGAATAAAAATGATAATACCAGACTTCCAAAGATGGTCCTCTGATGGGTTCATGGTGGAAAAAAGAAATCTCCACTCCTCCTCCCCTCCCACAGAGCTGGGCTGGGTGACACCACATGACAGCTGCGATAAGCTTCAGACCAGGAGTAAGCAAGCTGCATCAGGCTGCTGGGGCTGGTGGGCTTCCCCTGGGACAAGGGATCACCATGCACTTACCTTGGGGAAGAGAGTGGCAGGGTGGGTTGGGAGCTGAGGCCATCTGTGCTCAACCTGGGAGTCACCAGACAAAATCAAGCTCTAGTGGAAGCTCCTAAAGGAATCATATTCTGAGACAACTTGGTGCTACCTTCTAGGTAGGGACTGTACTACGTGGAACTGTAACTGACAGTCTTCATTCCTTCTGTGGTCATTGTTGATTTGTTTATTCATCCAGCAGGGGTGTCCTGGGTGCCTGCTGATACTACTGTTGTCCTGGGCCCCAGGTTATAATGATGGGAGTTACAAAACAGATCAGACTCGCCAGGGATTTAGCTCAGTGGTTCTGCCGCCTGCCTCACAAGCACAAGGACCCGAGTTCGATCCCCGGTACCAAAAAAGAACAGATCAGACTCCAGGCCACAAACAGCTCATAACCTAGAGCAAAGCTCTAGGAGATAAAAGAAGGGGAAAGATACGATGATGCACATGGAAATGGTCAATTCTGGGGCTCCTGAGGGGTTTCAGAGCCAGACTTGAACCTACAGATCTTTTAACCTGATCTTTGGTTGCTTCCAAGAGTTCTTTTCCTGTATGAGTTCTGATTGATAGACAGCAAAGGAAATGAACTGCTGTCATTTCTCCATGCCCCTTGGGGAGATGAAAAGATGGCCCTGGAGGGTCATTAAACCCTCATCAAACTACACTGTATGATTACTCAGCCTCCACTGTTTGTCCCAACGCCATGTGGAACACAAACTCCAGTACAACAATGTCTCTCTTGGGTCATTCGCTGCTGCCCAGCCCTGATGAGAAAGATGAGCGCTCAGGCCGAAGAACCTGCACCCAGCCAAGGCTTGTCTGCTTTGTAAGGTGATTAAACAGCTGCTGTCATGTGAGAGTTCAGGAACTAGCCCTGGAGCCTGTGACCTATCCTGCTTATGACTCCCCTCAGGCGGAGACTGAAGGATAAGATTTTCAAGTCTAATCTGCAGCTGAGGTCACTGACATGAGGTGCATATCAGGTGTGCATCTCAATCTTGTCTGTTTCTTCAAGGCAAGAAATGAAAGTGAAAATAGTTGTCACTTGGGGAATTTATTTCTCTGTATGCATTGTAGTTATTTACTTCTATTTTCCACATATTCAAAGTTGCTTTTGAGCCAGTCTATGACTTGAATAGAATTTAACCTTTGACCCCCAGCCTTAATTCTCTCCCTTCATATTTTTTTCTCTTTTGATGGTTAAATTAGTTAGGATCCTATGTCAGCTGTCATAACAGAGAGGGCTCAAAATAATTTTGGCTTAATATGGAGGTTCATCTCTCCAACACATAAAAATCCAAGCTAGTGTGGCAATATCAACCATGTCCAGGAGAGTTTTAGGACCTCTATTTCTTATCTAGTTACTCTGACATCTTCAACACTTGATTTCTCATCTTTTCATGATCCAACATAGCTGTTCCTGAACCTGCCATCTCATCTATATTCCACCCTACAGAAAGAACTAAAGGGACAGAGTTGCACCCATCACTTCTGCTCAAGCCCCACTGGTCAGAATTTAGACAAATGCCCACAACAAGCTACAGCACTGTTCCTTGTTGGTTTAAAGTACAGAATAGTAGTTTAAGTTCAGAATGAAGACCCTGAGTAATTTAGAAAAGGTCACCAACTCTGTGGCGAGTTGGTAATGGATTCAAGGTCATACTATGGAGGGGGCAGAAGACCAGAGAGCACTAAGAAGCACTAAGCACTAAGCACTAAGAAGCACTAAGAAGAAGAAGACCTTCACTGAGTGTGAGGAATCCGTGGAAACCCTGGGGAGCTTAATCTGGAATAAAGCTCTTCCTCTGTGAGTCAAAACAGGTGCACCCCTAGGGGCCAGGGATTTAGCTCAGTGGCTCCACTGCCTGCCTTGCAAGCGCAAGGTCCCGAGTTCAATCCCCAGTACCAAAAACAAAACAAAACAAAACAAAACAGGTGCACCCCAGCTCAAATGCTCTAGGCAAATTGAAAACTCTCACCTTGGCTACAAAGCCCATCATGTGGCCCCTGTCTATATCTCTCTGGCACCATCTCCTCCTTCCCAAAGTTTTGTTACCACTTGATAAGCACAGTGCTAACCTTCCTGTTCTAAAGCCCAAAAGCATGCTTCTGCCCGGGGGCTTTGAACTTGCTGGTCCCTCTGTCCAGACTGTCCTTGCCTCAAATATGTATGAGCTGGCTGCTTCCTTTCCTGGAAGCCTCAAGTAAATGTCACATCTTTCAAGATGCAACCCCTGACCAGTCAATTTAAACTGCTGCTACTCAAAGTGGGTCAATGTTGACATTGCTGCAGTGCCTAAGGTGAGTTTGGGTCCTGTTGAATTCAAGCGATGAGTCACGTGGCTCTCAGTGACATTCTAGACATGCATGGTGGAACCAAAGCCTCTGTGCTGATGTTGCTAATGGAAAATTTTAAAGCATCTCTATGTGTGACCTGAAGATGATTCTATTAAAGAAAGAATTATTTCTTTCAGCTCGATTGCCTATGAACACAACTAGCTCTGAAATGCATAAAGTCTTGAAGGATTATATTGGCAGGTAAGTAATCCTTGCTGGCTTCTTAATTCATAGTCATGCCTCCAGATCTCCCACCATTGGTAACATTTAGTGCATGATTTGTTTGTTTTTGTGGAGAAAGGACTCAATTCTCAGGTATAACAAGTGAGGTAAAGCATTTGGTCAACTAAAGTTGCCTGGGATTTCTTCAATGTGCAGATAAAATCTCCTTATCTAGTGTTAGACATGTCTATTATGAAATATTTTCTATTAATTAGCTCTGTCAACTCAGCTCTGTGGTCATAGCATTTTTTCTAATTTTTGGAGTCCCCAAAATCATGATATCAGAAACTATACCACCTGAAAACAATATGTGACACTGGAGCATACTCAGAAATAATTTAATGAGGCCCACTTAGGAATGGGAGGTGTAGCTCAGCAGCAGAGCACTTGGGTAGCACGCATGAGACCCTGGGTTCAATTCCCACAACACACACACACACACACGGGGTCATGGGTTCATTTTAGAAATATTTTCATCCAAATTATGACAGTTTTGAGTATGTTTCATCACAAAACTAGTTTCTGTGATTTAGAAATCAGAATAATCTGAAAATTATCACACCTTGATGATGTTTAATTAAACAGAAGTCACAAGGAGTCTCTCTCCCTCTACTGTGAATTGGATTATTAAAAAAGAAAGGAAGAAACCACTAAGATGATGAAAATTTTTGAACAAAACTTCACAGTACTCCATTCAGAAATGATGTTCCACAGGTCTTTTGCCCCCATGAAATGTTGCCTGTTGTCCCTCTGCCATCCTGCCTTGGAACCAGATGATTATGAACTGAAACCTCTATTACCTTCAATTGGGAGACCACTGTCCCTAGCACAGAGGAACAGAGCTGACCCCAGCATAGAGGAGGTAAACCTTCCAGGTCCCTGTTCCACCGCCCCCAGCACTGAGGAAGTGAGCCACACAGGTGCCAGCAACACACAAAAGGCCCCACCCCACCCCTGTGGAAATGAGAAGACATGTAAACAAGTCTCAAAACCAGACTTCCAGATCACCTAAAGCAACCCCAAAGATGTAACAATCTGCTACTCAACCACCTAGACTCCCTGAACTGGCAACAAAAGAGGATCTACAAAAAATGACATCGGAAATAATTACTCACATAAGAGCAGAGATTGTGTCCATAGTGAAAGACATGATTAATAAATCTAGAAAGGACACAGATAAAAAAAATAGAGGTGCTGAGGAACATGATGGAATCCCAACATAGGAAACAAATGGAATCCATAAAAGAGGTGCAAACAGATTTCCAGGAGATCAAAAACTTCATTGAAAGTTTACGCAGCAGAATGAGCCAATTAGAGGACAGAATTTCAGATTAGAAGATAAGATTGCAATTAGTGGCCAGGAAAAGAAAAATTCTTTCAAAATTGTAAGGGACCATGAGAAATCAATCCAGTAGCTGCTGGATGATGCAAAGAAGAATAACATAAGACTGAGTGGAGTCAATGAAGAAACAGGAGACAGTGCAGACAACATAAAAAAAACTGTTCAAATAAGTGATGGCAGAAAACTTCCCAAGCAGGGGAAAAGAACTTGACATACAGATAAGTGGGGCATATAGGACTCCAAATAGCCTGGATCAAAAAAATCTACACATAGGCATATAATTGTTAAGATTCCAGAAACACAACAGAAGAACAAAATTCTACAAGCAGTTAGAGAAAAGAGCAAATCACGCACAAAGGAAAGCCCATCAGAATCTTGGCAGACTTCTCAACACAAACCATCAAGGCAAGAAGAGCGTGGAGTGACATATTCCAAGCCCTAAAGGAAAACAGCCTCCAACCCAGATTGATGTACCCTGCAAAACTATCTTTCAAAATTGATGGAGAAATAAGATACTTTCATGACAGGGATGCCCTACCGAGGTCACAAGTCACGTGGAACATGCCAAATCAGCCCGCTGCAGACAGGTAGGTCTGCAGATGCCCTACCGAGGTCATGTGGAACACGCCAAATCAGCCCGTGCCCTGGCAGCAACCCACTGGACACCACCACCACCACCCCACCTCACCCCATCCTACCCCCCTGCCCCTCTGGCCTCCTCTCTGTACAGCCACCTGGTTCCACAATACAAAAACGCAGAGGACACAGGACCACCAGACCACTGTACTGGGTAAGTTGGAGTCATCGTCACATCCCATCAGGACTGAGTCTATCTTCAGGGGAAGGGCAGCTGGAACCTGCAATACAACTCTGCAGAGTTCAACCCTACAGGAGGACAGGGAGCTCAACTTGGGACTTGGGACTGCCTGAATCTCATGGGTCTGTGACTAGCTTGCTGAGGCTCATTGACTTATATTTGCGCCCTGCTACCCATGTTGTCTATTGTGACAGCAGAGACATACCCTGAAAGAGGCCCTACATCTTCATTGTTTTATTTTTATTCCCAAAATTAGTATTATTAATTTTTTTTCTCTTTTCTTTTGCTCCTCTTATCTTTAATTTTTTTCCCTACTCTTCACAAACATTTGTTTTCTCTCCTTTTCTTCTTTTCTTTTCTTCTTTCTTTTCTCTTTCCTTTCTCTCTCACACTCACTCTCTTGCTCTCCCACATTGTTCATCTTCCCTTTTTGTCCCTGTTTTGGTCCTCATTCAGAGTTCTTCTTTATTTTACTATTATTCTCTTCCTCCCTCTCACCTGTGTCCTCTAGTCACACTGCTAACCTTCCCCTATCCTTCTTCCCATCTGTCCCTCCCTCCCCAAACCTTTCTAACTCCCCATCCCAAAGGGTAAAGTTGTTATATTGAAGAGTTTATTCACTATATGTTGGGTTGGTCCTTGATCTTGATTTAATTCACACAGCTAAAGGCGATAGATTAATAACTACCACAAAATGTCATTTTCTAGGATGTACTTGATGCAGTGGTGTTGTTGATTGTATCATTTGGGCTAACGTGTTGTTATTGATCTAGTCAATGAACCTTCCTAGTATAAGGAAAATGAGATAGCCTTAGAGTCATTAGAGACTCAAAACTTAAAGACCGGCTATATCTGGAAGACATCTCTGAGAAGCAATCGTTCCATAAGGGTTCTAATTACAAGCAACAAAGATACCTACAATAAGCAATTTCAAACTATCAACCCAGGAGTTAAACCAAGGACAGTACCAAAAACAAAAATGAGAAGACATTTAAGCAAGGCACAAACTCAGACTTCCACCCCACCAAGGATAAATCCTGGGGGAAATGAGATGGAAATGTCCTATAACCAACCACCTGGATACCCTGAACTGATAGCACAGGAAGTAATAAAACAGATGAATGAGGCTCTAGAAAAATTCAAAGCAGAAATAATCTCCCAGATATCTACAGAGATGGTGAGCAGAGTGAAAGACATGATTAAAGGATCTAGAACAGAAAGAGATAAAAAAAAATAGATGAGCTCAGAAACATGCTGGAAGCCATGAATACCCAGCATAAGAAAGAAATGGAAACTATGATTGCCCAACATAAGAAAGAAATGAAATCCATGAAACAGATTCAAACAGATATTCAGGAAATCAAAAACTCCACTGAAAGTATCCAGAGCAGATTAAGGGAATCTGAAGATAGAATATCAGATATAGAAGACAGGATTGCAGTTAGAGACCATGAAAATAGAGATTTCTTAAAAATAGTAAGGGACCAGGAGAAATCAATCCAACAACTGCTAGACAATGCAAAGAAGAATAATGTAAGACTGATAGGAGTCCATGAAAAAACAGGAGAAAGCACAATTGACATAAAAAAAACTGTTCACAGAAGTAATAGTGGAAAACTTCCCAGACAGAGGTAGAGAATTGGACATACAGATAAGTGAGGCATATAGAACTCCAACCAGCCATGATCAAAAAAAATCTACATCTAGACATATAATAGTCAAGATCCCAGAAACCCAACAGAAAAACAAAATCCTACAAGCAGTTAGAGAAAAGAAACAAATCACCTACAAAGGAAAACCCATCAGAATCACAGCAGACTTCTCAACACAAACCCTCAACTCAAGGAGAGCCTGGAGTGAAGTATTTCAAGCCCTAAAAGAAAATAACTTTCAACCTAGACTGTTGTATCCTGCAAAATTATCTTTCAAAATCGATGGGGAAATTAGATACTTCCATGACAAAGAACACCTGAGAAATTTCATGAACACCAAACCCGCACTCCAAACAATTCTAAACAATATCCTAGAAAAAAGCAATGAAGGCCACAACTCCCTGAGGCCCAACAGAGGGAAGCCACCAGGCAAGGTAAGACACTAAAGGGAAAGGGGGAAAAAATAAGAAATAAAAGAGCCAACAAAAGTAAAACATCATGACAAGGATAAATCAATACCTATCAATTATAACCCTCAATGTTAATGGCCTCAATTCACCAATCAAAAGAAATAGACTTGCAGAATGGATTAGAAAGGAAAATGCAACACTATGCTGTATACAAGAAACACACCTAACTCAAAAAGAAACTCATAGACTGAAAGTAAAAGGATGGAAAACAGTTCTCCATGCCACAGGAACCCAGAAGAAAGCAGAGGTAGCAATCTTACTTGCAGATAAAGTAGATTTCAAACCAAAACTAATTAAGAGAGACAAAGATAGTCACTACATCCTTGTGAAGGGAACAATCCAAGAGGAAGAGATGACAATCCTAAATATATATGCACCAAATACAAATGCCCCCAACTAAGCAAAACAAATATTAATAGACATGAAAAACCAATAAACACTAACACAATTGTAGTGGGGGACCTCAACACCCCACTATCACAAATAGACAGATCATCTAGACAAAAAGTTAACAAGGAAATTCTAGAATTGAACCAAGCCATTGAACAACTGGACTTAATAGATGTTTACAGAGTGTTCCACCCCACAAAATCGGAATATACATTCTTTTCGGCTCCACATGGGTCATTCTCCAGAATAGACCACATGCTGGCTCATAGGACATGTCTAAGTAAATGTAAAAGAATAGAAGTTACCCCCTGTATATTATCAGACCATAGTGTAATAAAATTGGAGATCAATAACATAAGAAGCTGCAAAACTGCAACAAACACATGGAAACTGAATGACACCCTCATGAACAACCAATGGGTCACAAGTAATTAAAGAAGAAATTAAACAGTTTCTACAAGTAAATGAAAATGCCAGTACAACATACAGGAATCTATGGAACACAATGAAAACAGTTCTATGTGGGAAATTCATAGCAGTGAATGCCCATATTAGGAAAACAGAGAAAACTCAGATAAATAACCTAATGCAGAACCTCAAGCTCCTAGAAAAAGAAAAGCATAATGAATCCAAAGCTTGTACAAGAGAGGAAATTATAAAGATCAGGGCAGAAGTCAATGCAATGGAGACTAAGAGAACAATACAAAAAATCAATGAATCAAAGAGTTGGTTTTTTTGAAAGAATAAATAAAATCGATAAACCTTTAGCCAACCTTATCAAAAAAAGGAAAGAAAAGGCACATATACACGCAATTAAGAATGAAAAAGGTGAAGTCACAACAGATCCAACAGAAATCCAGAGGATCATCAATACCTGCTTTGAGAACCTCTACTCCAATAAAATGGAAAACACAGAAGAAATGGGCAGATTCCTAGATACATATGAATTGCCAAAGTTAAATGAAGAAGATACAGAAATTCTAAACACTCCAATTACAATGAGTGAAATGGAAAATGTAATAAAATATTTACCAACAAAGAAAAGCCCAGGTCTGGATGGCTTTACTGCTGAATTTTACAAGACATTTAAAGAAGAACTAACACCATTACTCTTTAAACTCAAAAGGAAATTGAAAGGGAAGCAATACTTCCAAATTCATTCCTAGAAGCAAGTGTTACTTTGATTCCAAAACTAGGGAAAGACCCAACCCAAAAAGAAAACTACAGGCCAATCTCCCTAATGAACATAGATGCAAAAATCCTCAACAAGATACTGGCAAACAGAATACAGAAGGTCATCAAGAAGATCATACACCCTGACCAAGTTGGATTTATCCCAGGGATGCAAGGATGGTTCAACATTCATAAATCAATAAACATAATACACCATATTAACAGAGTCAAGGACAAAAACCATATGATCATCTCAATAGACGCAGAGAAAGCATTAGACAAAATCCAGCACCCATTCATGATAAAAATCCTACAGAAAATTGGAATAGAAGGTCTTTATCTTAACCTAATTAAGGCTATCTATGAAAAGCCAACAGCCAACAACATACTAAATGGTCAAAAACTGAAAACTTTCACTCTAAAATCAGGAACAAGACAAGGATGCCCACTATCACCACTCCTGTTCAATATAGTTCTGGAAACATTAGCCACAGCAATTAGAAAAGAGAAAGAAATAAAAGGAATAAAGATAGGAAAAGAAGAAGTTAAATTGTCATTATTTGCTGATGATATGATACTTTACATAGAAGACCCAAAAAGCTCCACCAGAAGACTTCTAGACTTAACTGACAGATTCAGTATAGTAGCTGGATACAAGGTCAACACTCAAAAAACAATAGCCTTCTTGTACACAAATAACAGACTCACTGAAAGAGAAATTAGGGAAACAATTCCTTTCACAATAGCATCCAAAAAATGAAATATCTAGGAATCAATCTAACAAAGGAAGCAAAAGACCTCTACACTGAAAACTACAGAGCTCTGAAAAAAGAGATTAAGGAGGATGCAAGAAAATGGAAAGATAGCCCTTGCTCCTGGGTAGGAAGAACCAATATAGTGAAAATGGCCATACTTCCAAAACTACTATATAGATTTAATACAATGCTGATTGAAATTCCAACAATATACTTCAGAGAACTAGAGAAAACAATCCAAAAATTCATTTGGAACCAGAAGAGACCTACAATAGCTAAAGCAATTCTAAGCAACAGAGACATGGTTGGGGGTATCACAATCCCCAACTTGAAACTATACTACAAAGATACTATGATAAAAACAGCATGGTACTGGCAAAGAAACAGACCTGAGGATCACTGGAATAGATTAGAAGATCCAGAAACAACTCCAGACATGCTCAGCCACCTCATCTTTGACAAAGTAGCCAACCACCATCATTGGAGGAAAGATAGCCTATTCAATAAATGGTGTTGGAAAAACTGGATTTCAACCTGCCAAAGATTAAAACTAGACCCATACTTATCACCATGCACTAAACTAAGATCAAAGTGGATTAAAGATATAAATATTAAGACAGAAACACTAAACTTGCTGGAAGATAAGTTAGGTAGAACTCTTGAAGACATTGGCATAGGAAAAGACTTCATGAACAAAACCTCAGCAGCATGGGAACTAGCACAAAGAATCAACAACTGGGATGTCATCTTATTAAAAACTTCTGCACTGCAAAAGAAACCACCAACACAGCTAACAGACAACCTACAATATGGGAAAAATTTTTAGCAGCTGTACCTCAGACAAAGAACTACTATCTACACTATATAAAGAACTGAAAAAAATCAGACCCCCCAAATTCAAAGACCCAATTCCAAAATGGG